>NC_090283.1:11290833-11629166 GCF_037392515.1 Haliotis asinina | reverse complement strand
TTCTGGCTTGTACGAATAACTGCATCATGAATAGTAGCATAAAAATCAAGTACAGTCATTCTGGGTCTGGAACACAAGTTGACGAGCCTTCCATATAGCTGAAATATTGACGATGTGCAGCATAAAACCTCACTCACTCACTCAATCCAAATCTGTTGTTTGGAATCTCATCCCCCACATTTTCAGACGAAAGTATTTGACACCAATTCTGGAGCTTTTAAGTCAAAAAAAAAAAAATCTGACACCAAAATTAAACATTTCCCAATCCATGTATTTTTATCTGTGGTGACAACTGTTATTGACTCTATTTTGATGATCAAAGCTCCAGATGAAAGGTCTTATTGCTTATAAAAAATACAGCTTAATATGAAAATATGAACCTTTTCTCCTACCATTTTATATGAACTTAACACAATGGTTTCATTTGAAACCACTGGACTTCATTCATAAATGGAGGAAATTAACACAACAGAATTTTATTTGTACCAAGCCATACAAAAAGATATTAAAATACCAAATGATCAAATGAAATAGAACACCAGAGCATGTTTTGCTGCTAATCATAAATGTGATGCTGCTCAAGTACAACATGGAACCAGTGTATTCAAGATAGAATAGAAAAATTGACTCAGTTTCATCATCATACCCTTAATTGGTATGCTAGTGACATCACAACATGTCAGCTTGATGTGGGATGAGACACTGAAGATGATGAGTGAGTGAGTGAGTCTAGTTTGACACTGCTGTTAGCAATATTCCAGCAATATCACAGCAGGGACCGCAGAAATGGATTTCAGACATTCACACACAGCCTTTACATATTGCACCCTTAGGAGACATTGAACTTTTATTTTAAACATTCCCACAAGTCTATACCAAATTTTGACTGCATTTTATAGAACTAAACAGCGCCAGTACATTAACTGCAAAGCCTAAGTGAGTGAGTGAGTGAGTGAGTGAGTTAATGAGTGAGTGAATCAGTGAGTGAGTGAGATTAGTTTTACGCCTCACTCAGCAATATTCCAGCTATATGGCAGTGGTCTGTAAATAATCATGTCTGGACCAGACAATCCATTGACCAACAACATTATCATTGATCTGCGCAAATGGGAACCAGTGGCATGAGATTGAAAATGTGTGCTGTTGTGATAGATATCCAATGATCGGGGGGAAAAACAAAATGCCCATGAGCAGTTGAACTGGCGAACTGGATATCAGCGATATCAAAATGTCTTATATATTAATAATACCAAACCACCAAGATCCTGTTTCACAAAGTGATGACCACAAGCCTATGTTGCAGTATGGGAGTCATCATCACTTTACCACTATGATTGCTGCGTGGAGCAGAAGCCTTGCAGCACACTGTGTTTCAAGTTTGTCACAAAATCAATCTTTTTGATTAACTTAACACAACTCTATATGGCAGACTGACATAAAGTTAATTTTGCCCCTTCATCAAACTCTAGTGAAATATGTGTCAGATCAGAACCCAATTATCTAGAAATTGATAGTATACTCATTGATCAATTGTCAGTATGTATGACTATTAATATGCAGTATGCATGATAAAACGTCCTTTCTGCATCAGTGGGAGATTAACAGGCTTCTTCTTCACGATTCCGAGGACAATGTGAGTCAACACTACAAGACCCTCATAATGGCTGGGAAATTACAGGGTTAATTATCTACAATCTGTCATCTCCCTAGTCTGGGCTAAATCTCTGTGTCCATCAAAGTGCAGTTTCTTATCTGACAAACAGGTGCGACCTTCAACTGGTGTTAAACGACCTTCATCATAAGCAGAAGCATTTGGATTTTAGAAATTCAGAAAAAGATCATATTTTGTCACATTTGTTACTGTACATGGCAGACAAATCTGATAATAAAAACATCAAAGTGATAAATTGCAACCTCATCCGATACCTAAAGCAATTAAAGAACCTTCCTACCTGACATTTACAAGTTGGTACAGTAACACACAAGACAATTCTATGGATATACATTGTTTTTATAGCAATTCACAACATTCACTGTAACACAGAAGTTCATGTACCTATGGGGCAGTGGGGTAGTATAGTAGTATAGTGCTTAAAGCATTTGCTCATCACACCAAAGACCTGGGTTCGATTCCCTTCAAGGGTACAACGTGTAAAACCCATTTCTGGTGTATCTTGCAGTGATATTGTTGGAATATTGCCAAAAAGCAGCGTAAAACTAATCTTCCTCACTCACATTACTATCATATTGTTAACCTTTCATGGTATGAAAACAAGTAGCTTCTTCAACTTATTTCGAGGTGCAACTGATCCTCACATTATGGACAGAAAGACAAAGTCAAAGTTGTATGTCTGGCACCACTTTTGACAAACGACTGGCTGGGATCCCAGTCCAATGTCAGTATCTCTGCATGACGCTGGTTATCAGCAAAGTTTAAGCCATACAATCAAACCTGTGCCTAATGGATAATAGCATGAACAAAGACCCAAGGTCACACAGACCAGCCAGACATAACCTAACAATAAATACAGCTATAAATCAGTAGACATTCCCTGTGGGTATTACAGACTCATATCACATAGCTTGACATTGGCTGAGGATCCTTTAAACAAGCAGATACCAGACCAATATACAACTTCAAGCAAGCAGGTCTATTGTTTGTTGATGCCTAATGTCTGTCATAGCAATATTCCAGATGGTGATCTGGAGTCTCTTATACAGTGAGGAAATTTGTGGTTTGATGCCCTGGCCATGTATCTCATGCTTATGCCAAAAGGCACATCTCGGGGTAATGGCTGCCATGTGCACCCAGTTTGGTTAACCGATATAAACCTTAAGTTGCTTCGCACTATATATTAGGTTATCTCTTGTTTTCCAAGAATAACCACATTTGAGGTTTTTGTTTTGGAGGGACAGGTTTTACTTTCATTAGTAAGACCGCTTCCCAGGTTTTACTTTTCTAACTTTATATGAACATCAACATTCAATTGATACATGAGTATTTGAAATCAATTGAAAAATATCGTTCAAGAT
Source organism: Haliotis asinina (assembly GCF_037392515.1). NCBI lineage: Eukaryota > Metazoa > Mollusca > Gastropoda > Lepetellida > Haliotidae > Haliotis > Haliotis asinina. The sequence goes on along the minus strand of NC_090283.1, from coordinate 11,626,133 downwards.
TAAAGTCACAATACAAAGGTTTTCCGAAGTGGGACTGGAACCTCAATTCTCTCATCCATAAGCAGATACTCTACCGCATGGCCACCGGACCTACAAATGCTGAGGGGTTCAATTATCTATATGACCTATTATAGTTACTGTCATTAAATTGATTTTACGCACGCTTCAGTTAGTGTTATGTAGCTTCATAAAATGGTCATCTACATTGTAATTACCCATCATTGATGGTAAATATGATTGAGAAAACACTTCTCCTTGGTTTTGGTAGACAATGTAAAACCATTGGGGTTGTGTTTTCCCCTATACATCACAAATAGTTAAGGATATCTGCTTCGCAAAAGTTTGCAGACACGCGGATGGATGGATGGAACCTGTTTCTATATACCCTGCAACAATGAAGTTGCAGGGCATAATTACTGAACATCTAATATGCGAGTCTACATATGGAAGTCTACATTACAAACCTAAAAAAATTAACATTTAATCACAACAAAGACCTGGAATTAAAAAACAGAATCTCCTATCACAGCTCCATGGTGCTGCTACTTCCAGTCGAAAAATAAACAGGTTTTACCTCATCTACACTTTCAGTTTCGACAATCTCAGAACATGGCTAAACACATCCACCTTGCCAATGTAAACACGTGTGATCTTCCAATCAAGAGGTGTATTAATATTGCAGTCGTGATAAATCTCCCAAATGCTTAAGTATATTACTGAGAAACATCTGCTTATCTATGTCTGTAAATGTCCCTCCCGACCAATCTCTCTCAAAATATGATGTTAGATTGGAAACATGCCGTTTTTGCCCCACAATTTTGTCAAGATATTTGAGCAAGAATTTTCCTGTAGGGTGTTTTGGTTTAGACTGAAGTTATACTCGATCCTGCTTAAAAAAGTGCTTTTAATTTGAGGAATACTGATCTTGAATAAACAAAAAACAAACAAACAGGACAGATCTAATGCTACTAATTTGACAAAATACTGCACAAACAGGGAGAATAGTGGTGTGTGATAACATTCAAGTACTACAGCTGACTGGTCAGTCGAAGCCATATGACATCACAATGGTTTACTGTGAACAAAAACATGGTATGACAACATTAATTGTTCATGATATCACAAAGTCATTATATGACGACATCTGGACAACAAGCACCCTTCAGTGAAGTTTCTCCTTAGAGCTGACATGTGTTTTCATTTCTTTCACGGCTTGTCCTGAGTAACATATATAGAATAAACTAGTAAAAATTTATAATTATGGAAGTTCTGTAATTTTGTAATCACCATCAGAATTCCATTGGAAAAGTCATAAGATTAATACAATTCATTTATGACAAATAATCTCTTTCTTGTTTTGAAAAATGTTCATGAAGCACTGATGGGGACCCAAAACTAAAGACTACAGTCCACCACAACTATGCTAAAAGCTTAGTCTCTGAGTTCATTTAATTTGGATAGAAGCAACTAATTAAATATAATTTGAAAAGGAGGAAATCTCGGCTTGTTTCATTCAGATATTAACAATGCAAAATGGACCGGGAGAATGGAACATAATGTGGTTAAGGGTCTGTAAGACAGACTAAATCACAAGTGATGTTCAGTAAAGCCACACACCTACCTGTTCACACATCCACTTCTGAGGGTCAGACAACACTGACAATCTACACGGCTTGAAGTGAAAAACACAAACCCAAGGGGAATTTCACCAGTGTTGAGAGCCCCTCAAAGAATTACTTACCCACAGTCTAAGACCCTGTCACACTGACAATCTCCATGACAAGCAGCAGTGTTCCTTGGGGTAAACACACTGAAAGACTCACTCAAGATCCCACTCTCTGTCCTTGTCTCCCTTTGTTTCTGTAGGGCAAGCTTATCAAAAGTGTTGTGTTTTATCAATGCAGTATTTGTTTTCAGTCTCCAAGAATGCCTGTTACTTCACTAGACCCTCCATATCTTTCGCATCTTGTTGACACAGGCTTTACCAAAGCATTTATTTGTTTTCCTTTTCACACCAACTGATAGTGGATTAACTCTGCATGTTCCTCTTCGAACTGACCCCCAGATTTATGTAAGAAGTCCCTGTGATAACACCTTAAAAACTGGCCACAAGTAGAGTGGGTGTCAATATCTAAATTATTAAAGGGTAAATTTTCATATGATTTGGAGTATACACATGTTTATAGCATATTACATGTCTTTATATCCCAATGGCAGAGATCAATGCTCGTGCTGTTCACTGGATTGTCTGGTCCAAAGTCAATTATGTGACTCAATAATCATTCTGTTGACAGGCTGGCACCATACTGCTGTCATCATGTCCCCATTGCATAGGTCAATATTCATTCTGTTGATCACTGGATTGTCTGGTCCAGACTCAATTATTTACAGACTACTGGCACATAGCTACATGTAGCACTAAACAACCAACCATACAACCAATTGGTTGACATCATCTGTCCATGGGGGAATGAGATCACCTGTACACAATTTGTTAATGAGTTGTACTTTGAACTGCATTGAAATGTGGCGCAAAAATAAACTCACTCATTGTTTCCCAGGAATAATGCTCAGTACTGCGTAAAACTAAACTCACTCCAATATCTCAGCTTGGGTTGTATACTACAGATTTGTTTGTTTGATTTTGGTCCAAACAGATCTTAAGATGTTAATTCTTAATTGCAAAAATAACAGCTTGATATTGCTATCAAATACCACAGAGTGACTTCCGACTAAGCAGCATTCAGCAGCTGGAAGGAAGGCGAAATACAAATCAATAACTTATTATCAAGATTATCTTTCTTAGCAATACACCAAAATAACTGCACCTTCATATACTACAGTGTAATCTGTGCAAAACTTACTCTATCATCAAACGTATCCAAGGAAGTCTTGAAAATGTGGCAGGTCTAGATTTTAACAACTTCAGAAAATGTAGAAAGTCTCAGGGCTCCTTTTCATTACAATTTTTTCTTAACTATAATTCTTTTTCTGTAAAATATGTTTATTTCAGAGACTAGTAGTTAGGCAAACGCTACAGTGTAATCTGGGTAAGAGTGTGACTGCTATGAACTGCTCCTTCAAAGGTTAATCGTGATCTACATCCAACAACATGCATCACCAGACAGCCTGGAGGGCTCCCACCTACACTTCCCTTCATTACTGTCTCGGACAATGTTGACGCCAAATACCTATAAATATTTATAGCCGTGAGGCTGGCTGTTATAGGTTCTTATGTACGTAGTGACCAGCGACAGCTTCAACAGTTGGGTGTCAGAACTGTCAACGTCATTTTATATCAGTCAGAGAGGCAGTGTGTCAATGTCACACGGGTAAGACTTGCCCCTGTGTTCCCTCTAAATTTTAACAGTGAGGAAATATTTCTTTGAGTGGCATTTTCGGAAGCTGGATATGTCTTTCAGTATATTCGCATAAATTAAAGAAACATGTTAAAACTCTTACTTATCAAGGAATGCATATATTCAGGTGATATGATTTGACCAGAATTAAATTCAAGAGTGAAAGTCTTCCCATCATTGGCTGATACAGACACAACACCAAATGCAACTCTAACCAGTCAGGTAGCTATTGCATGCATCAAAGGCTATCATTAGTTATCACATCCTTTTCCAGTGTTTAAGGAAACAGACCAACATTCTGAACTAGGTCTAAAGACATAAAGTTTTTGTTTTAATTTCCAGAGTATAAGAGACATTCTAAAATTCATCAGTGAATCTTTCAAGGATAAATGGCTGTTTGTTCATTACATGGGCCCAGTTAGACTAAAGCTTAGTCCCTGACTATGTATAAATTTTTATAGTAACAAGTAAATAATACAGTTCAGAGACTGTGAGAAAGACCAGAGGCCCGAATGACTTAACCATAAACCTCCTGGAATAGAAACTTTCATGTCCAACAAAAGCCCCAATATTTTGTCTTCACAACTACAGGTGATTCAGTCAAATCTCATGACATACACTCATTGGGCCAGTTCTTTCAAATTGTATATATGTCAATCATAAAATAGAAACACTATACAACAGCAAAACTCCATATTTTCATATATTTTCATATTTTTTCAAATTTATTGTCCCAACAGGGATTTGAACCCCAGTGGTTGGCACTACCTCCAGGACATGTTTTTCTATTCATATCACATTCATTTAATTCAGTACATGATAAATGCATGCAAACAAATAAATGGAATATCACCAAGCATGAACAGCTCAGCACCTGTGACTGCTGTGATCACCTTCAGCAGATAGGCTGGTGTGAAAATAGTCCTGTATATCTGACAACAGTGTATATAGCTGTCAAACAGCGACCCACGCTGCTGACATCTAGTCTGTGTAGACTACACACAGACACCTGTGGTTCAACAGGAACAGGCTTGAGTGAATGAGCGAGTGATAGGGATAGTGGTAGAGTCAGTGAGAAAGAGTGATGTAATGATTATTCAAGCAACTTTATTTTTGCCATTTACAACTCCAAAACAACAGCTGATTAAAACGTTAGTGAGGTCTAAAGGTGTATGTGTCCATTGGTACATTTCGTTGTGTCAGTATGAAGGCCATGAGACAAACCAATGAACACTGCCCACAGACTATAAAATCACTTAGGAAATTCTGAGTGAATTCAACTTTAAAATCCAGCACAGCTACAAACAAGACCATGCCACATGTGATCAAACTTTCAACAAGTCAATAATCGTTCATAACCCACAACATAAACCTTCTAAAACACTTTCCTTCCTTGGCATTTTCCCACAACCCTCAACAAGGTGCTCTCAGTACATGTTCCCGTCTCACTGATATCTTTTACAATAAAATAACTTTCTGCAGCTAATTGAAAGTTATTTTGTTACACATATCTTCAGTTGGAATGAGTTACGGCTTCACTGGAATTGATAAATTGATCAATAAACTCCACAAAACAGGAAATTGAGCAGGCTTTAAACTGACAGACATATTTATGCTGAACAGATTCTAAGATGGTTGACTGAATATTCTCAAATAAGCAGGTACTACCATGGCCCTACTCTTGACAACACCACCACTATAACTGTCATGTATCTTTGTAAGGGTTACAATTGTCATATCGTGTATACCCGCGTATAATGCGAGTTTTTTGTACCTGGAATGAGGGGTTCAGGAAGTGGGGTCGCATTATACACGGGGTATAAGATCTTACGTTTTTCCAGCTGTTTCACTTTCCACTGATGATGTCAACCGGCATTTGATAGTCATCCAGGCACTTAATAAGAAAACTTCGCATTTAGTCCGAAGTAACTGTTAATATCCGAAATAAAGACCATTTTTATCTTGTTTCCTTGTTTTTTTTACGTATATTCTCTGCAAATAAATGTATGTTCATGTTTGAGAGTTATGAGTACAAGTGTATGTCTATCTTAGAGCACAAGACTTACAACAAACACAAGTCAGTTTGCGATCATGACTGCTCATTCTCAGCACTATGATGTCATAGTCAAACGGGACACAATGGGACACAATGGGACACAATTTATCAAGTTCATCCACAGTCTCTCATACAGACTTTGAGACATACACATTCAAAAATCCAATGCTAGTCTATTCAATCAAAGCTACATTCTTTAGTTATCTGGACTCCTTGTGATATATGAGATAATCTGACAAATCAAATTTTAAAAAATTTCCATTTTACAGACTGCTAGTCTAAACTGGTCCCTGGACAACTACTGCAGTATAACTGAGTATTTTCTGATGGCCTATATTGATTACAGTCTTTCCCAGATACAAAAATGTCAGGGACAAACCAACAGTATTATTCATGAGTAGAGACTCAAACAGTTATCACAGAAATATCACCAACAAGCTCCTCCTCTTCACCAGGTGTAGCCACCTAGAACCAATATTGACAGACCAGGGTATAAACTGTATATCACACAGCTTCATCAATACACTCATCACCACAGATTTCATGGATCAGTCATTCCTGACCATTCCTCTCAACATCTCACTGGACCAAGTCAACCATCCATAAACTATCCATCCAACACTCCACTGCCCTTCAAAGAGGGATCAGTCAGGGTTGTCAACATCTATTTCGTTTGATGACTGGATGAGACATGTTGGAATCTGATGTAGCAACAGGGGTTTGGTAGGGCACCTGTTGTAGGGGTCAGGGATGAGGGCTGAGGGGGATCAGGGTCTTTACAGCACTTGGATGTATGGTAAACCACCTGGGATGAAGGTGGGTGAAAGTTCTGAAAGTTTCAAGACGTCAGCATTAGGTCTTTACCTACAAAGATAAGGGCTTGAAAAGAGACAGAATCTTTTTATCATATGTGTCAGCTAAACCACCTGTGATAGGGGGTGGGAGAAAATAAAAAGTTCTGTAGGTGAGAAAGTTATATTGAAGGCAACCGCGACGGCGGCGAGGGGGAAAGAAGAATGCAGATCTGAAGGGGTTTGGAATAGTTTCTGCAGTAGGTGGTGCAAATCATCAGTAACTAGGTTTGGAGTAAGGGCCTCGGGCTGAAGGAGGAGAGTTGCCAGTAATGGAAGATGTGGCAACAGGACAAGCACCTGCCATGGGGGTGGAATGAGATGGTGAGGGGTGAGGAAGGCCAGCATGAGGAGGAACACACATGCTCTGTTTGTAGGGGGTAAAATGATACAGGTGTAGAGATAATGAAATGATCCTCAGGCAATGGATGGGTAGAGTCAGAGTGGGTTCATAGGGACTTGAAAATCTGGGTGGTGAGAAGCATCATTGTCTGAATACTCATCCATTGGCTACCAACATGACACCAACACTTACGTGCGAATGGTTTGCAAAAAGAAAGGAGTGAGTGAGGTTTGTTTGATGTTAATTTGTTTACTTGCAACTTAATACCAAACTCAGCCATATAAAAGGCATGACCAAGCAATGCAGTGATAGACATAATGAGCACAGTTACATGATGATTGGTTATGGTGATATGAAATCAACCAAACCATCAAATCTGACCATACCATCCATCAAGTCACGTGTTGTTACCATCATTACCCTTAGACTCTGAAAATACATATAAGTATATATTTGATAATTCTCAATAATTCCTTGTGTGCTGATGAGGAGTCCCTGAGAGACGGGAGATTCTGAACCTGAAGAAATCTAGACTTGCTTAATTCTGGACTTAGCATTGCAGAAATGGATGGGCAGTAAGGGAAATAAGTGCAGTTCAGGGACTGTGATACAGACTATACCAGTATATACATAGACCAGTTCTGACATGGACTCTCCAATGATTCATTCCACAATAACCTAGGAATTCATTGTAATAATGTTGTTCAAAGACAAGCCCTCAGTTGTATGGAAACAGCATTAACAAGCTGTCCTAAGTTTCTTGTTCATAGGAATCATAAATATTTTTGTAACTTACGAGAAAGTCTTGTCATTATTTACAAGTCTCCTCTACTTCGAGAACTAACTCCTGTCTAACTTTAATGTAAGTTGTATAACTTGAATCTGTTTTTCTTGGCATATACGCCAGGGATTGGTATTCTTTGAACTTTCCTTGCCATGTATCATTTGACTGCAACAGTGACCCTTCCAAACTATTTAGCCCTGAGAACAGGTTTTCTGAAGTAGATAAGTAATGAAGCAATTTGTCAACAAACATCCCTGCAAGTAATTCAATCACATCAACCAGTAGGCTTCATACATACATAATTTGTTTCCTGCAGGTTTTGTTGCCGGAGTGGATATGTTGGATGGGATATGCTGGGGGGATATGCTGGGGGGAAATAATTAGTTTGTAAACACCTTGAAGACTGAAGACAACATGAGGGAAAGTTGGATAATAATGTTTCAGTTTTTTCTGTGGCACCTGGTCTAATTGTTGCTTGATGGCTCAGGTTTATGGGGTGGCGTGGGCGAGTGGTGAGTGTGTGAGTGAGTGAGTGAGCAAATGATGGAGGGAGCACTTGAAGCGACCCATTCACACATTTTCCACAGCTATTTTTCATTTTCCATCACTCGTAATATATTTCTGTGATAATCAAGACTGGATATTCTTTTGTACTGACATTCTTTAACCCGTCAAAAAATCATTTGAATGTGTCAATACGTTAGCACACCTACAATAATACCCTATACCAAATTAAACTAAAACAGTTTGAGATGGTCCCCTGTGAGATAATCCCCTTATATACCAGTTGTGGCAATAAACCCTACACAGTACAACATCAATGGGGGTCTGTCTGGGATTACTCAGGCTTAAAGATGTTAGATATAAGGACATAATGACCTCTGACATATCCCCTCTATCCAGGCAGTAATTACCATCCTCAGTGAGATCTGTGTGTACCTGTGCTCCGGTGAGGTCAAGCTTGTCCCAATCCCATATGGTGCAAGTTTAATTTGCAGGATGAGCTATCAACACCTGTTTCTTGTCACCTTTGATAAAATGGATCAGATCTTGTAAAATAAACAACATGCACATTTTACAAGTTTGGATATCTCAAATATACTTTGTAGTGATGATAGCAGAATGTGGCATTGTTTTACGTGAATGACAGGTTGCTGGTGTAATTGTCATGCGATACCTGTGACAGACAACAATCAGCGGCTGATAGTCAGTTTGTAACCTGGTCCCTCACTACAGGGGAGGTGGGTTTGCAGAGTGGTTATGATATCTATGTCAAAGTCAGAGAGTCAATTTTCCAAATGGTCACTTTGTGTAAGCCCATGTTTGAAATGTCACTGAAAGCTCATTTTTGGTGTTCACAAGAAGATATTACTGAAACGTTGCTAAAAGCCCATTGTTGGTGTTCATTCAGAGATATGACGAGTCTCATAAGTCTCCAGACAGTGAGTCAGAAACAACCTGCTACTGACTGGCCATTTGATAAACATTTTTTATCACTCTGTTTGTTGTCAAAGGTCATACACAGTAATATTACTAACAGAACTACGTGATAACAGCCTGTTCATCAAGTCTATATAGGGCACAGACAACTGTTTATGTTTTCAGACTCAATTTACTCAAATAAGTCAAGTATTTGAGGACGTACCTTTACAATATCAAATAAAGATGACTGAAGTACATAAGGATACATATATAACTCCACTGTTCTTGAGAACTCATCTCGTGTCAAAACAACAGGTCACTTAATGAGATAAACATGTCCTTTTACATGATACTTCCACACATGAAATGGACAACACACATATGTACTTCAGGAAGCTATACATGAAATGGACAACACACATATGTACTTCAGGAAGCTATACATGAAATGGACAACACACATATGTACTTCAGGAAGCTATACATGAAATGGACAACACACATATGTACTTCAGGAAGCTATACATGAAATGGACAACACACATATGTACTACAGGAAGCTATACATGAAATGGACAACACACATATGTACTTCAGGAAGCTATACATGAAATGGACAACACACATATGTACTACAGGAAGCTATACATGAAATGGACAACACACATATGTACTACAGGAAGCTATACATGAAATGGACAACACACATATGTACTTCAGGAAGCTATACATGAAATGGACAACACACATATGTACTTCAGGAAGCTATACATGAAATGGACAACACACATATGTACTTCAGGAAGCTATACATGAAATGGACAACACACATATGTACTTCAGAAAGCTATACATGAAATGGACAACACACATATGTACTTCAGAAAGCTATACATGAAATGGACAACACACATATGTACTTCAGGAAGCTATACATGAAATGGACAACACACATATGTACTTCAGGAAGCTATACATGAAATGGACAACACACATATGTACTTCAGAAAGCTATACATGAAATGGACAACACACATATGTACTTCAGGAAGCTATACATGAAATGGACAACACACATATGTACTACAGGAAGCTATACATGAAATGGACAACACACATATGTACTTCAGGAAGCCATGAACCAGACTCACGAAAGTCATATAAACAACCTCTATAAATCTGTGTGAATAAATAACACACAAATGCACTTTAGAAACCCATGAAGGCAAACTTCACAAAAGTCTCACTATCCAACACAACTCTATACAACTTCTAAGAATCCACCCAGTTAACATAAGAACCAAGGCAATTTTATTGCACATGCCATTTCAAAATGAACACATAACTCACATTCCTAGCAATCCTCCCTCAGCAGAAGCATTTCTGTACTATCACAGCAAACATGTGGCTTACATACGCTTTAGCAGGATATTGACCATTAACTAATGCCTATCCAACCATGAAAAAAGGATTCATTCAACAACTGACATCGTAGTGACTTTCATCTTTTCAGTATGTTCAACAGGATGAAAACAAATTACCTATTTTGCCACTAGCCATATGCTAACATATTTCATATTTGCTGTGTATTGTATGAAAAGATAAGCCTTTGTTTGAGGTTCATTTATTTTTCTATTGTTAGTGCAAAAATGGAAAAATTTGTTTAACATCTACACATCTAAAAACTGCAGAAAACATTGACGTAACAGTCATTTAGGGTTTCATCAGTGTGGAACAAAACCTACAATCATCATCATCATCATCATCATCATCATCATCATCATCAGTAGTAGTCATTAACTAAAACTCACGAAAGTTGACATGACAACAGCAAACTTCACACTTTCTACTAGCCAAGTAACACCAGACATAAAGCGGTTTTGTACATTGTATTAGTGGGATCTGAAGGTAGCTGTAATGAGTCTATCTTCTCATGGAAATCTCCACCTCCCCCCCCACAAAAGAAAGACAAAAATAAAGTCAGCACTTCATATCAGTTCTTCCAATTTGGGGAATTTTCATGGAAAAGCAAAGCAATATAATTTTATCCAGTGTATCTTCAAAAACTAGTTCTTAGTTTTTCCCCCTAAAGAATGGAAACAGGAAGTACTTTCAGACTGCAGCTGTGTAAAATGTTAGTACCATCATACTATGTCTACGATACTGTTCACAGGCTTTCACAACGTACATGAAATACGCCCCCATCTGTGTCTGTGAAATTTCAACCTTTTAGAACTGTAATGTCTCACTATTTTGAGAATATAAGAAACAAAAGGTTATATGTTGGGAAAAATAAAAAGAAATATACAAGAAGAATCAGAATAGCTGCAAGGACTAAACTGACATGGAGATAAAGCATTTCCCTTTGACATCGCACATAGAAGAGGGAAAAGCGCTTCATCAGCACATTTATCAATGTTCATCAGCATTTTCCAGAATTCTTACCTGTATTCATCATCATTCATCACATCAACTTTCATTGACAATTATCAGTTTTCATCAATATTCATCAGCTTTCAATATTCATCAGCTTTCATCAATATACATCAGATTTCATCCACATTCATCAGCTTTCAATATTCATCAGCTTTCATCAATATACATCAGATTTCATCTATTTTCATCAGTGTTCATCAATATTCATCAGTTTTCATCCACAATCATCAGCTTTCATCCACATTCATCAGTTTTCATAAATATTCATCAGCTTTCATCAATGTTCATTAGCTTTCATCAATATTCATCAGTGTTCATCCACACCAATCAGCTTTCATCCACATTCATCAGCTTTCATCAATTTTCATTAGCTTTCATCAATATTTATCAGCTTTCATCCACATTCATCAACTTTCATCGAAACTCTTAAAAATTCATCAGTATTCACAAGATTCATTCATATTCATTAACATTTGTCAGCATTCATCAGGGATCATTTATAACAATCAGCATTCATCACGTTCACCAGAATTCATCAGAGCACCCAGTATCAATGATTAAAGCAGCAATGAGCCAAAGTATCCCATCTGACAGACTGCAGCAACTTTGTCCAGACATTCCCAGCTCCATGAATCGGTACTAATACAGTCATCAATGTTTGCTCCCTACATACACAGTTATACATATAGAGAAACATGTCCAAACTGATCATCAGAAATTCATCAAACTTAGTGCAACAAGTAAATCATACCTAAGCATGGGAGAAATGGATACATGATTAAAAGTGGGAGAAATTATTTCATGGCATTTGATCGGCACAAAACCTGACAGCGCCACCTGTCTGCGCCCACGTCTCATTCACAAGCAGACATATTAGAAGGAACATCATGAAAGTTACAAGAAACATTATCCCGAATGTCAAAAAAACCACACGTGAAAGCCACGTTATTTATATCCATGGATACGCTGCGGTCCAGACAATCTCTCTCAGGAGGAGACAATGATCATGGAACGGATGATCAAAACCTATTAGGAACAGTGGCGTCATGGCAACAAGAATAGCACTGGTAGAGATACACTATTGGACAAGAAATACGACTTTCTTGAATAAGTTTTCAGGTCATTATCTTCTATTCCTTTTTGAGGATTCAATACCTCAGGGTTATTAAGAATACTATCCAGGACTAAGAAATCTATTTTTCAAAATCTTTAGGATTTTAGAAACATAAAAAATAAATAACATGTCAGGCATTCCTGCCAAATATTCCCTCTACAGATTTGCAAATAAACAAGTAACATCTTGAAAGGAACAAAAGTGCAGTGGCTTGAACCACTAAGAGATATAACACATTTTATCACACCTCGCTGACCAAAGGCAATACAGTCTTGGGTTTTCCTGCAAAGAAATATTGACAAGATTTTCCCAATTCTAGACCTTTACTAAACTTTGATAGGGGAAATCTATGAAATACCCAGTAAATTTCAAAAAGTGTCCATGAGCAAGAAAATTGCTCACTGACAAAATAATTGTCTTGTTCAAGCATGCAGGCTTCATCACACGCTGAGCCAGCATAAATACTACTTGTTGCATGTCAGCTGTGAGATCCTATTTCTAATTCAGCCACTGATGGATGAGTGAACTACCCACAACAGATCTTTACCTGATTGTTAACAGGCACTGTGTCAAAGTTTGTCAGCAATATACATGTGAGTGAGTGACTTGTTGGTTTAGGTGTGTGGACGCATTGGAAGGTGAGTGAGTGAGTGAGTGAGTGAGTGAGTTTAGTCTCACAGCATGGCCATCTGTAAACATCGAATCTGGACCATACGATCATGTGCATTGATCTGCACAAATGGGAACTGATGACACGTGTCAACAAAGTTGGTGAGTCTGACCACCCAATCCCAAACATCAATGAATCTACCTTTCTTAAAATACTGAAGATTAAAATATCTTTGTTCTACACTTGTCCTTGTACTACTACAGTACTTATATCAAGATCACTGATAAATTTAATCTGACATAAATTCAAATCTGGGAATTTTCACTTTGGGGTCAAATATCAGCTTCTGAACAGGTGTAACCAACCCTATTGTTAGACATTACATAATATTGCCTCATTAATTCTACATCCAGGTACACCATCAATGAAGGTAAAGGACACTCGTCACACAAAGACAAACCTGTCAATTACCATGTCAACTTCCCAGGTAAACAGGCTACAACAATGTAAGTAACACAATATTTATTGCCCGACAAGAATGTCAGCAATCACACAGGCTCTGCCAGTGTCCACACTATCGTAGGCCACAAAGCTAGGTTGTGTCCAGCGTGTATTAGCTGGGCTCAAGGGATTGGTCTGTCAATATGTTGATACCTGCCTGTGTCTACCTGACTTAGAAACCGGGGCCTAGATTTTCAAAGCTCTCTTAGTGCTGAGACAGTCGTAAGTCTATGTTAACGTATGGCACTTACGACTATCTTAGCACTAAGACAACTTCGAAATTCTGGGCTCAGGACATAAGGCATCATGGGATGCCTGTCCAAACCGAGGCAATATCTGAGTTACTAGTCTAAAACTGACAAATTTAAAAAAAAGAAGAATAACACACAACCAATGATCTTTGATAATTTGAGAAAATCAGTAACGAGAGAATGAATGTTACTAATCCCAAGTTTTCAGTGATAGTGAGTGAGTGAGTGAGTGAGTGAGTGAGTTTTACTCCACTTTTAGCAATATTCCTGCAATATCATGGCATGGAACACCATAAACATGCTCCACACATTGTGTCCATGTGGGGAATCAAACCCAGATTTGGGCATGACAAGCTAATGCTTTAACCACTAGGCTACACTATTTTCCCTTTGAATAGAGAAAAGGAAATAACAGCATCACAATGTCCACCCTATGGAGAAACTTTACCGAAGATAAATATTGCACAGGCATGATGTAATGGAGACAATTTTGATATCACGAACCATGACTGACTTAATATATTTCTCAACAATGATGTAGATTGACATGCCAATATCAGAGACTCATGGTTGAGACAAGTATATTCAGGGTGAAACAGAGAATGTGAATAGAATAAGACATCAGTGGACACAAACACGCCGGGTTTATCAAAACAATATGAAACTGTGAACCAACAATACATATGTCAATTAATTACTTACACAATACTGTCTTGATTAATACAAACTGTGGGTAAATACCACGAGAGTGATCTCCCCTGTGATGACTATGCACAATCTCCTTTGCAGTAAATGGTGCTTTGGGCTAGACAACACCAAATCAGTATCCATATTATATCACTGCAGGCTGAATATTCTAAAAGCTGTGATTGGATGATTTTGAGTAACATGTTTATTTTCTGTAATGTATGTCCATTCAGTATTTAAAACTGACAATTTTAAAATGATGACCTAGAACAAATGTGACCATAAATATTTTCAAACAGTTGACATTTTGTCCACAACTAGGATTGGTCTGTTTAGCTTCCTGTAAGGAGCTGTTTGTCATTTATTGTCGCTTTTAGGCTTAGCTAGGCTATGCACACTTGTACACGTAATAACTGTTGAGTGCTTAGTTAATTATTCAAAAAATATACAATGTTGCTATTGAAGTCAATGGAGAAACATTTCACTCAATGTAACCTTTAATCACACTCCCAGTATCATATCTGCTACAAATTACAAGCAGACAATTTAGGTATCTGCCCAAACGAAGACATAAAAATATGTGTATGTCTTTGAAAATGCCATTCCAGCAAAAGGATATTTTTTTTCACCTGTTTTGAGATGAATTTTTAGTTTTATGACATCAGAAGTATTCCCATCTTCCTCTCCAGTCTTCTGTCTCCAGGGGATAGATGTTTGGAAAGAAGTTGATTTTTTTGCCTTCCCAAGTTTAAGAGCATTGGCAAATGGCAACACTATTATCTTGACACCTACTTTTGTGTAGCTGACTTCTGCTGAAAAATTCTGAAGATTGCAGCAAGAACACATTACCTAGGACAATGACATAATATAGTCAGATAATTTGCAAGAAATTTAGGATTTGGGGGAGCCTAAGGGATGCAATTAAGCACAGAAATGGTGAAATGGATTGCATTATCTGACAAGACCACCCATGGCTGCTGATATGTTGTACAGTGGCAGCATCTGTCCACAGGGAGGGTTAGGAGAAACTAACATAATCTCATGTTTCACAGCCACTTTGAAGACAGATACACCACATCAACCTGTTCCCTAGGGATTAAACAGTCAAGGGTGGCTTAATGCAAGGGCTTCCTTTAAAAGATCGTCAAACTCATTACTATTATCTAATTCTAAATATAAATGTCATGCTTGACTGCAGTTAGAACCTTGGAAAATGAAGATTTACCTAAGGTTCATCAAAGTGTGAGTGAATGTGTACAAATATTTACAAAAAAGGTCTAATTCATTTCTAAAAGTTCACATGAAAAAGATAAACTTTTTTCCCTGCAATTTAATACAGTTTACATAATTTCTTTCTTTCTTTATTTATTTCTCAAAGACCTAATTCTACAGAATGTCTCTCATTGTTGTACACGGTTTCCATTGGTCCTAATTCTACAGAATGTCTCTCATTATTGTACACGGTTTCCATTGGTCCTAATTCTACAGAATGGTTCAAACTTTTCATAATGATTCCTTGTTCCACAGAATCATTCCAAGTTTGTATAATGGTTCGCTAATTCAAAGGAATTCAATTGTTTATTGGATTCAATTATTTAAAAATTAAGATTGACTGCTATTCATTGTACCAGTGTTGGGAATCAAACCTGAGCCTAGGTGAGACAAGAGAATTTCCTACCCATCTGGCTACCCACCAGTCCCATACAATTGTAAAAACTGTTCATAAATGTTTCTACTTCAACAGAATGACTCCAATTCTTCATAATGGTTTCCATTTCAAGCAGATGGTTCTATTTATTTATAATGGCTTTATAATTCTATTGAATTGTCCAAATGTTAACAATAATTTCCAATTCAGTAAAGCGGTTTAATGTTTTTCTTCATGGTCTTTAGCTTCAAGGATCGGTTCTGTTGAAACTGCTTTCCATACGACAAATCAATATAAACATCCACACCACGTAGACATATTCAGTATGATGCATGAGATATTTCCTCTTATTGCGTCTACACAATGCCGATGATTTGTACATTAAGCCATGTTGCAGATATTCCTGCAGAATCTGATTTCCTGTCTGTACACTGACTCACGTCACAAATAAACAATGGCGGCACAGTCATCAAAAATACATTCCTGGTCTAAACACTTGGTGCTTACAACCTTTGTCTTTTAAATGAAGATATATGTAGGCAATTGAAAGAACATACCATGAATAAGAAATTAATTAATATTCTAAAAAAAACCAATAAGGAAATGCACACCTGGGATATTATTCGTCTTTAGCCCACATCCCAGATGCTGACAGTACACCTGAATAATAAACACATGTTCAATTAGGGTTATGTAGATTGTTGCCATTAGGCAAGACTAATTCCTACTTAAGAATTTAACCATAACCTTATATATTTGTTATCATGGATAAACAAGTACGCAATGTCTTGCTTGTAGAAATGTGTTTCTGGGTATTTTTTACACTCACTTTGTTTTTGTTTTAGATTTTCAATGTTTAAACAAGAACATGAGGTGGCACATACTTATGGACAAGCTCTTCAGAGCAGATTTTATAGTTGTTTATGTTTTCTAATAAATAAATGCAAAACAGTAAAGTCAGCATGTAAATAAGTCAACAATACCAGCTTCACATCCTGGCACATAACCATTACATTAAACACTTACAGAAAACATACTTCAACGCAATCATTCACTGTTGCTTAGTCTCTAAACATATATATAACTGAGGGACACAAACACACCCATTTAGACTGAAAAGGTGCCCTAGTGTTATGGGAAATCTCAGGGAATCTAGACTTGCTTCAAGAACATTTTGCAGTATTGCAGAGAGGGCTAGGCGGTAGGGAAATATAATGTGGTTCACAATCCCTACCGTCTCTTTTTCCTCCATTCAATCATGCATTACAAAACTAATAGAACTTCAAAATCATTTGTCCCATACAGCATACAACTTCTAAGTGTTCCTCCAAAACTGTAACTGGGAAATCAATGATGTGGCACGAGTCATTATTATGTACATACTTTGATTATCACTCGTCAGTGCATCATGCATATTATTTGTTGCTTTATATTGGTTCTTTGAATGCAAGAAAATATTTCCTGCACGGTACAATAAAGTTTTCCTTGTACTATCTCTTGTCTTAATAAGGTGAGAGTAGTCGGAGAGTATGCTAGGGGCTACAGTCTGTTTTGTCTATTCTGACTAATAATTATAAAATAAAATACAATGAATCAATAATAAAATACATAAATTGACAGAAAATTATAATCAGAATCAAGTTAGATAGCGACTCCAAAGCTTTGGGCAGAAACAGCAGTATGAAAGATGATTTGGAACATGAATGTTTCAATGATAGCCTTCATAGTAAGTGTGCTTGTGGGTTTCAATACATCAGTAAGCATTTGAGATCAACATCATTTCAGGCTTTCTTCCTGCATTAAGTGTGGTCGGGTAACCTAGTGGTCTTAGTCTTTCCTCATCATGCCAAAGATCTGGGTTTGATTTTGCATGTGAGTACAGTGTGTGAAGCCCATTTACTAAGTCCCTCAACTTGTTCGGATGACATGCAATTGACTATAGGTTACGTTGACTGATGACGATTCACCTTATGAACGAGTTCCATAATATAAACGGCAATAATATTGCTGGAATATTGCTAAAAGCGGAGTAAAACCATACTCATTCACTCACTCACTCACATCAACATTTTGTGGTACAACTTGCCATAACTGGATTTAAGGACGTATCAAATCCAACTCGCTCACTCACACCAAAATTTTGTGGTACAACTTGCCATAGCTGGATTTAAGGAGGTATCAAATCCAACTCATTCACTTACTCACTGACAAAAGCTTAAATTCCGTAAACTGTGAGTTGAGATCCACTTGAAACACTTAAAGGTTAGGTAAAGTGCCTCTGAAATAAAAATATCCACAACTACAAGCCCTGATGAAAGTAAACTTGACTTCAAACCTTCTACACATACCTGACATTCACTGTGCACTTCCACAGAAGAACCACTTACCTTAATTAACCTTCACCGGTAAACCTAACAAACCTAGCTCCACACAAATCAGTGTTAAGCAACAGTTACGTGTAAAAACACTTGTATTTGAAACAATACTGACTCAGAGCCAAGGTACAAGCTGTAAAAACCACAAACATCTGCACTGCTATTCTACCTATGAGCATGCAGCAAGGATTACACTTCACTTTCAATAGAGCATGCCAGGGCAAAACAATAATCGGGCTATTTTGAGCTTAACAGTTCAGAATTTGCTACCATTGCCACAAATCATCCCAAAAACCTGACACTGAAAGGCTCAAGTTATCTGACATCCATACAAAAATATTTTTAAGAATTTGTTGACAATTTCTCTCTTATATCCACAACATATTTATACAGTAGGATTCTTAATTATACAAACTCCCCATGAGAATGATTGTATATATTCATTCAACTAATAACAAAATTAAGCTTCAAAGGTGAAATTTTCTTACTTCTCATTAAAACAGACGGATTTGTAATCTTTAAAAATCGGGAAAAACATGCATAACATAGAAACCAACGGCTCCAACAATCTTTGAACATAGGAAGAAGTATGCAAAATTTATCACTAATTCTTACAGAAAATCCCATTCAAAGGATTAATGTAAAGGATAACCAAAATGTTTAGGACATTCCAATATAATATGTCCAATACTGGGTCATGATTTGCAAAACTTCTTTAAATACAGCCCCCCAAAACATTAATAATGCTCTGGTGAAATCCAATTTCAATGATTGAAGATTTCACTGAAAGGAAAAATGAGAACACAAAGAAGCCCAGCTTACCTTGATGATGAGGGCCCTGACACAGTAAGCTGAATGCCAGAAATCTAATTCCAAGGAATCAATGTTTACAGATCACTCTAATGCAAAACACACCTGATGATGCAGGTGAAGAAGTATCTTAGCATAGTTGCCTCCACCACAGGTATATCCTCTCTGTGAGCCTAGTTCCTTATCCCTACAGTTCAGTGAATGCACACTGAATGATACGGCTCCCTCCTTCTCTCCCAGCTGAAGAGGATTTGGCAGATGGCCAACAGTGATGGGCTTGTAAACCATGTGTGTCAACTATACAGACCTTATAAACAGACTGTCAGCTGACGGTGACCCATGACCTACAACCTGTGACCCTGAGGTCAGCAGCATGTAATTATTCAGATCGTATGCTTGATGTATAATGAATTAATGCTGGCTTTATGTCGATGATCAGTATGATAACATTGGGATTGTTGTTTGAGGGTCACGTCCATGAACTATGGTATCATGCATGAATGAGATGATCTTGGACATGAAATTTGATATGGTTGGATCATCTGATAGGAATAAAGTGTATCAATGCATGCATAGTTTGAACATGAACATTTGGAGTGTGATTTGTGGTTTAACTCCAAGATTACATCTTGAAACACCTTCAGTACTGTAATACCATCAGGTGTTCAGATTCAGCTTGTCAACCATATCACTTTTGAAAGATGTATTCTGAAGCCTCCAGATCAAGATATAAATCCATATATACCTTGGAAACATTAATCATTTCACTTTAGACGTTCCTATATAACAGCCTTTTCAAAACTGTATACTGTAATATTTGTTAGCTGAAACACATCTGTCGTTTTCAAAGCTTACTTACAAAGCCAACAGCAACAAAAAGGTATTACCAGTGTTAACACTGCACCAAGCAATACTCAACCAATAAGTGCCAGCCTGTAAATAATCAGGTCTGGACAAAAGAATCCAGTGACCTACAGTATGAGCAACATTCTACAAAACTTGGACACAATGAAAAGTGAACTAAGTCAGTGAACGTCTTACATCAACAAGCCATATCTTCATGGGCTATGGGTATCATTGCAGTTGTGAGTAGGTATCGAGTGAGTGAGCAGGAGGGTATTGAGTGAGTGGGTACTGAGTGAGTGAGCAGCAGGGTATTGAGGGAGTGAGTGCGTAAGTGAGTGAGTGGGTAATGAGTGAGTGAGTGGGTATTGAGCGAGTGAGCAGGTTATTGAGTGAGCAGGAGGTTATTGAGGGAGTGAGTGAGTGCGTGAGTACTGAGTGAGCAGGAGGGCATTGAGGGAGTGAGTGCGTGAGTGCATGAGTGGGTATTGAGTGAGTGAGCAAGAGGTTATTCAGGGAGTGAGTGAGTGCGTGAGTGGGTACTGAGTGAATGAGTGGGTATTGAGCGAGTGAGCAGGTTATTGAGTGAGTGAGCAGGAGGTTATTGAGGGAGTGAGTGAGTGCGTGAGTACTGAGTGAGCGAGCAAGAGGGTATTGAGGGAGTGAGTGCGTGAGTGCATGAGTGGGTATTGAGTGAGTGAGCAGGAGGTTATTCAGGGAGGGAGTGAGTACATGAGTGGGTACTGAGTGAATGAGCAGGAGGTTATTGAGGGAGTGAGGGAGTGAGAGAGTGCATGAGTGAGTGAGTGGGTACTGAGTAAGTGGGTATTGAATGAGTGAGTGGGTGAGCAGGAGATTATTGAGGAAGTGAGTGCCAGTAAGTGAGTGTCAGTGAATGAGTGGCAGGGTGAGTGAGCAGGTGACTTGCATGGGTATTGAGTGATTGAATGCATCAGTGAGTGTATCAGTGAATGAGCGAGTAACTCTCAGACACTTTCCATATGCCTCTTTCCCAATTACCATCTTGAGAAGCACATGGTGTCATGGTAACAGCTGGTGCCAGTCATAGTCTATAACGCATATATCACCCATAATGCTATCTCCAGTATTCGTTTAAATTATAGTGTGGTAATAACTAGTCACTTTAAGACATACACATTCTTTTTTTCAGAATCTGTAGGCATTAAATTTTCATCAATTTGGCATTTTCACAAAATTAATTACTTTACTCAGCACTTGGACAGTTGATAATCTGAAACCTTCTTAATTTAATATAAAACATCAACACCACAGGAGGATCAGTCTTGATCATCTGCCAGACTCAGACTTCATTGAGTGTTAAAAGGCAAAACAGTTGTGAAACTTACATGAATGGATCTTGGAAAGTCTCTGCCAACATGAGGTGTAAATGAAAACGGTGAGCATGTCTTGTGCCAGCAGTGGTACCCATCATTCACACGACATGCGTTGAAAAAGTATGTGTTTGTTGATGTAAAATGCCATCATCACTGAGTCATTGCACTTGATCGTCCTGCAGAAACAAACTCCATGGGCGTGAACACCAAATTAGAACTGTAAAAATGATGAGATGCAGCTTGTACGTGTCCTCAAAATAGAACAGACTGCAAATCTCAGAAAATAATTAAATTAATGTACTACTGAGAAATGTGAGTGTCAAGCATTAACTGAACTTGCCCTGATATTAAAGGCAGTAGTCATTAGATTAAAATACTTATCAGTGAATGAGCACTTCAGCAATGTTAATAGAACAGTTAGTCATGAACACTGTAAGTTTCTAAGATAAATACTGTTCTCACAAAGAGAAATACTTTTTTTGGTAAACAAACCAACCACTTCATCTTTGCGTGTCTGAGCATGTGTCTGAGCATGTGTCTGAGCATAGGTGCATGCATCTGAACATCTGTCTGTGCATACATTTGTGAGCTGTGTGTGCACATGCACATGCCTGCAAATGTATATGCATGAGTGTGCAAGTGTGTGCATATTCATGAGTGAATGTGTGTGATTGCATGTTCAGATAGATAACCACCCAAACCATTTCTTTCTGAACCACGACTCCCCACCGGAAGGGAAGAATAAAGATATGATTGTCACCATGTACAATATCACTGACATCTGAATGTCATATTAGCGCATTTACACATCTCGTTCCCTCACAGACAGGATACGCCCACTCTCGGCACGTGATGCAGTGTTCTACTAGCGATGTCTTGCAAACTGCCTTAAAGTTCCTGATGATACCATTGTATCAGTGACACACTCTGAGAGATTAACAATGAATACACTTGGTCATAAACAGTACTAATGTGACACATGGTCATTTTTCAATGGTTATCTAAGGGAATGGTTTTAAAATTCTCTGTCCACGTCCAGAAGCGAGGAGTCAGGCTAAGCCAGTATTGTGATGTCTTACATTTACGATCATCATATGTTTTCGATGAGCCATTACAATTCCCATTTTCAAGCAAGAATGCAGAATCCATGAAAAGCAACCTGCATGTCAACAACACGATCCCTGCTATTGGTGGGACTTCAATATACTACGAATCAAACTTTCATGCATCAACAACAGTTATAAATCAACAAAAGATTAATTTTAACTTGGGAATCATTATCTACCTCATGACCAAAAGTATAAAAATCCTAAATGTTTACTCCAAAGATACCATCAATGTTTCACCTGCTTAGTTTGCATTCTACCTTACAAGATCACTTAACTTAAATAGTCACATGACTACGCTGATAGATTTAACTTCACAACAAAATCGCAAAATTGATTATGTAAAGTCAGCAATGAATTGAAAAATCAATTTCCAAACAGACACTAGAGCCGTTAAAATTATTTTGTCTATGGAAGGCTATCAACGCCAAAAAGGCCAGTTACCGAGAGTGTAATTATGAGGCTTCAGATAATGATGGTAGGCTGCAGTTGGTCCAGGGATGCTCAGACGTTCCATCTCATTATACTCACCACAATAAATGACATATGAAATCTACTTCCGCAGGTGTTTTGTTCCCGGCTACAGTTTAAACTGTTTTAGAGCAACTTCTAAATGGAAAGGGAAATTCTTTATTATCTCTGCAAATTTGAAATGTCTGACTGTACTGTGCAAGTTTTTGATACAGGGCATGCTGTACTATCACAACACTGCTAAAAATATTCAGCCAATGAAAGGATCGAAAACACATGATGTCATGTGGAGCGCAACTTTGAGATTGCTTCAACAGCAGTGGTGGATTAATGATAGAAAATGCCTGACATGCATGGGAATATAACAGTTTCTGGAATAAACTTTATCTTGTCTGAGGGTAGGTTCAACAATATTAAAAGATTGTATTTATTTTTCATTCACGAAATATGTTATTGTTATCTGATCGAAAGCACATTACGCCAGGATACAATTACTGAAGGTAAGTTTCATTTTATGTAAGGCAGGGGTGGGTATAAGGGGTCCAGGTAAACAGAGTTTGACTGTATATGTATTCTTCACTGATAATTACAAAGACAAATCATTCCACGAGAAATATTTATAACACCAAGACACCCACTCACCAACAACCAACACCTGATCGGAGTATCACCTTAACACCAACCGACACATATGCCATTCAGAGCTAACCTAGTTCCCATGTCTGAAGAGTTAAATCATGAGATGGACATCCTCTTAGCTTTGTGTCTGTCCACCAAGAAAATGTCAATTGATTCCACACATTTGAGAGTGATGATGAAGCATCAGGGTCTGATGATGTTGAAGCCATCGAAGGATCAGTCTGTTGTAGTGAAGGAGGAGACAGTCGATTTATTTTCATTCCTTTGACTGCCAGAAGACCTGAATGCTAAACTCTGGTGGCCATCGTCCATTGGTCAGACAAATATAATAAACAGATCAAGCTCACGTCTAAATCTCGGCCGGCACCATATAAGCAAGCGAGTGTGAGTGCGCATGTATATGACTGCCGGCACCATATAAGCAAGCGAGTGTGAGTTTGCATGTGTTAGTGTGCGTGCATGTGTATTTGTGAGAAGATATAATTTGTGCATCTGTGCTGCTTCTACCATACCAGATTAATGCCAGTTTCATAGACAGTGTGTGTGTCAGTATGTGCACTAGAGCTATGTACCGTAGCCCATGTGACGAGACAATATATCCAAATACCAGTTAATGAGGCGAGACGATATATCATGAAAGTATTGGCAAGGAACCTGCAAGAGGATTATCATCACAATACCATGGCGGCGATATTATACATATCCCAATACATGTCCCAGTACTTTACAATACTATCAAGAGAACATATATGATACATAAAATGATTGAAATTTTATTTGTTATACAGCAGAACTTGTGTTACATTCATACACACAGCTGTTCATCTAATAAAGTTTCAGCATTATATGCTTAAGAAAGTACAGTCATACATATTCAGTATGCCTTGATCAAATACACGCACGCACGCACGCACGCACACACCTTCAGTTCACAGAGTGTAAAATGTTCACATTCTGTCACTTATACACCAAGCAGTTTTAACAAAGATAAAGGAGAGAAATTCCTCACAACTTTAAGTAGTGTTTAAGCTGTATCGTGATAAATCATCTGTCAATATATCACGAACCCTCACAACACAAATATCCTGATATGTTGCCTAAATGTGTTTTATATTGATGTAGTATTATCGTGTAGTTGATGATGCAAACAATACTATCAATGAATCTTTACTCCACTAATTTGCACTGTCAGCATGTATGTCAGTGTGAGTGTAAGCATATGTGTGCGCAAGAGTGTACATGTGTGTGTGAGAGTGCATGTGTCTGTGTGCAACTGCATGTGTGTGTGTGCATGTGTGTGTGTGTGCATGCGTGCGTGCGTGCGTGTGTGTGCGTGCATATGTGTGACTTTAATGGTATACTGACAAACTAGAACCTGTCTAGGTCCCTCATCTTGTGTACTCCATCTACTGGGCGACAGAGGAGGTCAAACATACTGACATACTAGAACATGACTAGACCCTCCTAGATTTGACTGAACAACAAACTGTCATTTAAAATGTTCATCTGTTGTAATAATTTCAATAACTTTTTAAAATGATAAGTGCTTGACACAAACAGACATAATGTGAAACAGATAAATGCTCAGATGGTTTTAATTACTTTATGCTCGAAAACAGTCAGCCCTGCAATGTCATTGGTTACAAAACATAAGGTGACACTCCATCCTTGAACTTGTTTTACAGCATATGAATTCTTTTTATGATGCTTAAGAACCAAATTATGAAGTATACCCTACAGTCCAGTAATTAACAACCTAATATCTACTGCACTGGTACGTTTTAATATCAAATCTCCTACAGGGACATGCGGACTGTGGCACATGCTCTGCATAACAAGGTTCTGGATTCTGCATCAGTCGTGACAGCAGAAGTGAAACAAGGTCAGCAGACATAATGACAATTGGACACACGACATCCATTATGGATACCTTAATGCATCTTATTGTCAGAGGAGTACCTGAATCACAGTGTACTTTGATTGCTGACCTCCAACAATTGACCTTACGTCAAACATCACAGCACTGACAGACCAGCAATGGCTCAGTTTGGTTAACACATGGACAGAACTGAAAATCAGTGGGCCTCTCAAACTGGCATGAGGACACTAAATGCGTCCACTTAAGTTGATTCATTCTCAAACAGAAGACAAATATCACCTTTGACTGACTTGCTCATTGGTTACAGATCAGACTCTGTATGTCATAAGAGTGAGTAAGTGAGTGAGTGAGTGTGTTGGGTTTTATGCTGCTTTCACACAGCAATATTCCAGTATTCCAGCAATATCACAGAGGGAGAAAGCAGAAATGGGCTTTACACATTGTACCCATGTGGGGAATCGAACCTGGGTCTTCGGCATGACGAGTGAATGCTTTAACTATCGCCTCTCGTATACTGGAACATATTGTAACCAAGATATACACAGATTTATTTTGATTGAAATCACACTATCATACAATATTGCATGGAATAGTTTCTTTTCAAACTGACAAAATGTCATGCAAAGAAATCTATTTGAGTTTCAGGAAAAATCTTCAGTCCCTAAATTTCCAATTATGAGTCAAATATTCTTCCAGTAATGTCACAAAGCTTTTCTAGTAACATCTATCCTACTAGAATAGCTCTGCTCATTATCAAAACATCCGATGAAAGATTTTCTATGCCACCATTCAAGCCATAATTGAAATGTGGTCCGGTAATGTTTATTCCTGGCACAACTTAAAGACATCCACTTTGATCTGTAACGTGTCAGCCAATCAGCTTCTTCCCAGATGGCCTATCAGTGTTCTGGGGAATAAATGTCTGTATTGACCCTTGTTTTTACACCAAAGATGGCAGCGAGAATCCTGGTTCTATTACCATTGCCATTGTGGTCACTGGTCATAAGATAGGGATGCACAAATAACTGCTGTTTTCTTTGGTCAGGGGAGCAAATTGATTGCACATTCTTCACCAACAGATGTGGTACTTACATTTCTTTGCAGCGGGTTTGTAAAAGACATTCTACTTCATCAGCCATGGTTGTTTTTCAACCTTGGGAAATATGCTCTTAACAAGATGATGATGACGATGACGATGACGATGACGATGATGAAACAATATTTGTAAAAGATGTTTTATGATTTTCAACATTTCATGTTAAAGTGGTATGGTTGGAGTTTCTGTCATTATGTCAGTTATCTGAAGTTGAGAAATATTATGATTTTAGATATATTAGATGACTGTTAGGGAATGGGGGGGTGATGGAGTGTCTGGTCCTTATGAAGGAAAATACTGGTAAATAATGCTTTTCATAGCATACAGGTTGGATTTTACAGGATTGTCTTGAAGTGAAGATCAAAACAAATTGTCACTACAGAAAATATACAGAACAAACTCAGATATTAAATTCCTATTGCTTACAGGGTCAAACTGAAGTGGTGTGTCTACAGATTTGTGATGCTTTCATTGATAATACATAGAATGGTAAGACCATCCGCTATGGATACATTAAGACACTCATTCACTATGGCCACTTCAGAAATGATACTTGTAATTCTGAACCAGATGCAGGTGCATGTCCTCGTTGTACTTTGGCACAGCTTGTACTGACCTTTCACTGACGGCCTTAAGCTTTCCATACAGGGTCATCGCCCTCTACATCACCAATAAACTGGAAGATGATATCATCACAGTACTGTTACATCAGGGCAATGACCTGGATGAGGATATCATTACAATACTGTTACATCAGGGCAATGACCTGAAGGATACCATCAGAGGACCTTTACATAAGGGCTATGATCAGGTGGATGATATCATCACAGGACCCTTACATCAGGGCAATGACCTGGGAGATGGTATCATCATAGTACCCTTACATAAGGGTTATGACCTGGGAGATGATATCATCACAGTACCCTTACATAAGGGCAATGACCTGGGACATGGTATCATCACAGTACCCTTACATCAGGGCTATGACCTTGAAGATGATATCATAGGACCCTTACATCAGGGCTATGACCTGGGAGATGATATCATCATAGGACCCTTACATCAGGGCTATGACCTGGGAGATGATATCATCACAGCACCCTTACATCAGGGCAATGACCTGGGAGATGGTATCATCACAGTACCCTTACATCAGGGCTATGACCTGGGAGATGATATCATCACAGTACCCTTACATAAGGGCAATGACCTGGGACATGGTATCATCACAGTACCCTTACATCAGGGCTATGACCTTGAAGATGATATCATAGGACCCTTACATCAGGGCTATGACCTGGGAGATGATATCATCATAGGACCCTTATGTCAGGGCAATGACCTGGAAGATGATATCATCACAGCACCCTTACATCAGGGCTATGACCTGGGAGATGATATTATCACAGTACCCTTACATAAGGTCAATGACCTGGAAGATGATATCATCACAGTACCCTTATGTCAGGTCAATGACCTGGAAGATGATATCATCATAGGACCCTTATGTCAGGGCAATGACCTGGAAGATGATATCATCACAGTACCCTTACATCAGGTCAATGACCTGGAGGATGATATCATCATAGTACCCTTACATAAGGGCAATGACCTGGAAGATGATATCATCACAGTACCCTTATGTCAGGTCAATGACCTGGAAGATGATATCATCATAGGACCCTTATGTCAGGGCAATGACCTGGAAGATGATATCATCATAGGACCCTTATGTCAGGGCAATGACCTGGAAGATGATATCATCACAGTACCCTTACATCAGGTCAATGACCTGGAGGATGATATCATCATAGTACCCTTACATAAGGGCAATGACCTGGGAGATGGTATCATCACAGTACCCTTACATCAGGTCAATGACCTGGAGGATGATATCATCACAGGACCATTACACTGGTGATCCAACAGAGTTAGCATGACTTTACAACATTGGTGGAAGTATTCACCCACATCATGTCCTGGAACTCCATGAATGGTCTTAAAACAATGTACCATCAAAGCTTGCTCTTGTGCATCACCACCTTTACATTTCAGGAAAACATTTCATGAACAATATTTAAGAGTGCACTGAAAGAAATTGTAATATTTCCAGGCATCAAACATTCAATAACATTTACAATTTCAAAACCTCCCACAATGTTTCGGCAGAATTTCTTTTGTAGCAAACATCAGACAACAGTGGTGATGTATTGCATTGAAAGTAGATCTTATTAGTTTCCATGGTGATAATGGATTTTCATGATAGAGGTACATAATGTGTGGGTTGGATTCACATGCGACTCATCTGTTCTACCAAGGCAACCCAATTAATAAATAAAGCAAAGATTGGCAGGTTATAAACGTGTACCACTCTGTAGAAACCGAAGCAAAAACTGTACAGTGTTCACAAATGAGGAATTACTACTAGGGCAAATCTGGGAATCAAACACAGGAATAGCAGATTCTTGTCTACTAGACCACTTCTGCCTTATCTGAACACTGCAGGATGGATAAAGGTATTTCACTTGACTGAACTGGATGATTGCATTTGGTTTTTTTTCTGAAATTATGAGCTCTTTACCTTCAGCCAATACCATCAATTTTGTCTTTCAAAAATCTGTGTACTCAAGTTCGATTAACTACTTTAATGAACATGTCCTTTGATGCAATCACCTTCAGGACCGTTTGAAATGATGTGTCCCATGCATATACACCTCTTCAAAAACATCAAATGAAACTCGTCAGCTCTGTCTACAGAAAAAACATTTCCTTCATAAGATCTTTTTAAAAAAAAAATCACATAATTACAAACCATCCATGAAATGCAATCACTTCAATACAGCAGTTGTTTGATTTTCTCTGAAGATCTCCAAAATTAACAGTTTCAAGCTCGTCATAAAACTGACCTGACATTTCTAAAGGTGAATTGGTTTGTAAAATAAAAAAAACCATAACATGGTTTTACATCTTACTTCTGTTTTAATACATCAACAGTTCTTCAAAGTTAAAATTGAAAAAGAAAGTGAAGAAACAGCCCTGCATGCAAGATTACGGAATATTCAGAATATAAAACACAGCTGAGGATACAGATATGGGAGATATTCAAGCAAGTATGTTCCAAAATGTCATCCCTACGTCCATGAATGTTTTCAACACTCTCCAGACACCCAGACAGAACAATCAACCCTGTCTGTGGCTACACTGCCATGAAGGTCACAGTGTCCATCTTGAAGGTCATCATGGCCTCTGAAAGGTACTTGACCATGTTGAGGTCATCTTGGCCTGTGTAAAGGGCATGTGTTTATCATGAATATCCACATCTGATCATGTCCATGTGAAATTAGTTTCTTCTGCATGCTCAGCAACATGCAGTTTGACCTTTAGAAATTGTCACCTCAAGAATGAAAGAGTTTTCAATTATCACTTGACTTGAAGGCAACTAGGCTCTGACAAATTGGTATTTGGAGCAAATTTGATTCAAGTCATCCCAACTACATTTTACATTAACATTAACAAAAATTTCAGATTAGGAGTCAAAGAGTTAATGATAAGTGCTACACAAATTATACAGAGATGTTGTAGTTTAATACTGGGCGCCAGCTTCTACGTCAAGATCTCTATGGAAACATTGCTGTCATTTACCATTCAACACCAGCTACAACAACACTAATCTTGAAACAGTGTGGCTGTTTGTTGAGTATAAGCTGGAAACCTAATATTAGCCAACTGTTTGATAAAATAGGGAAAATGTGAAGGCATAATCTGTTTGTTGTATAAGATTTCTTTTAGGAAACCAAGTTTTTCTGTTTAAGGGACAGGTGAAAAGTATGATCTAATAATCGAATCTGGACAAGACAGTCTAGTGATCAACTACCATCCACAAGATCACAAACATAAGGTAAAGCCAGGTATTTTAAAAGTGGATGTCTAGTTCCTCCCTGACATGATCAAACTGGTAACTGACGCTGATGGTGCAGATGAATTAGGAAATAAAGTTCGCTCTACCCCAGTGTGTTTTGTAATAAAGTATAGAACAATAAAGTATAGTTTTGCCTTGAAGTATTATAATTACAGCACAAGGATTATATTGTATATTGTAGTTTTGGAAACAGTAATGTCTCTAAAACAAATTTAAAAATAGCAAGATTTATGGATGTCAACTTATTTATTGTGAATAACACGTTTCAGAATGTGTGCTTGCTCCTTCATCAGAAAACATACGAAACATTGTGTTATTCACAGTAAGAAAGTTGACATCCATAAATCTTGCTTTTCTTCTGCATTCCACTTTTCAATGCCCCTTAAAGATTTAGAACAAGCTCAGTGTAGAAAGTTCAATGTGCGTTTTCATAGTCTCCCAGTGTATTCCTTTCCACTGTTTCATATTTGTACTAATTTGTGAATTCACCAAAATTTATCACACTGTTGACACTTTTCAATTACAAATGTCTTCAAAACATATTAATGGACTAAAGTGAAAAGGTCAGTAAAGCT
Source organism: Haliotis asinina (assembly GCF_037392515.1). Lineage (NCBI taxonomy): Eukaryota > Metazoa > Mollusca > Gastropoda > Lepetellida > Haliotidae > Haliotis > Haliotis asinina. The sequence continues at coordinate 11,595,003 of NC_090283.1, read as the reverse complement.
ATAACATTAAACAGTGCAAACTTGCCTCTACACAAAGCACTCTTAAAGTCACAAACATCACTATCATTTCTGAGTTTTTACATCACATTCAGCAACACTATAGGTGTACTGAACAACAAAAGACACACAATTAAAAAAAAGGAAATCTCATAAAAGTAAGTGTTCATGTTTATATCTTTGTTTAAAAACTTGACAAAAAGTAAGTGTTGCATTTCTTTTGCTGTTCAGTATAGATGACCGCCTAACAGTGACCTGAAAAAAATCATGGCCTAGATTCTAAGCACTAAGACAGTCGTGGGTTTATGTTAATGTATGGCACATGCCACTATCTTAGAGATAGACTATCTAAGACAGCTTCGAAAATCTATCCCAAGTCTGGAGATAGACTATCTAAGAGAGCTTCGAAAATCTAGGCCCAAGTCTGGCCCAGACGACCCAGTTGAAACATTCTATTCTGAAGAATGATCCGTAGTCTCTGGGCACAAGGACACAAGTCAGCAAGCCTTCAACTGGTCACCTCTCACAACCAGGAGAGGTGGTTGTGAACCTAACCTTGATTTTCGCAGGCGTCAAGAGGAACATGACAAAGACATACCTGTCCTGCAACCTCAGCCCAAACATTCTCCCACCATAAACACCAAAATGAAAAATCATTAAAATTGGATCATCCAAATGTGCACTTCCATGCAGTCATTACATGCAGTTTACAGCCAATGTACATCAGAGCCATGACCTGTGCGTGCCAAACTGTCATGAATTTCAAAGACGTCCACCCGATTTCCAATGTCCAATGGGTGCGAATACTGCAATAAAGTGTCCATCCACAGTGAAACTGAGTAATAAAGTTCCTGAGGCACCAAGCACATTAAATTCTAACTACCCACTCCCCATCCTCTGATCTCTAACAACATGTTTCAACCTGTTTCCACTGATAAGGGATTCACAGGGGCATCAAAAGGGTTCTTCTGAAAATCTGTTAAAGAATTGATCATGACCTGTTAGAGGTCCACTTGACTCTCTGATATATTTGTCTTCTTCATGCAACTGCAGAAGCAAGGATGTAAATTATTGATTCAGACTCATCAATGCCATCAGTCTAGAAGGTTTTATTATAAAACTCATGAATTAATGATGTTGGCCAAAATGAAGGCCTGTTGTTGCAAGTACAACATATATTACCATACCTCCATATCAGGCTGTCATTGGTTCACTTGATCTTGAGAAAGTACTATATATCCTGACTGGAAAGGATCTAAAATTTACAGTGGGATAATAACTCCATTTTCACCTTGCATGGAAGATAACAGGCTGTGCATATGTCTGAAGAGGAACAGAAATCCCCACAAGTAAGAACCCACAGGAGCCAGTGAACTTTAGCTAATCAAAAATATTTTTAATCACTTTTAAAGTTCTTTTAAATCTTCCACAATGGCAGACTGAATTAAGTCATGTCGCTGTAATACCTGGGGGATATGTGGGTATTAGTACCTGTTTAGGCTGTATTCTAAAGCTGGTAATATAAAACCTGATGCAGGATATATGAGACCTCATATACCACTAGTGATCCTGCTATAACGGTAAGTGTAATCAAGGACAGACAACCAGTCAAAAGTCCACAGTATGTTGTAGAGAGTTGCCTCCCTTAGCCATGAAAGAATAATCTACATGTTTGCAACCAATACCGGCATTTAGGTGGTGATATACTACTAAGTCTTCATTTGATGGGGAAACGAACTGGGAGGGATATGATATTTCTGTGTGGTCACAGGCAGCTGAGTTTCCGTGAGAGGTAGCAAAGCAGGCAGACAATTTGCAATTGTTCTGAATATTTCTGAATTTTACTGAAGACAATTAACCTTATTTCACAGTATTTCTTGGACCAACCATTATTCTTTTATGTCAGCCCACTAAAATGTTTAATGGTCAGTTGACAAATGTCAATGACTTTCCAACTGAGGGCTTTCAATCTTCCCATATTGTGCAAATAATACACTGAAATTCCATTTAAATCACAATAAAATATGTAAATAAACGATAGCTGTAAAAGTGCCTTAAAAAATATTTCAGCTGATGTCGAACCTTTATACACTTCCACGAGAATTTGATGGAGAATCGTGCTGACACTGCAAAACACATTCACACCTATCAAACTCTATTATTTACAAAATATAAAACATTAACACCACGGAATCATCAGTCTCGACACGGACAGATTCCAGTAGAAGTAACAAGCCAATAGCTGGGGACGTATTATACACATGGTTAAGTGAATGTCCACCATTGCCGAATATGGACACAGATTACAAAAAACATCTATTCTGCTGAAGAGAAGTATGCATTGAACGCAGCCAGACTTCGTCTGAGTAAAGTTTTAACATCCTGGCAAGAGCGTCAAATCCATAACGTTCTGTTTTGAGGCCTTGAGCAACATATATCATCAAAGGCCATCATATAGACAAATATTAACGTAAACTGAAATTTCAGCACGTTCTCCTCAGCAGTTAAGAGGAAAAAGTTTCTGTGCTCCTTGCATCCACGTCCACAGTGGCCAGAGTTGACAGGGTTCCTGACACAAGAATTAACATGAAAGGAGTTATCGTCATTACCAGTCACTCGATGTTTCATCTCTCAGGGCTTTGAACAGTTTCAATGCATGATTAAATGTACTCTCTGTTACTTTTTCAATATGTATTGTTAAAGGCTTGTAACATGTCTACTGCAGACATGCATATTAGAAGAAGCAGTAAAATACAAACACAAAACAGCATACTATTGTTCACAGCTTGGATGTCAGACAAGATCCTAATCAGTCACTTGTTGATAGAAAGGATCAAACTGGCTTAATATTGTAACGTACATGCTCCAGTTTGATTCCAAGATGCTATAAACTGAAATGCTCAAGATGTGAAGAAGTAGTCTTCAAAACTGGCCAGTGGGGTAGCCTTGAGTGCCAAAGATCTGGGCTCAGTTTCCCATGTTGGTACAATGCATCAAGCTAGTTTCTGATGTTTTCTCGTGTAAATATTGCTAAGACGGGGACCTACTCTGAGGACCAATATGAGATGGAGGGAACCTACTCTAGGGACCATCATGAAGTGGAAGGGACCTACTCTAGGGAGCAGTATGAGCTGGTGGGGACCTACTCTGGGGACCAGTGAAAGGTAGAGGGGATCTACTCTACGGACCATCATGAAGTGGAGGGCACTAACGCCAGGGACCAGAATGAGGTGGATATGAGGTCCTTCTCTGAGAACCAGCACTGGTTGCTACAATAGGGACCAGTAAGAGGTGGAGGGGACCTACTCTAGGGACCAGTATGAGATGGAGGGGACCTACTGTACTGGCTTGTATGAGGTAGAAGGGACCTACATTAGGGACCACTGAGTGAGTGAGTTGAGTTTTACGCTGCACTCAGCAATATTCCAGCTATATGGCGGCTGTCTGTAAATAATCGAGTCTGGACCAGACAAGCCAGTGATCAACAATATGACCATTGATCTGCGCACATGGGAACCAATGGCATATGTCAACCAAGTCAGCAAGCCTGACCACCCGATCACGTTAGTCGACAAGCATAGTCACCCTTTATGGCAAGCATGGGTTGCTGAAGGCCTATTCTACCCCGGAACTTCACAGGTCCACTAGGGACCGTGATAAGATGAAGGGGACTACTCTACGGACCAGTATGAGATGGAGGGGACCTACTCTAGGTACAAGTATGAAGTGGTTGCTAGGGACCTACTCTAGGGACCAGTATAAGATTGAGGAGACCTAATCTAGGGACCAGATTGAGGTGGAAGAGACCTACTCTAGGGACCAGAATGAGTGGAAGGGACCTACCCTATGGACCAGTAGGAGATGGAGGGGACTTACTCCAGGGACCACTGTGAGGTGGTTATCAGGTCTTTCTCTAAGGACCAGCTCTAGAGACCATCATGAGGCAGATATGAGGTCCATCTTTAAGGTCTAGCACTGGTTGCTAGGGACAAGTATGAAGTGGCGGGGACCTACTCTAGGGACCAGTATGAGATGGAGGAGACCTACTCTAGGGACCAGAATGAGGTGGAGGGGAGCTACTCTAGGGACCATCAAGAGGTGGATGTCAGGTCCTTCTCTATGGACAGCAGTGCTTGCAAGGGACCTACTCTAGGGACCAGTATGAGGTGGAGGGGACCTACTCTAGGGACCATCAAGAGGTGGATGTCAGGTCCTTCTCTATGGACAGCAGTGCTTGCAAGGGACCTACTCTAGGGACCAGTATGAGATGGAGGAGACCTACTCTAGGGACCAGAATGAGGTGGAGGGGACCTACTCTAGGGACCATCAAGAGGTGGATGTCAGGTCCTTCTCTATGGACAGCAGTGCTTGCAAGGGACCTACTCTAGGGACCATCAAGAGGTGGATGTCAGGTCCTTCTCTATGGACAGCAGTGCTTGCAAGGGACCTACTCTAGGGACCAGTATGAGGTGGAGGGGACCTACTCTAGGGACCAGTATGAGATGGAGGAGACCTACTCTAGGGACCAGAATGAGGTGGAGGGGAGCTACTCTAGGGACCATCAAGAGGTGGATGTCAGGTCCTTCTCTATGGACAGCAGTGCTTGCAAGGGACCTACTCTAGGGACCAGTATGAGGTGGAGGGGACCTACTCTAGGGACCATCAAGAGGTGGATGTCAGGTCCTTCTCTATGGACAGCAGTGCTTGCAAGGGACCTACTCTAGGGACCAGTATGAGATGGAGGAGACCTACTCTAGGGACCAGAATGAGGTGGAGGGGACCTACTCTAGGGACCATCAAGAGGTGGATGTCAGGTCCTTCTCTATGGACAGCAGTGCTTGCAAGGGACCTACTCTAGGGACCATCAAGAGGTGGATGTCAGGTCCTTCTCTATGGACAGCAGTGCTTGCAAGGGACCTACTCTAGGGACCAGTATGAGGTGGAGGGGACCTACTCTAGGGACCATCAAGAGGTGGATGTCAGGTCCTTCTCTATGGACAGCAGTGCTTGCAAGGGACCTACTCTAGGGACCAGTATGAGATGGAGGAGACCTACTCTAGGGACCAGAATGAGGTGGAGGGGACCTACTCTAGGGACCATCAAGAGGTGGATGTCAGGTCCTTCTCTATGGACAGCAGTGCTTGCAAGGGACCTACTCTAGGGACCATCAAGAGGTGGATGTCAGGTCCTTCTCTATGGACAGCAGTGCTTGCAAGGGACCTACTCTAGGGACCAGTATGAGGTGGAGGAGACCTACTCTAGGGACCAGAATGAGGTGGAGGGGAGCTACTCTAGGGACCATCAAGAGGTGGATGTCAGGTCCTTCGCTATGGACAGCAGTGCTTGCAAGGGACCTACTCTAGGGACCAGTATGAGGTGGAGGGGAGCTACTCTAGGGACCATCAAGAGGTGGATGTCAGGTCCTTCTCTATGGACAGCAGTGCTTGCAAGGGACCTACTCTAGGGACCAGTATGAGATGGAGGAGACCTACTCTAGGGACCGGAATGAGGTGGAGGGGAGCTACTCTAGGGACCATCAAGAGGTGGATGTCAGGTCCTTCTCTATGGACAGCAGTGCTTGCAAGGGACCTACTCTAGGGACCATCAAGAGGTGGATGTCAGGTCCTTCTCTATGGACAGCAGTGCTTGCAAGGGACCTACTCTAGGGACCAGTATGAGATGGAGGAGACCTACTCTAGGGACCAGAATGAGGTGGAGGGGAGCTACTCTAGGGACCAGCAAGAGGTGGATGTCAGGTCCTTCTCTATGGACAGCAGTGCTTGCAAGGGACCTACTCTAGGGACCATCAAGAGGTGGATGTCAGGTCCTTCTCTATGGACAGCAGTGCTTGCAAGGGACCTACTCTAGGGACCAGTATGAGGTGGAGGGGACCTACTCTAGGGACCATCAAGAGGTGGATGTCAGGTCCTTCTCTATGGACAGCAGTGCTTGCAAGGGACCTACTCTAGGGACCATCAAGAGGTGGATGTCAGGTCCTTCTCTATGGACAGCAGTGCTTGCAAGGGACCTACTCTAGGGACCAGTATGAGGTGGAGGGGAGCTACTCTAGGGACCATCAAGAGGTGGATGTCAGGTCCTTCTCTATGGACAGCAGTGCTTGCAAGGGACCTACTCTAGGGACTATGATCAGGTGGACATCAGATCCTTCTCTAATGTCAAGCACTGTTTGCTAGGGACCTACTCTAGGGACCATAATGAGGTGGATATGAGGTCCTCTGAGGACCAGCATTGGTTGCTAGGGACCTACTTCAAAAAGCAGTATAAGATGGAGGGATCTTCTGTATGAGAAGCATCAGGTACAGTTTACCAACTCTAGTCAGAAACCAAACAGGAATGAAGTCGTGCTAATAGCTTCACCACTGATCAAAGCTCGACATGACGTCTGAATCACTGCCATTGAACTGACATCAAACGTATCTGCACGAAACTAACAACCAATCTTCATCTCAGCAAGTCTTTTATTGGTTCACACTCTCATGGAGCCATGGAGCCATGTTACTTGATGGAGAATCAATTTTCTCATGTTAAGTAACAACAAGTGACAAGCCTGAGGAACTCTAAAGACCTGTTTCACCAAAACAGCCAAATCTTGATACAGACCACTGCCAAGCATTCTGCCTATCAAAGAGTCCGCCAAAGTTAGACCACCCTGACCTGATACAAGAACTGCTACAATTGAATGGACTCTACACAAGCAATACACAATTAAATGAAAAGTTACAGCAAGTTCACTACAGCTATAACATCAATAGTTCCGAGGCAGGATTCATTGGATCCCATTATCAAAAATGGAATTTCTTCATGCCCTTAGGCTGCAACATGAACCAGGTCCTCACAGCGAAGACTGCTTCGTATCACTCGTCATGTAAATGAAGGTTTGGGATCCCCATCATTGAGAGATAACTCAATATATGCCAACATGGGCGACATTTCCAATAAGGAAATATGAAAAGTAAATCATCTGTGTTTCCCACAGCGGTCTGAATATTTCTTATCTCTTACGTGATTTGATAAATGGCTTAATGTTACAACTTCTTACATTGTATCCTTGACAGATTTACCATCAGTTTAATAATAGTGAATTACACAGTTTTAACAGGAAAATTTGCATGTTTTTGACCTGTCATCAATTCTAACAAGCAGAGAAGCATATTCTGTATTGCATGCCGAATGTTTGATGGCTAGGCCATTGATTTGATAAAAGCTAGCTCAACAATTTACGATTACGTTTTTGCTGTTTTCAGACCTGACCCTGGATGTCATCCGAGATAAATGAGCATGCGAATCACTTATTTAAATTAATTTCAATACAAAACAAAATAATAGCTATTCGTAGTGAGTGAGTGAATTTAGTTTCACATCGAACTCCGCAATATTCCAGCTGTATGGCCATGGTCTGTAAACAAAGTCTGGACCAAACAATCCAGTGTTCAACATCATGAACATTAATACTGATCTGCACAATTGGGAACTAATTGCAAGTGTCAACCAAGTCAAAAAAAATAGTCACCACCAGATCCTATTTGTTGCCTCTTACGACAAGCATGGGTTGATGTAGATCAATTCTAACCTGAAGTTTCACAGTTCTATTTCAAATTAAATCATGAAGAATCAAATATACACTTAAATAAAATCTAAACTAAATACAACAAATGTATTTCAGAAACTGTCATAAAATAATCATGAACATAAGAAGTTTTAAAAAACTACCCTAAAATTCATAGCAAACCTAATGAGGATAATACATTTATCTTAGGGAACATACAATAAACCAATCAGAAGAAAAGGGGAACAGTACAAACTACATGGAATGGAAGTGGAATGGATGTCTGTCTTCTAGAGTCGTCTGCCTAGATATTGCTCGAATAGTGCTAAAAGCAACATAAAAAAATGAACTCACTCACTGTCTTCTAGATGAAAGAGAATAAATTAAGAATTTCATTAAACGTAAGCCAAGATTGGACGGACAAGTAAAGATTGCCTCAGCGGTGAAATAGTTCATGCTCTAATTATTTTTTATTTCCTATTTTGGAGATATCATTTTTTAATAATATAAGCATATTTCTGGAAGAAAGTTTAGTGGAATTGATCATAAATCAAATATATGCACAGGGGAATCAAATAGTGATCTTCCTCATTAGAAACTAACACATTTTCTCACTAGTCATGTAACCATTGTCAAATTATGCATTGTCTAAAAAGACCATTCACATACACATGTCACTGCAGAGTTCTCTCCCTTTCGATAAAAGAAATAAATGAAACAAGATCCAATTCCAGTTAACTATTTTTTGGGCATCAGTATAAGACTGCATCCTGCAAGTTAAGCCTTCCAAACTGTAAAAGACAATTCCATCATTTTCTTAATTCTTCATTTCACTACTTTTCATTAAAAATACAAATGCGCACATCATTCCATATCACCACCCTTGAAAAACATCCTCTACCAAACATTTCACCTCTTTTTTCATTCATAACAAAAATATTTTGCATCAACCGAGCTCCTCTAATAGCACGCACATCTTCAGTATGAGTAGATGAGTGAGTTTAGTTTTGTGGTGAACTCACCAATATTCCTGCTATATGGTGGCAGTGTGTAAATAATCCAGCCTGGACCACACAGTCCAGTGATCAACAGCATGAGCATTGGTCTAAGCAATTTGGATACGATGACACGTGTCAGCCAAGCCATCGGACCTGATTAGTTGCCTAATACTGAAGATCAGTTCTAACACAGACCTTCATGAGTGAGTGAGTGAGTGTTGGTTCACTCTACATTCCAAAGTGTTCCAGTTAAAAAACTGAAATATGCAAATAGCACAGTGGGACAAGTGGTTGAGAGAATCAGCAACAAGCCATGGGCATGACACCACAAATTATCTATAACAACTCCATGTTTCTTATCTATTTTCTTACTCGCCTACATTTTAAGGACATCAAGACTGATAAGCTGGCAGACCTGTAGTAACATGTGATGTACATGCAGCCTGGAATTCCCCTTTCTGCAGAACACGCCATAGTTATAACTGTCAGGACTTGCGTAGCAACACACAGTGATGTAAAACAAGATATTATAATGTATGCCTTGAGCTGGAACAGGTAGTTCCTAGAATGAGAGCATGATGACTACCTTTTCAATACCTTTCTCTGTTCTGATCAAATTTTGATTCACATCCTACTCAACCTCGAAACTACAGCTAAATGTCTGAATGAGAAATAATTTTTCTTTTCATATAAAACTAACACATAATATTCTCTTCTGATTAAACAAAGCTTAAAACACACATTTCCACTCTACTGTCTCCAAAGTAATCAAGGGGCAGTAGGGTAGCCTAGCATCCCTTACCATGCTGAGGGCCTAGTTTGGATTCCCCTCATGGGTGCAGTGTGTAGCCAAACTCACTCACTCCAATGGCCCAATGTGATGGGAGATTCAGAATCAAAGGAAAATCTAGTCTTGCTTCTCTAGGAATTTAGTATTTAGAAACGTGGAAGGGAAAATAATGTTTCAGGGAATGTGAGGCAGACTAGTCCACACTCAATTATTTACAGATCGCTGTCTGCTCACTTCAATATTGCTAGGTCAGACATTAAACAAACAACATCAGGAACTAATGCAGATGAAAGTCTGTCAGGACAACAACAGTGCAACTGATCCCCTCCATCTCAATGTCGAGATAAAGATGCAAGATTACTTGCAAGAGAATCTGACAAATTTCAAGAATCCTACAATGAGGACCCCATTGTGAGGACTGGATAAATCAGCACAACACGATAAAAAATATATAAAACCATCTCCACCTGAAACAACATAGACGTAAACATCCAAAAATACATCTTAAAAATGACATAACTTAAGATGAGACCAGTAACGCGATACACTTGTCATATACTTTCAAGGACCAGTGATGGTCCAGGGTAGAATAGGCCTTCAGAAACCCATGCTTGCCATAAAAGGCGACTAACAGGATCAGGTGGTCAGACTCGCTGACTTGGTTGACACATGTCATCAGTTCTCAATTGTGCAGATCGATGCTCATGTTGTTGATCACTGGATTGTCTGGTCCAGACTTGATTATTTACAGACCGCTGCCATGTAGCTGCAATAATGCTGAGTCCAGCAAAAACCTAAACTCACTCACTCACTCACTCACTCACTCACTATATGTTCAAGGGTGTCCATTCCGTGAAGACTGTATGAGTTGTTCCCCTTTAAACATCTCTGTCCATACACCAAAGCATTAATACAAGTTTTTTGTATTCTAATCAGAACTAGAATATTATTACAAATATCATTAATTATGAAAGATTAATTATTTTATAGTCTGTGTAAGGTGTTTCTCCCCCTATTTTATAAGAGTGCCAAGAAACTTGATATCAGCAATAAAGTTTGAAAAAAAAAGTCTTCATCAAGATTTGTAACAGCTGGAAGAAGCACTTGTAAAATCCTTGCAACAGCCAGACTGAGAATATATCATACTCCTTCACTTGTGTCAGAACAAAGGGATTTAAATGGCAATTCAATACTTGTCATTTAGGTATCCAAGATGTTTTACAATGAAACAATCAAATATAAGATAAATCATTGGCACATCGTATTATCAATCTCAACTCCCAGATCATACAACCCACAAGGCGCACCAAATTTTATCAGTACAGAACGTGCAAACCTTCACAATTTCCCAGAAGCAGTGTTGCCATTCATGCCACGGTACTCAATGACATGTTTTGATATGATGGTGCAAAATCATCTTCCATTATAATGCTTGCACATGGCTAAGTCAAGCACCAGCTGTGACAACAGTCACTTCATCACAGGAATCAACAAGCAAGTAATCTGCCATTGCAGGCACCTAATCCACAGTTTCGTGTCCAAGATGTACAAATACCCCATCCAAGTCTGTCACTAAAAGCTTCTCCTTTAAAACCTTTCAAAAGATTTCCAGAAAGTAAAGCTAACATTTGATCCAAACATATAAAAAGCAGACACACATTATTGCCTTCTGTTCACGAATTGTGACACATTAAAACTGGTGACCAAATGATTATCTGAAAATACTGATCAACATTTTAAGTCTGCCTGCTGTCCTACTGTATATCTGCAGACTGTAGCCCACATTCATGATTTACATCATTCATGAGCATCATTTGGTACCTAAAAACAGTATGGTAGCGTGTTCTACATCAGATAAACACTACTGAAACATACATAATTTACCTTGACTTGTTGCAGTAGCCATTCTCATGGCTGTGGGCTAGGCATTGAGTTCGAGAGATAGGTACAAATCTGATGTAAACACAATCTGATATTAGCACAATAACACAATGATGTCATCCATTGTTTGTTTTGTTTGTTTGTTTGTTTTGTCATATTGCTTTATTGTACCTTCTTTGAAAGAAACTTAAAAACCATAATCATAAAACGTGTTCATGAAAGTACATTCAAATACCATAGAGAACAATACCAAGTGATGTCATCCACTGTTTGTGTTGTCACACTGCAGTATTGTGGGGAAAATATAATCATAACACCTCATGGTTTATGACATTATATTCCAGTATTATAGAGAACAATACAAGACATCATCCACTGTTTTGTCTTCATATTGCAACAACGTTGAGAAAACAATACTCAACAATTTCATTCATTGCTTGTGTCTTCCTATTGTAGTATTGTAGAGAACACTCAATCATTCATGCCATTATGTTCACATATCAAAGAGAACAACACACAGTGATGTCATCCATTATCCACTCATTGAGTAAGACAATCCATGATTCTCCACAGCTGGTAAGTTACCATCAATATCACACAGACTTACTTGTCCACCAAGAGTTGTCCTTCTTCCACTTGCTGCATTGTCTTCTCTTGTCTCATCCTCTCCTCCTGATAAGAGAGAAAAACTGCATCAGAACCAAGTCAAATTGACATTATATCAAAGGGTCAAAATAAGAGGCTGAACATTCATTTTCAATTCTTCAGGTAAATACTTTAAGCACTTGCTATTTCACTATCTTGCAACAAGTAGGAACTTGTATGTTCTTAACTACTTCCTGGCTTATCAATAAATCTTTAAATGCAAAAGCAATAATTTAATTTAAAGTGCGTATTTTGTAAAATATTGGTTGCTTTCTAAATACAAAGTGTATGCCTAAATGTTTACTGAATTACCTTTCCTCAGGGATTTGACCCAAACTAATCCTGCTAAATAGTTAAACTCAGACTGCTGTCAACACTTACCATGAAAATCCATAACAAAAATTAAATGGAGTTAACATTTAAAAAATTGATGTAAACAGAAAACCACAACAATAAAGGTATTGATAAACAATTCACTGCAATTTACTCTGTGTACAGGTGCTTACTGCTCTGTGTAACACTTTAACATCACAAACTCATTTTCTATTCCCCACTGTATTGAACCAGCAACTGTCTATGGTGCTGTGTTCAGTAAACCATGACCTCAGTCTGGTTACACACATGACTTGCCACACTGTCTGTGATGTCATCGCCATTGTTCCAAACAATCCATGCCTCCATTGATTCAATGATATTAGTAAGTGCATTATCAGATCTTATTTGTGAAAGTAATTCTGTTTTGTTTGTAAATCTCTAGTTGCAAGAACAAAACAACATGATGAACTGGTCTGTTGATGTTCAATAGAAATTAGCAAGGGCAATTAAACATCCTATTGTACATGGTCAGCAAATGTTTCATTAAGTGCTGAAACATTAATCAGATCAGGTTTGTCAGTAAAAATTGTGCAAATATGAGCAGATTTGGTAGACTTGTATATAACCTGACATCAGAATGACTTCCACGAAAAGCACTCAAAATAGGTAGGTGTTTTGTAATCAGGAAAAGGTATGCCCCTGGTCTATAACCACAAGCATCAGAACTGACATCCTGAACGTCATCAATGATTTCTTCACAAGGTCTACACTAAGGAAAGGTCTCTGCTGTACTTTTTAAGCACAGATTCTGGTGTCTATTATCTAATCATTATTAAGCGATATTTTTTACCTGGTATAGGTGAAAGTTTCACGACAAAAACTGAATTCAACAGAAACCAAGTACGACCTGGTTTTTACCCTAAACCGATGGTCTCCGAAAGTATTTTGCATGAAAACAGATATACAGAAATGACACATAATTAAGACAGGATTCAAACTACATTTCCGAAAGAAATGGTATCTCTTAAAAAAATCAGAGAGAAAATCTACACATTAAGTTTATCGAAAACATACATCCTGACATAGCCCGAATATTTCCAAAACCACCGAAGCATGCTTTTCCAGGCGGTGGGGTAGCCTAGTGGCTAAATATATATTCATCACATACATCACTGTGTCTTTTGTATATTTGTTTAGATTTTACAATATTCGAATTATACTGTCATTTTCACAAATTTCCCAATTTTTCCAAGTGTTTGAAGTTTGAATGCTTGACATGTCTTACCTCTTCAAATCTTTCAAACAGAAGATCTCTGTAGAGTTGTCTCCCCTTGTATCCACGGAAATATCTCTGTATACACAAAGCCGCCTTCTCTACTTGACTCAGCTCACAGTTCTGTAACACCAACATCAAACAAACACACATCAAACAATAACAAACCTCTCCTTCGATATCAGTTAACAATCCATTAATGGTTGTCAAGATTTCATAGACTTCCAAAAAGAACTAGAAATATTTGGTCCATTTCTGAAACAAATTTATAGCATATTCAGTTATTACTGGTCAGAGGTTTCAAATACCAGTAACACTGACACAGTAGATATGACAGTAGCTGGTATGTGAAGCTAGTGTCTACTTAACAGCCATCCTTGTGACAATATGGTGAACAATTAATGAATTTCTCTTACATCTTCTGACATGAACTAGTAATATGCTCAATTCTGAGCTGTCACAGGTTTCAAATCACGATAACCACCTCTGAAAGAGTTGATTTGATCACAATGGATCCGGTGGAAGGTGATATTTACTGAAAACATAAGGTACCAGTCGTAATGCCAGTTCAACGTTTGGACAAACTCGTAACATCGCTACTCAGCTAATGTTCATGTTATTTCTGTGAGGTGAATGTTTGTTGGAGAACGTCAGAATCAAGCACCGCAAGACATCTTCAAATCTCCCAAGAACAAGATCTAAGCAGATGAGTGCATATAGTTTTATGCCATGTTCATTTATTCCTGCAACATCACAACAGGGATACCAGGAGACGGTTTCACTAATCAAAGCCATATAGAGAAGTGAACCTGTATTTTCGGTGCTACAGGTGGACACTTCAACTTGGCTACCCTTCTGTCTCAACAAGAACCACAGAGGACACCACTGGAATATGTCTTCTGAGTAAAGTAATGGAATTGAATTCACTGACACTCATCTGTATAAACAGAGTGAATGAGTTGGCTTTCATTCTGCTTTTAGCAATATTCCACCAATATCATGGCAGGTGACACTAGAAATGGGCATGACACATTGTACCCATATAGGGATCAACCCAGGTCTTTGGCGTGTCGATTGAACGCTTTTACCACTGGACTTCCTCACCACAATAACATCCAATGCAAAATGTGACTTCGGTTATTGATTCTTGAACACAAAATGTACTTGTGAAACATCATGACAGATTTTTACACAAGAGATGAGGTTTGAGTTTGATGAAGGTATGCAGAGGAATTCTGTAGTGAAACTGCAAGACCATATCATTCCTTAAGGCATAGCTGTTGTCATAGAAATATGACACAAATGATGGACACCAAGTTTAAATATTCTGAGATGACATTTCCATACTAAATAAAAAGTCATAAAGTGTCGGAACTTGAGACTTCTGAGGATAATCTTTAAAGAAAACTCTGAGCATTTTTTTATTTCCCCAACTACATTTCTAATCTTACAAAAAGATAAAAAATATATAAAAAATTAAAATGATGGGAACACAAATATCTCAATCACTGATGTTTCAGCATCAAACATGCCCTCAAACGAACTTTTAGTTTCAGAGAAGCAATATTTCGGACTGTGGTTAAAGAACCCACATTTAATCAAACATATGACACAATCTCATCAAATTATATCAGAATTCTTCTCCATATTTAACAGCTAACTGAACACAAGAATTCCATGATAACGAGCGTGTAATATACGTTATCACTGAATGAAACAAGGTTAGGTCATTGGTGCTCTGCTGCAACAAAGGGCACCCTCGCGTTTAAACACGTCGTACGACCTTTGCTTCAAAGTATCCAGTAATATGTTTCAGTGCTTTGATGGGTGTGCACTCTGCGACATCTCGACCAAATAATTTGATTTGACAAGCTCACTGACCAGTTGGCCTTTAATGTAGACGGGAGAGGGGTGACATTTGAAGGCGACTTTCATTCAGTCTTGGGTCTGTTGATACGAAAATGATTAGGAGTGACAGATATAGTATGATGTTGTATCAAAAAAGACGATATACCAGGAAAATGAGATTATATTGAAAGTTAATTCACACTGAAGAAGTGTAGAATCATTTTTAATGCTTGCTTTTATTTATGATACATCTATCTTGCATCAGTCTCACTTTGTACAACATAATGTAATGATATATTGAGCAGCAAAAGCAACTCAACTCTTGATTCGTCCTTTTTTTCAGACATAAGAATTAAGGTTTACTTTTTTAAGATTTATTTTTGTTAAAAACTTGCGTTACTTTTGCTCTTCAGTATATTTACTTCATATTAGTTGACAGGGAAAATGAAATAAATGACTAATATTACTGAATTAGGAAGCATTACTGGAGTATTGCACTGAATAAAGTCAATTTGTCAGTCTTCTGAGACTAGCGAAACAAAAAAGACTATCAATGCAAATCATAATCCATGGCACGTTCCAAGATTTGTATTTACAGTATTAACACATGACAATGGCCTCACTCTATTCACTTCTGCACTGAGCATGGATCAATTAATGGGTAATCTCTGATGGACACATCAGTTCAATGTTTCAATGAAGTTAGGTGTGACTGAGTGTAGCTACCAAGACAGCTGGCCTTTGAGAGGCTAACTCAATGGACTATACGTTTCTAGTTAAGTCATCTTAATTGAACTGTGATGACCAATGAGCAAAACAACAACCATATTATCACGGAAAGTACGTGTTTCAGACTGGAATATAACTTTAAGACTGAAAGCAAGTCTGACATACCTGATGTGGAATACATACGGACAAAGATGGACGACCAGGGCACCAAGCTACAACTTCACGACAGCCACCTGTTTAAAGTTGGGCACAACAATGTTTGGTTGCAGCTTTGGCTAAACTTGAGGACATGTCCAGTCTGAACTTATGATTCAAAGCTTCTTAAAGACAGACCAAGGCTTCCTCTCACAATGCACTGAGGTATTCGAAGTCACTAAGCAAACCTTCGGGCAGTGTTAAAGAAAGGCGGCTTAAGTTAACCTTAGTCAACGCTGCTTTGTGAAAGAAGACCCTGAAGCCAGAAGACAGAACTTATCACTCAAAACTTCCTAGAGACAGACCTGGGCCTGCTTTCACTAAGCACTGAGGTTATCACAAGTCACCACAGCAATCATGTTCTGTGCAGTGTTCAATAACAGCAATTAAGGTTTACTTTAGTAACGGGTGCTTCGTGGAAGGGGCACCTGAAGCAACATGGCTTTTTAAGATGGACTTTAAAGTTCCAGTCATATCCAGACAGAACTTAAAATTCAAACCCCCTTAGAGACAGACCAAAAGCAACAAGGACTTTCAAAGCCTTTTCAAAACAGACCTTATTGCCTCAAGGCCTTTGCAAGTCTGTGCCAGTCCTGAAGGAACATTTCAGTAGCCAGTCAGGATGTCAAGACCTCAAAGAAAGGTCAATCAATTCCACCACTGACCTGATAACGTCAACACTTACAACTTCATCTGATTAGCCTGTACCAAGTTGGGCATGGTTCTTCTTCAAGAGGACTGTTTGACACCGACAAACCCAGGCTGGTATTTGAAGATGAAGACAAACAGATCTGGTACCACAACACATCCTAGTCATCAATTCTCAACTCCAGATTACAAACAGCATCACATATGGCCAATGTTGAACAATACATCAACATGATATTTACTCAAGGCAAACAATGACCTTTGCTTGTAACATGATTCTTCTTCAGTCATTCTTTGATATACGAAAGAGTAAATAGTTTTTTTTCTAATTTTAAGAATGACTACAGAAGCACCTTTCAGTGACAAGCCATGTTCAAATAAAAGATCTCACTCAAGAATCAACCATCAATATATTTAACAAAACAGGATAGCAATCAAAATGAACTTTGTCAGATGCAAGGGAACCACTCTGTAAATGAGATGACTACAAACCTGTTGACAGAAACAGGCTTTTATGAACAGCTTCACAGAAATCAAAGCCCTAGTTAAACACAAACGCGTGCTGGTTTCTGAGATGAAGTCAGCGACACATCTTTGGCTTCCAGAGCGGAGGAAAAAAGCCTGAGGACATCTTGAACATTGGAGACAGAAACTAAACCATCCTATATTGCTGGGACTATCCCTAAAATGTACAGCTCAAGAGGGATCACTGCATTTGTCTGCCAGAGTTCCTTATATACTTACTGTATTACGGCAGCCATTAGACATTAAGTCCTCGCCTGCTGTCAAAGCAGACTACATCCTCTTCCAATGCTTGTACACTCACTTTCACACAGATATAGTTTTTTATATAAGATATACCAATAATTACATTTAAAGAAATCATGACTGTCAAAAGAATGAATCATTATCAACCTGCAGTTGCTATGATCATTAAAAACCTTTGGGGTTGAGAGAATGTATTTCTGTTTATACAGAGAATATGCTGCACAATGTCAATTTTCACAGAACTAGGTATCATCATCATCATCATCATCATCAAATTCGAGTTAAATATGATCATTACATTGCTGCAATCCAGAAGCACTGGTAGATATTGACAGACCAGGATCCATATCTGATATCCAAACCCAACGATCAGCCAATCCTGCCACAGGTGAGGGACACAACTCTGTAATGTAAACACTGGTTGCAACGACTACCAGTGTATCTATGTCCCTGAACCCCAAACATAAAGCAAAACTGCTGATGAACTGTGTTTCTTGCAATCTTATAATACCATGGATCACATTTTCGGCAGAGCAATCTCTCTAGATGAGACAGCCCTGCCCCATTCATTAGGCTTACCAAGACTAAGACACCAGACACTAAGTATACAGTCCACATCCCCAGCCTATTATCAGAGGGCTCATCAATGCCAGCTAGTGCTTCATTGCTTCTCAACTGCTTGTTTTGTGGGCTGCTCGGTTTGTAACTTGTCAGGTATCCTCTTCATGTTATTCTATCGCTGACACTACTGTATTTGTAGTGAGTGCACTTATCAAATGTTCCCAGTGTGTAATAAGCTTGAAAGGAAATACCACAGCTCTACAGATAACCTGCATTTGTAGTCAAACATTTACGCTGGTGAGAAAAAAAGCCATTTATCTAAAAGTACTGTTGGTATTGCTATTGAAATACATCTTCTGTATTCACCTTAAAGAGCGATGCCAGTATACTGAAGTTCACCTGCATCTGGCGTCACCTATGAACTCTACCATTTAATGAGAGGAGCTGTTACTAGAGCTATTGAACTATTTCCTGATTTGATAAAAGTCAGTAGACATGATGGGGTGGTCAGGCCTGCTCACATCATATGTTTGGTTTTACCACTCTAAGCAATATTCCTGCAATATCACTGTGGCGAATGCAAGAACTGAGATTCACAACAAGTGGGAAATCGAACCTTGGTCATTGGTGTGATGAGCGAATGCTTTAAACACTAGCCTGCTCCACCATCCCTTTGTACTGAAGCTCACCTGCATTTATAGTCAACACTTCAAAATGCCTGGACAGCCGTTTGAAAAAAGGTGTTATTAGGATTGCTCTTGGAATACCTTGTGTTCATTCATTCATTCATTCATTCATTCATTCATTCAAGTAACTTCAGTAATTTCTCAGAATATCACTCCCTTCTGTAGACACTTTGTGCTATTCATGATAGCATAGATTAAGGGCAGTAACTCTGTACGTTAAAAATATAAAACAGGAAACAAGGTAGTAACTCTGAAAAACAAAATTTGGGTCAGACATCAACTAGTGAATTCAGTTTTGACAATAATCTCTTGGATAAACTTGTTTCATTTAAGTAAGTCATTTAAGTGTCTGAGAATTTCTGTCCCCACTGCAGATGCCTCATGCACTCAGTAATCAAGGATGAAGGGGGGAAACATTCACTGCACGTTATAAACTTTATAAACTTTCGACATGACCTCCATAAAACCTTTTTTGGGGGGTTGAAGTAATGTTGTACAAGAGAAGCTGATAAAACTGTACTTCATATTCTGATGCGAACTTTTCTAAATAAATAAACATCAAATCAAATGTTCTAAGTGAAACATTTGACAGGATTCAGGACTCAGGAAAGAATGGAATGGCATCTTTCAAACATTTTAAACACATCCAAGTTAAATCAACATGAAACTCAAAGCAAACAATGAAAAAATCCACGGAAACAAAAAACCATAAAATCCTAAAATTGCTTGCCTTACTCCATTTAAAGTCAATTTCAAAACAAGCATTTGCAAATACACCAACGATAAACCTTAATTCCTTCTGAAAGACGACTGACAAGATATTCCATTAAAACAGCAAGTATAAATTTACATCAGGAAATTACCTTCAAGTTGCCATCAACAGACACTCCAACTCTAATCCACTCCACAGATGGTAAAAACACTTCAAAGTGAAGGCTTTCCAGGAGGAACTTCAAGTCAAGTCCAATGATGAAGAAGAGGGAAAGTTAATTCTTCAGAACGAAATGACCTTATCTTTTGTGATCGAAATGGCTCTTTTCTTGATAAAGGAATCCATATGGATGAAGTTTAACCGAAGATTTGATGAGAGGGTCTAAAATGTTTGAGGGTGGAACAAACCTCACTCAATTCTCCCAGGACAGACTAATCAATAAACCCAAACTTGGTCTCCAAGTTGTGGCCTCAGGTTGTACTAATCAATAACCTATTGTCCCCACTGACAGCTCATACATACACTACAAACCAGTACAGTAGTTTGGGACAAGTTATAATCTGAGGAAGGGGTCAGAAATTTCGTTACGGAAGTCAATATTTCCAAAGATTTGTTTTCCAGAAGGTGAAGGTCAGAAATTAGACACATGGTAGCAGCAGCAGCAGCAGTTTACTCACGTAACCTTTATTCATGGATACAAGGAAAGTGTGGCAGAAATCATATTTTTAATCCATGATTTCACTTTGAACACTCATGATTATTTTATTGATTCAGCAAATATAAATTACCTAATATTCCAGTCATAAATGCAACATGTGTATACTGATACCATTTGCAATCATTACCCATACGTCTGCACACAAAATGTGACGTCACCTTGTTTCGTGGATTATATAGTCAGTTACTAGAAATCACCATGTACGCCAATTTCAGTAAGCACCGACAACAAGGAAAGCAAATATGAAAGAAGGTTGGTGCTAATGGTCTCTTTTTCACTTGACATTTTGTAAAAATAGACTTTGGTATTAGTGGCATTAGTGGGCTATTTATTTCAGTGCCAGACAGTTAGCTTCAGTGTACTTACTGGCAAACAAGGATAAGTTGAGCATCGACCTGACAGTTGTCCCGTATTATGAGCATGTATGAGTGCACATGACCACATGCACATCTCATGTGCAAGGTGTGTCATTATCATTATTATAGGATATTTATATAACACACATATCAAAGCAACTGTTGCTTGCTCAAGGTGCAGTTATTTGTTTCACTCAATGCCACTCATTGGATGCCAGTCTCAACATCACATGGTATTGTCAATCTAAACTCCTTTGGGAGTCACACAGGACACAATGTTACACAATCAACAGAGAAACACAACTAGGACACAATGTTACACAATCAGCAGAGCAACACAACTAGGACACAATGTTACACAATCAGTTGAGCAACACAATCACAACGCAATGTCACACAATTAACTGAACAGGATGCTACACACTCTGTACACAATCAGCTGAGGGACAGAATAACATACAATCAGTTAAGCAACATAATCAGGTCAAAACAGCACAGTCAACTGAAAAGCACATAAAATCAGCTGAGCAACAGAATAAGGACATCATGTCACACAATTGGCTGAGTAACACAATCAGGAAACAATGACATATAATCGGCTGATTAAAACAATCAGGACACGTCACACAATCGGCTGAGCAACAGAATCATGCACAGTGAAATAGATTCTCAGCTGAGTCATAAAGCCTTATAAGAATAGCTCACACAGTACCAATTCCACCAACATTCCCAATAGGACAGAATAAATACACTATATCAACTGGATCCTATAAATGCCAATAATTACTGGAACACAGACTCTTTTCTGTGACATAACCACATGATAACACAGCCAGCTGTCATTGCTTTCTCAACCGTTGACGCCATCTTGGCCAACACTGACATGGCAATAGTCTAGCATATTTAGCTTAATACTGCATTCCACTCAGAGAGTCTTCTTATGCTGTCAATAATCTCCTGGCTTAAACTGCCAGAGAAACTGAATTTTATGCTTGCACAAACATGGCTGAAATTGGAGACACTGGCGCCAACTATCTGGGCATCTCCTGATCTGGTTGTCATGGCACTTTTCTATGATCATCTATACCAGGATGAACAAATGAAGTCTTCATGAAGTCCTGCAGATAACATATAAAGTTGTAATCACCTGACCACAGGGACACTAAATTTTGTTAAAACAAGGATGAAGCTCAACTGTAGGTTCTGGTTCTGGTTTTCAGATGGGGACCTATGTGTGGCCAACTTTTTGTGGACATTGTCAAGTACCTATATTTATATAAATTCTTTTTTTTCGTGGTTCATCTCAAATTGAAACATAAACAACTAAAAGAAGTCAGTGAGGGTCAGTGAGATGGATGATCCACTCCCTTCTGGTACAGTGAGAAACTTCTCTTGGTACAATGATCAACTCCTGGAAAATGATCTGCTACAACTCACTCTTTTTAATTCCTAAAGACCATGCCCTTTCCATGCCCCCCAGTCCCTCTTTATGCTCCCCACAGACCACGCCCTCCTCCACAGACCATATCTTCTTTTCTATGCTCTCCATATACCAACTCTATGCACCCTGAAGACTTTGAGCTCTTTTAATTCTCTCCACAGATCCTTCCCTCTATATGCCCTCTACAACCCATGCCCTAAATATGCTCTCCAAAGACTATGCCCTCTTTATGCTTTCAACAGATCATGCTTTCTTGATGTTCTAAATGAAGATCAAACTCAACACAAACTGCACTTGAAAAATAATTAAAACAATTCCTGCAAATTCTTCTTTGAAATAACTGAAACAATGGATGGTGAAAGTCAGCAACTCATGACATATGTATGTTCAGAGATTTCATTAAAAACCTGCAGGAAATAATTTCATATTGATATTTGGAATATGACACTCTAAAGTGGTCAAATACATCCATTCTATAACCAGCTTATATCCTGACAGAAACATAAAACAGCCTTCCTGGTGTGGCTGACAGCCAATCAGAATATATCAATATATATCAGGTTATGTCCTTGCCTTGAGCTGAAAACTCTGTCACCAGAGACATGTTTTTGTTTACGATTGCTTAATCTTGTAATAGAAAGTGGGATGAAGGAAAGACGACGATGAATAGGTGATACTGAATACATCTGACTAGATTCCCCTGTGAATCAACAAGGTGATATCTTCCACACTACAAGTGTTTGTGGAAGACTCAAGCAGCTCAGTTACTCTTTATCTTATGAATTTATCCATTTATTTTCTTGCATGCTTTTTTCAGTTTCAAATATTTGGATTGGAAAATTAATTAATCTGTTGCTAAAACAGTGACAGATTTTTTACTTGAAGACTAATTTTCAAAATCTATTTGTTTGATTTTCAGGTTTGTCTCTGCAATTTTTTAATATGCTTCATTTTTATTTTTTAAACTATGTGAATATTGTGACTGTTATTTGTGCTCCAAATAAACTCAAAACTGATTTAATCCTATGGAGAACTGACAAAGCTGTTCATCCCTTCTCCAAAAAGTGAAAGATTTCAAAGAATCTCACAATACACAATTGAAATGAACCCAAACCACAAGTTAGAGGATGATACAGCATGAATCAAGTTTGTCCTCCAAAATATAAGAACAATGTCCAGATTTTGCTGTATGTTTGTTCAAGATGCTAACTTTGTTTAGCAACATCAGAATTGATTAGAAAGGTTACACCGGCTGAAGTAAGTAAGACATAAATTATATGAGCAGAACATCATACTGTGAATGACTTTCACAAATCATGATGAATGACCATTAAAAAAACTTCCAAAACAATTTTTTTAGACCAATTCTAACCCATAATCACCACATACACCAACACAAACCAACCCTCCACAAAACATAATTATTACAGTTGTAACAACTGACCAGCAAAATTGTACCATTTCTGGAAAGTATCACAGTTGAAGAAGCACAGCTCACATACCCCACTTTCCACTTTGGGACATGGAAACGACTTTGATATTGATATAATGTGACAAAGATCAGCAGCTCACAAAGCTTGATTCTTGATTCCTTGATTCTACTAAACTTTATATACATGTTAGATAACAGTTTTGCCATGTACACCTTTACTTGAAGAAATTAACTATTTTGAATCAATCAGAACTACATATGTATTAATGACATGAACAAAACAACCCATCTCATATCTGTGGGTCATGATTAACTTATGCATTAAGTTTGGTGAACCCAGCGTGTATAGTTTCAGTGATATGCTGTGGCCAGGTAATCATCAAACACATTTTGCATTTTGAATTTTGGTGAACCTTGCATGTAAACTTTAAGAGATACGCTCTGAACAAAACCATCAAACACATTTGGCACTAAGTTGTGTTTCCATGGATACAGCAAAAAATAAAATTCTGAAAAACTTCAAAATAGCAAAAGGCACATCTGTGGGTAATGATTAATGTGTGTGTGAAGTTTAGTGAAGCTAGCATGTAAATTTTAAGAAACATATCCTTGACAATCTTTTGAGATGGACGGAAGGACAGAGATGGTTGGACAGATGGATGGACAGAATGAATGCTGTACTCCCCCCCCCAATTACTTCATAGCATATTGTCTTCCATAATGTACAACACAAACCAGCATGTTTGACAAAGATATCTATTTGTGTGAGCCAGCAATAGGAATAAACTAATGAGATCTAGTGAAGCAATAACTCATCCACCGGTAAACACGGAGGGCATTAATGCTTCTATTCCATGCCATTATATTAAAGTTCTCATTGGCTGATACTGGCAGATATAGATGGTGATAATGACAGCTATGTGTTATATATAGACCACACAGAATTCACTGCTACAGCACTACTCTAACAACACAGTCATATCAAATTTCAATAGCTTGCTATGGAGCAACAATTTCTAATACAGAGTTGCACCCCTTACTTGTATCAAGATCCTATGACGACAACAAACCTTACAATCAGTGGTATTATCAGATACACTTTTCTATATAAATCTTATAACCATTTACTTACAGATATAACAAGTGCCCAGTCAAAAAAAAAAATAAATAATTCACTTCCATCTTTAGAATTGTGTCCCTATGAGTTTGCTGTAGCACATACATCAATAAGAAAAGTTTAATTAAATTTCACAATATCCATACCAATATGAAAATTATCCAGTAGCCAACAGACAAGTAACACACCATTATTTGATTGCCTGAAATGAAAACTGATTTCTCCCGAGCATCGGGTGATGGGATGTTTTAACCTCTGGTATACTCCTTTCAACAAGGTAACAAATTTCATTTTCAATTCTTAAAGATTAAGACCTACAAATGGGATTTCAATATGACTGCCTTGGCAGCCATTTTGATTTTGAAAACAGGACAAAAATAACCCAATTTTGATTATTACTGTGCCGTTCTAGCATAAAGTCATGTTGACTTCAAAGACTTCCAACTTCTTCTCCTAACATATTTTCAAAATGAGAGATCTGAAACATATTCATGTACAAAATGTTATGAATCAATACCAAGCTTGTATCAGACAAGTGTACACAAACACTAGATTGGATGTAGTGGTGTTTATAACAGGGACAATTTATGTTGTTCTCCTCTCCTTTCTGAAATATGAAATTCACATGGACGTGATGTCAATTTCCAATACACGGACACTGGGATCGTTAATCTGACAGTAGATCAATACATACTGTTATGAAGACACTAAAAAGTGGGAAAGAATGTGAAAGAAAAACAATCAGCAGAGACTTACTGCTTCTTTTAACAGTATTCCTGAAACATGATAAATACTTAGTACGACAGAAAAAAGGCAAACACATAAAAGACATTTCAGTGTTGGTCAAACTCACCAGGGTGTTGTTGTACAAAGTGATCTTAGCACTAAGGTGACCATAGCTGCCACACCTTAACATAGACTTAAGGTAGTCTTAGTGCTAAGGTGACTGTAGCTCCTCTACCTTAACATAGACTCAAGGTAGTCTTAGCGCTAAGGTGACTGTAGCTCCTCTACCTTAACATAGACTTAAAGTAGTCTTAGTGCTAAGGTGACTGTAGCTCCTCTACCTTAACATAGACTTAAGGTAGTCTTCGTGCTAAGGTGACTGTAACTCCTCTACCTTAGCATAGACTTAAGGTAGTCTAAGCGGCAAGGTTATTTTGTACAACAGCATCCATGACAAGTATATAGTGTTAATATATACCGCTTTTATCAATATTCCAGCAATATGGGCATTCAATCATCAACTTTTCAGTTAGTCTGGCTGAAGTGTAAGTGAAAGCCAGACACATGGTAA
The DNA here is from genome assembly GCF_037392515.1 of Haliotis asinina. NCBI lineage: Eukaryota > Metazoa > Mollusca > Gastropoda > Lepetellida > Haliotidae > Haliotis > Haliotis asinina. The sequence goes on along the minus strand of NC_090283.1, from coordinate 11,569,029 downwards.
AAGACAGCAGATTACTTAAAACGCGCAACAGTATGAGTATCAATGAGTTTCTTATATATTTTTTATTATTTTTTTTTTTTTGTCACGCTTACTCTGAAGGTGATCATCAAATCTATAACAGGGACTATTGGACAATAACAACACTGCAATTAAAAAAAAAAATTATCACCTAAAAGGACAGACATATCAGGGTTCATATTTTACATACAATGACCTAGGGCAAAATATCACTTTGTCATGGTAACGAGATGTCATGAATAATGCCATGGCATGACGGTTCTTCTGTGATGTTGCGCTCTACATGTGTCGACTTCGGGTAGCTAGCCCATGTTTGAAACTAGATTTGGGTTTATTTTCCTCAATTTAACAACTTTGGTAACAAACAGAATATTATACTCATGCCTATAGCATACTGTGTTTATGACACTTGTGCCTAAATACTAGTATATCCCTTGCTCTTTCTTGGGAAATACGAACATTTAGGCACTTGTTTCATAAACATAGTATGACATGTGCACTCATACAATATCCTCTATCTATACTCCAGCAATATTGCAGGGGTGTATTGTACAAATGAGTTAGCTAATGTGATTTTCTGATCTTAGTAGTATTCTAGTACAGTCATGGTAAAGTTCAGCAGAAACTGGCTTGCTCAAGTTGCGCATCAAATGGGGTTTTTGGCACCTCAATCAACTCTCTGACAAAGATATATAACTTTGCATAGTTATCAAACTGCCACCTACAGACCCATCAGGGCCCATCAACATAAAATGAGGATTGGTTGGACAAACTATGAGGACAATCTTTGGTAAAACATAGTCCATGGTTTCCAGGTCCCTCATTCTGGTTTGTTTATTTGTTCACTAGTCTGTTTATTGCTGGACACATCAGGTTTTGTCACAAAAAGATAAGTTGCCAGGGAATTCAGTATCTACCTTTGAATCTACAGCCTCCCCTCCCCTCTCAAACATTGGAGACCCCCTTATCTCTGTTCCCATCACAGTGGACCAGACACACAGTAGTGCCACCTCCATGATACATCAATTCTACATTATCTCCAATATCACATCCTCTTGATCAAGAATTGCAGGCAATTAAGTCACAGAGTACTTCAGATTCAGTAGCCTGCCAGTCTGACCTCAAGTGTTATGTCTAATGGAAGCAAGAATGATGGGGTTATGTCTGAAAGCCAAGCAGCTTTACATTACCATCAGTTAGGATTCATGTTCTTGTCCAAAATAGAAAAATTGCTTGAAACTGAGCTCAGAATGCTTTTAATAGTGGCACCTTGTAGAAGAGGACAGCCTCATTCATTCACTTCCCCACACGAACAGTCAACTAACAGAACCCTAAACAAATATATCCACTCGTTACAGTATTAGACATGCTAATCTAACACAACCTGAAAAACATCTACATTCATCACCTCTTCATCTGTTTTTACAGTACTGGACAAGCTAATCTGTCAAGGAAAATCTGACCTTGAAAATCTGACCTTGAAAAACATATTCATCATTCCTTAGGCACTCTAGGCATGCTTATCTAACTTGCCCTTAAAAAAAAACAATATTCATCTGTTTTTACAGTTTTGAACAGTCTCATCTTTCAAAGATACACTGACAAAAAATTCATCATCTATTCATGCAGTATTAAACAGATTATTCTAACTGACCCTGAAAATTGAATCTGAAAACTCCCCAGCAAGTCTGCCACACTGCCTAAGGCCTTGATAGCTGTTGGTCAACCCATCACAACACATCTGAGACTGGCCAGACACTACAACACCTACAGGTGACAAAATCAGGTCAGTGAGTGGACACTGGTGGTCAGATACTGAGTCATCAATATCAGATGATCTGGAGCATCGGAGGAACAACTATAACGTCTTGATAAAAGCTTCCCCAGGCCACCAATACAGACAGCTGAAACCATTAGGAATTAATTCTACATCATTCCAAGTGGACCTTGAGGAATGAAATATCTCATGAATATGTAACACGAATAAATTAGAAGAAGAAGATATTCTCCATCGTTGGGATCAAATACATACTCACTCCAGAAAAACCTTTTATTCCATAATCTAGTTACATCCAAGAATCATAATCTACTCACTGATATCACTTAAGGGTTACCATGGTTACAGATTATTGGCATTACAGTTAAACACTGTTTGTTGTAATGCTACTATTCTGGAAATACTGATTACCTGATGATCTTGTTTTGAACCCTTTTTTTACATAAAAAAAACCGAGCATAACGTTTCCTTTACAATTTGGCTTTTTTTATCTGTAATCTCAAAGTTTCATATTAACTGCTACCTGCTCAAAAGTGATAGTATGGGTTACTTTTCATAAGGATTTCTAAAGAAAATGATCCAATGTGATATTCCAAATGTGTATTCCAAAAGTGATAGTATGGGTTACTTTTCATAAGGATTTCTAAAGAAAATGATCCAAAACAGCCTTCAGGTCCCAAATTATTCTGGACTATAATCAAAAAGCTTTTTTTAAGTCTTTTAAGGTTCATAAGATTTGAAAATTATTAGAAATACCAGAAAAAAAACACCTTTTGTGTTGCTGTGTACAGATAATTCACCAATTGGCTGCTTGAAGAAGTTCTGAATTCTTAACCTGTCAAATGAATAGTAAGGGTGTCCATGACTGTCAAGCTTGTCATCTCCAGCTATGGTCTCATTGCTCATATCAACAGCAGATCATTTTCATGACTTTATGAAAACATTCTCAACTGCTTCTTTAAGAGAAAACATTAAATAAGGTTAATAAACAACATCCTTCATGAAAAACTGTCACTGAGTGAGTGGGTGCAAAGTAGCTTTGAACATTGTTCAGAAATATCACATGGTGATAGCCTCATGTGGGAGGCAAGCCTAGAGTGACTGAGCTTGTTGATATCCACCATCATTCACTGGTACCATTCCTGAGAATCAAGGGCTGACACAGTTGCCTTAGAGCCTGGTCACAGAGACAAAAGACACGTTTCAAAGAGTAATGGATGTAAGTGACTAAAGCCTCAGCAAAGTCAACGCCTTGTGACACACTGATGTCAAACACCTGCAGTGTCCTAGAGCTATTCCCTACAGAGTCATCTCCCTTTTTAGCTGTGCCTGCAAAGCAATCTCCCTTTGGAGCTATACAAATGTAGGGCCTGCATAGACACCTTGCCTTGGTACAAGGTGATAGCCCCGGGAGGTATATTACAGATGTACAAGTGCTAGCATGTGATCTAGTAAATATATTCTTTCACTACAATCAGCAATGTTCCAGCAATATCATTCAGGTCTGTACACATCCATCTCGGCCATCTGGGCACATGGCAGAACCAAATATTGTAACCATCTAGTCCTTATCAGTTATTATTTCTGACAAGCATGTGCTGGGGAGATTCTTGTTCCCAGTATCCTCATTAGGCATATATTAGGAAGAGAGGAAGGTTAAAGGTCAGAAATAGTGAAAATGTACATTTGAAACATGAATTGAAGCCATAATGGAAATATATTCTACAATGTCATGAGTATCATGTGGTGCACAAGATGTTTGTAAGGTGTGCGGAAAGCCTAGTACTCAAAAACCCTACAGTTAGGTTCATTTCATCAGATGGACTATGAGTCCTGCAATCAAACATCCATGTGAGCTAAGAGTCCAGCAATCAGACAGCCAGGTGAGCTAAGAGTCCAGCTATCAGACAGCCAGGTGAGCTAAGAATCTGGCAGTCAGACATCTGGGTGAGCGAAGTGTCCAGCTATCAGACATCGGGGTGAGCTAGTCCAGTAATCAGATATCCAGGTGGAGCTAAGAGTCTAGCAATCAGACAGCCAGGTGAGCTAACAGTCCACCAGTCAGACAAGCAGGCGAGCTAAAAGTCCAGGAATCATTGGTGAGGTGATCGGACATCCAATTGAGCTAAGAGTTCAGCAATCTGAGGCGCAGTGATCTGACATCCAGGTGAGCTAAGTGTCCAGCAATAAGAGGTAAAGTGATCAGACATGCAGGTGAGCTTCAGTAATGGTGTTCCGATTCATAATGGTGTCAAGTTCCTGTCTGGCTCAACAACTAGCAAATGTCAGCCCTCAGATCACCTTCGTGAAATGTGCTACATTATTGATAGCCCTCAGCACCAGCATCGTTATGCAACCTGTCAAAGTCTGGCCAAAATAAATATCACACAAGAAAACCTGTTACGAAAAGCATCAAGAGAAGACAAATGTTTCCCACCAGGATTCTGTGACACTTATGGCCTATCTCTTGAGCAACAAGTCTTGTTTTAGATGATTTCGTTGGAGCAAGTATTTTTCTCCATTATGTACTGACAACTTGCAAAGATAAACAACCAGTCTCTAGACAACTGTTACTATTTGTAGGAGTACTTCTACATTAAGCCCAGAGTGTGTTTCATATATACAAAGTAAAGATCAGATGACAAGCAAATATATGTTTTCTTGCATTTGTTTCATGCTTACTTTCAAAAGTTTCACACTGATGCTCAAAAATACTGTAAAACTTTAAAAGGCTGTAAAAAGATTAAATACGCTTCAGCTCATAAAAGGTGTTTGTGTCCTTACCTGAAAGTCCATATTGTCTTGCTGTTCAAGTCTTTTAAGATTCTTAAGTATTTATAAATTATTAGAAATACTAGGAAACAAGACCTTTGTGTTACTGTATAGAAATAATTCAACACACGGTTACTTGAGGAAGTTCATCTGTGGGTGACCATATTGTTGCAACCATATTGTCCTGGTGTGAACATCTACATTGTCCTCATGTGAATGTACATTTTGTCCTGATATGAACACACGTAGTCCTGGTGTGAACACCCATATTGTGCTGATGTGAACATCGATATTGTCCTGCAGTGACCAGCCTTATTGTCCTGATGTGACCATCCATATCGTCTTGCAATGAACATCCTTATTGTCCGATATTAACATCTATATTGTCCTAATTTGAACACCCTTACCATCCTGCTTTGATTACCCAACAATCTGGACCAGACAATCCAGTGACCAACAGCATGAGCATCGATCTGATGACATTTGTCAACCAAGTCAGCGAGCCTGACCACGTATCCTGTTAGTTACCTCTTATGACAAGCATAGTCACCTTTTATGGCAAGCATGGGTTGCTGGAGGCCTTTTCTACCCTGGACCTTCACGGGTCGCTCCTATGTTGGCCCAGTGTGAACCCCATTATTGACCTGCTATGAAAACTTACACTGACTTGCTGTGTAACATTACCCATATATTATCTAGTAACAAACATGACCCACACATTACCTGGTCATACATACATCTATTTACATCTAATTAGCACAGAGCCTCCAATGCTCTGAGGGGCTTCCTCAAATTTACGTCCACTGATCTAAGTTCCCACAGTTGAGCACAGGTTTATTTCAACCTCCAGACTGCACTAAAAGGGTCAAGACACACTACAGACCCAGAAAGGGAAATAATCTTATTTGGGGCTAACAAGCTCCATTGAACCTTGTAATGAAACAGAAAGCCTCATTTGACAGAATAGTGTTGCCATGGTTACAATAAAATTGGCAGCAAATGTTGCAAATTACATTTATGCTCAACATCTGAACAGTAAATGTTGTTGGAATTAAAATCTGAGACGTTACACTAAAATTTCAACCAGAATATTGGATTTTCATCAACCTCTTGATATTCAATACTGAATGAAACATGACGTTATTACTACCTACTCTAGAAGACACAAATCTACTCGCTTCATTTGATTAAACGATGCAGGGTAGAACAGGTCATCAGCAACCTATGCATTGTCCTGATGTGGACACCCACACTGTCCTGAATTGAACACCCACACTGTCGTGATGTGGACACCCACATTGTCCTGATGTGGACACCCACACTGTCCTGATGTGGACATCCACACTGTCCTGATGTGGACACCCACACTGTCCTGAATTGAACACCCACACTGTCGTGATGTGGACACCCACATTGTCCTGATGTGGACACCCACACTGTCCTGATGTGGACATCCAAACTGTCCTGATGTGGACACCCACATTGTCCTGATGTGGACACCCACACTGTCCTGAATTGAACACCCACATTGTCCTGATGTGGACACCCACATTGTCCTGATGTGGACACCCACACTGTCCTGATGTGGACATCCACACTGTCCTGATGTGGACACCCACACTGTCCTGATGTGGACACCCACATTGTCCTTATGTGAACACCCACATTGTCCTGATATGAACACCCTTATTGTCCTGCTACGAACAAAAAAGGTCTTCAGCAACCCATGCTTGACATAAACAGCCATCATGCCTGTTGTAACAGGCGACTACCAGGATCAGTGGTCAGGCTTGCTGACTTACTTGACACATGTCATAGGTTCCCAGTTGTGCAGATTGATGATCATGTTGTTGATCACTGGACTGCCCAATCCAGACTCAATTATTTACAGATCACTGCGATATAGCTGGAATCTCTGAATTGTCATACTCTGTGTCATATAGTTTCCCAAAATGGCATAAGTCTGCCACTTGCAAAACTTGTGTCCTAAAATATTTTGAAATGCAGTATAAACTGAATCAATGTACTGAAATCATATAATGTTTGGTTCACTGAGCTGCAATGGAAAGAAAAAGAGTACCAAGGACCTGGAGCTGACCCATATATGTCATCAGCAAGGTCGGCCTCTTAAGTACATTTTTAGTACATTTTTAGAGCCCCAGCTTCTACCTGCTTCTCAGCAATGAAGTCTTAATTCCATGTTAAGTTAAGGTATAAGATTTAAAATCACCATGGTGATGCATAACAACATATTCCATTATCCGTATTGGTGCTCATTATGCCAACCACTGGATTCCATTATCCAGACTCAACTGTTTACAGATGTCAGTCACTGTATCACATTATCCAGACTCAACTGTTTACAGATGTCAATCACAGGATTGTATTATCCAGACCTAACTGTTTGCAGATGTCAGTCACTGGATTGTATTATCCAGACTCAACTGTTTATAGATTGACAATATCAAAACTGATTAGAGTTGGAATTCCTCATTTTATACATTTCCACATTCCAGTTTTTTAAACACAATTAAGCTAGATCATCTCGAAGTATAGCTTCAGGTATCTAGTTTCCATGGAAACATTTGCTGATGTATATTGTGCTTATCTAACCACAATAACATACAGCTGCCGGGCATAAAATCACAATAACGGACGATGACCCTAGTTTCGAGATTTCCCTGGTTGCACTGACCGTAATTGATTTATGTACATTACAGAAACAATACCAACATATCAGAATTACCCGAAAAAATACTCATTTGGCATTGCTTAGGTTTCTAATTACCAAGTACACAGTACATGAGTCAGCACAAGAGACACAGCAAAACGTATTGAGTTCCAGTCAGGGTTTTTTTAACCTGTTTTTTTGTTCAATGCTGTGTACAGCAATATTCCTGCTGTCTGTGGCACTGGGGTAGCCTAATGGTTAAAATGTTCACTTGGCACCTGAAAACCCAGTTCAACTCCCCATATGGATACAATGTATGCCCTATGCCATGGTATCGCTGAAAGCAGCATAAACGCATACTCACTCTTCCAGAGTAAATTCCAACCAGACAATCAAGTGATTGACAATATGAGCATCAAAGAACCTTGGTTACAATGTCATGCATGAACTGAGTCAGCAAGCTTGACATCCAGATTCTGTAATCTCTGTGTTTTCACCTCCAACCAACAATAAAAAATGGGTGAGAAAAAAAACACAAATAACTCTTTCCTACTTATACAACATGTAACACCATGAGTGAGTGAGTGAGTTTAGTTTTACGCATCACTCAGCAATATTCCAGCTATATGGCGACAGTCTGTAAACGAGTCTGGACCAGACAATCCAGTGATCAACACCATGAGCATCGATCTGCACGACAGTGTGCCAACCAAGTCAGCAAGCCTGACCACCCGATCCTGTTAGTCTTGCGACAAGCATAGTCACCTTTTACTGCAAGCATGGGTTGCTGAAGACCTATTCTACCCCAGGACCTTCACGGGTCCTATAAGACCATGAAGGTAATGGAGCCTGACAACTGAATTCCTTATGCTGCCTTTTAAAACAGGTGACTGACTCAAGTCCTGACACAGAACAAACATACCATAACACATGACATAACATGCAACAAACAAAACATGAGAGAAGGAGTCGGGTAGCAGGAATCCTCCACTCAAATAGAATCCAGCTATTATAAGTCTGAAGGAAACTGCAGCTTGTACAAGTCAATCAGACGACAGTGTTAATCTCAAGGCTGATATCCCTTGCTGCTTCACCAGGGACAGATGTGATCATATAGTGTTTTTCTGAAAACAATATCCTCAGCCACCCTGCAGCATCAACCAAACTCTTCAGAGCTACCAGGAAATGCCACAAGGCTTGTAGCAGTCAGCAGGACAAGGCCTCATTAAGCCAGGGCTAAGGGGTTAAAGGAACATCATTGTCATGACCTGGTTCTAGACAGGGGTTTCGGTTGTCTTAGAGAGCACGGATTCAGGTTTGAATTGAGAGCTAATACAACAGGTGGTTGCAGAGTTATGTTATAGTGGTGGCAGTTGCAGAATAGATGACTGTAGTAGCAGTAGTAGTAGTAGCAGCAGCAGCAGCAGTTGTATTAGGAATAGATGAATGTAGCAGCAGCAGCAGCAGCAGCAGTAGCAGTAGTAGCAGCAGCAGTAGTAGTAGTAGTAGTAGTAGTAGCAGCAGTAGTAGTAGTAGTAGTAGTAGTAGTAGTAAAATTGTATATTTTAAGCAAACGTACTCAAAAGCATTTTCACTGCATTTTACTTTGGCTTTGTATGCAGTGCGTGCGTGCGTGCGTGCGTGCGTGCGTGCGTGCGTGAGTGAGTGAGTGAGTGAGTGAAATCTGTATTCTGAGGAGGGTTTACATAAGTTGTAGCATTGTGATTTGGGGTATTCTGGGTTTTATCTGTCACTTCTTGGTTGTATATTTCTACACAGGAGGCATAAACCCTCTGCATACCCCTAATGATAATGCTGCAATTAACCTTTAGCCTGCTGAATTAATTTCAGCATAAGGCGCTGAATAAGAGGGTGGGTGATTTCAAACACTCAGGGCGTCACTAAATAAGGGACAACTGAAAAAATATTCAGCTCATTAATACTACATACAAAAATAAACATTATTATAAAAAAATATCCAGATAATTTCAAACGTACAGATATTAATTACAAGACAAACATAAATAGAGTAAATTTTCCTGAATTTACCTGAATTACTCGATTGGTAGCCGGATCTTTCTACACAGGAGGCATAAACCCCCTGCATACCCCTAATGATAATGCTGCAATTAATTGATCTCAGTAGTAGTATGTGGTTGCAGCAGTCAGCAAATACTCAAGTCTGACCAGACAATCCAGGGATCAACAGCATGAGCACTCATCTTCACAATTCGGATATAATGATGTATGAACCAAGTCAGCAAACCAGACCACCAATTCTGTGAGTTGCCTCTTACTAGCAATAGTAGCCTTAGTAGTAGCGCCCCGTGAAGGTCTTGGGGTAGAATAGGCCTTCAGCAACCCATGCTCGCCATAAAAGGCGACTCAGCTTGTCGTAAGAGGCGACTAATGGGATCGGGTGGTCAGGCTCGCTGACTTGGTTGGCACATGTCATCGGTTCCCAATTGCGCAGATCGATGCTCATGCTGCTGATCACTGGATTGTCTGGTCCAGACTCGATTATTTACAGACCGCCGCCATATAGCTGTAATATTGCTGAGTGCGGCGTAAAACTAAACTCACTCACTCACTTAGTAGTAGCCTTAGTAGTAGCCGTCGCAGCAGAAGCAGTAGTGGCAGCAGTAGTGGCCGTTGTTGAAGTAGTTGTAGTGGTAGTGGTAGTGGTAGTGGTAGTGGTAGTGGTAGTGGTAGTGGTGGTGGTGGTGGTGGTAGTGTCTGAATTGTTGGCGGTAGTGATAACTGCAACGGTTGTGATGGTCCTGTTGTAGTTGTAGTTGTAGCTGTTGTGCTGGTGGTTGTTACTGTTGTAGTGTAGGTGGTATAGTGCAGGCGACAAGATTGAGCACAAGGAAAAAGGAACAGCAGAAACATCCATCATTACAATCCATCATCACAATTCACGCACTCTGCAGGCATTGGATCACAAGTCAATGATGGCTCAATCAAAAATATCCCCAAATCTTACTTGTCCACTTGTTCTTGAATCAGTGCGAAACAATCTTTCACTAAAAAGTGAGTGAGTATGGTTTTACTCCACAGTCAGCAATACTAAAGCTATATGGCATCAGTTTGTAAACTGACAATCCAATGATCAACAGCATCAGCACTGATCCACACAATTGGTCCAGTAAAAAGAAATAAGCCTGTACATGGTCACACCACCACATCTGTTTGATTTCCCTTCACAACGTGTGGATCTCTTCAGATTCGCACCATAAATTATCGCCAATTACTCCCCTGTGTAACAGCACACTAATGGCCTACCTCAGCACGTCAAGTGCCACTGTTGGGAAGCAATTATCATATTAATACAATAATGAAATGGAAATGATAAAGTGTCGCTTGCTCATTTTACGAGGACATGTTGGACTATATTCTCATGTCGTTGCCAAAACCATGCATGAAACCAAAGACATACATTACAACACTGATAACAAATTATGTAAAATGGCTAAATGTGGCCTCTTCTCTTTGTCAAGTTCTTGGGCAATTTATTTATGGAAGCTGATCAATCAGTTATCAGTCATCAACCACTTATGATAGCATTTTATGAGGAATCTTGATGAAACACAGAAGCTGTTAAGCTGTGGTACATAACTGAGTCTAAAATTAGACAAGATTTGTTTCCTATCCTTAAAACTCAAACCCAAGTTTCTTGTGCCTACTGCCTACTGATCCCTTCAATGACATGCTGGCCTGCAGACTTTGATCAGCAATTCCAACTCGTCCCTTCCCTGCTGCACTAATACAAATACTGTATGTGTGCCAAAATGAGAAATCAATTCCAATTGCTTCAAGCTTCCTTCATTTTCCAGTTTATCTCCCTTCAACTTCCTATCATTTGTAGTTTAATTAGCTTTTTATTCCCGCATCTGACAAAAACATGTATGGAAATAGGTTAATAAAGAGACGAAAACTCTGGTGAAAGATTTCTAATTGAATCACGTCTGATTTATGTAACGGTAGACATGGACATGTCGTTGAGAAGAAAATAGCTGGAAATGGTTAATGAAGACAATGAGATTGTTAGCTACATAAACTCTGCTTCATGGCTGTTGAAAATAATTGTACACTGGCAAGGGGCAACGAAATGAATGGGTTGATCAGGCCCTGTAGTATGGTTGAAGGCAAGGCAAACATTGAATTGTTGCTTATAATAAACAGTACCAATCACTGGGAGTAACAATTCAGGGGAAGCAACTACTGGGATAGACCTAGGCCATTGCACCATACTTTTGCAATACTGATAGTCTACTGCGACCAACTATTGCAATACCATTGCAACAGTTTTTCTCTTCTTGAATCGTGTCATTTAAGGTCATTTCTCAAATAAATGTCTTGTCATATGAAATAAACACAAGTTGAAGTAGTTACAGTCTCTTTTCATAACTGAGAAGAAATCTGAAATCCAGGGGCAGATAACTCTAAATCAAAGTGAACAAATCTTGTACTTCCTGTAGTTTGTGCCTCACATTTATCAACGAAAGTCAATTCCTAACTATTGACAGTCACACATACTATCGACAGTTTTTTGTTTTCACCAACTATTAATTGCTATTGGAGACTCAACAATTGCAATCCATTAACAGTCTGATGCATCGTTGTAACAACCCTATCAATCACTATATTGTCTTACCTGAGACACACACAAAGGAGAAGAGCATATGACAAGCACTGGATTTTGGTACTTATTCTTACCCTCTGGTTTGAGGTAAATAATAACAATCAATTGATTTTAATAAAAGAATCTGAATTTAATGTCTGATCCATTTGATATCTAACTACTGCAATTTACTCGGACCTCAAACCACACAACTTTTAACATCTAATAATTAAATGTATTCAGATTAACTTAATCGTGTTTCTTTTTTAATTACACTGATTCATCTTATTTCATCTGATATTGAAATTGAATCACAAACCAAACCACACACTAACCTTTCACTCTGATATATACTACTTAAAAGGCATATGTAACCAGCTGCAAGGAGAATGTGATATGAGGATATGAATAGGCATCACACCTATACAGTAGAGTTGTCAGGAAAATATGATCTATGGGCCAACTTGAGATGTCACAGACCTACCACACAAGTTATTGGATGTGAGATTAATATATCTCCGCAGAGCCATGTAAGGGAAGGTAATAAACAAGATGCTAATAAAATATCGGGTTTTTCATGACTCAGTATAGATATTCTGTCACATTAAATTCAACAAATGTGTTGATGTTGCCAGACAATCATGAATCAGATCTGTTCTTAGACTGACAGTGAACTTGCTCTTTTTCAGAAAACTGTTAAAGTCTGATGATATATTTATGTGTTTGATATCTATAGATTCACAACACCACACAAAACATTGAGGTACCTCCCTTTATTTTACAAGACTGGACAGGTATAAAGAGTTATGATGAAATTCCGAACTAAGAAGAGCAGGTATGTTTACGGTGGGTTAAGCTGAAATTTTGCTGCAGTTATTCCATTATATTAGAATAAATAAAACGCGTCATTCCATGACATTTGATTTGTACTGTATTACTGTATACAAGTATTGTTTTCCCATTCCATCCCACAATTGACTAATGTTTCTTTTAACTGCATGACAATAATATTTACAGTGATCACCTTCTAGTGTCGTCTGTTTGTTAGGCTGCCTTCACCAGCAAACTACAGTTTGACAATAATATTTACAGTGATGACTTTGTAGTGTCGTCTGTGTGTTAGGTTGCCTTCACACGGCAAACTACAGTTTGACAATAATATTTACAGTGATGATTTTGTAGTGTCGTCTGTGTGTTAAGCTGCCTTCACACGCTGCTAGAACTTTAAAAGTTGTCAAACTCGAGTTTTTACGAGTGAAACATGTTGTCAAACTTCCCTGTCATGTGAGCAATGCCATTTCTTGGTGCAGCTGACCAGGCCACCAAAACATCAAGTTTGTTGACTGTGATTGGTTGTTTCTGAAACACATGAGTCTGACAAGACTTCACACACCAACTCGTGTATGACAACATCAAAAGTTGGTGAGAATAGAGATCGACCCCATTTCTTGACAACAGGTGGACAACTCTAAGGTTGGTGTTAGTGGCAAGTTGTTGGAATGTTCACACTCTCAAACTCATGTTTTACAACATGTGTTGTCAAACCTTAGTTTGCTGTGTGGAAGCCGTCTAATCATTTTAAGGGCAGTCTACAAAGTAATTATTGCTGATTCATTTATATATAATCTCTTAGGAAACCCTTTTGTGTTTCAGGGTTGATAAATAGGAGTGTAGATCACTGCACTATGTATGAAATGTTGCAACTGTATTACATTCTTCATGTAAAGATTAAGCTGAAGGCCGTGGAGTGTTTAGACCATGAGTCAAGACTATGGTGAAATAACATCAATCCAGGGAAACAGGGATTTCTGGCAGCTTCTATTTGTTACCAACTGAGTGAGTGAGTTTAGCTTTACGCTGCACTCAGCACTATTCCAGCAATATGGGGATGGTCCGTAAGCAATCAGTCCAGATAATCCAATGATCAACAGCATAAGCATCAATCTATGCCACTGGGAACCAATGACATGTGTCAAAAAGACAGCGAGTCTGACAACCTGATGCCATTAGTTGCTTCTTACGACAAGCATGGGTTACTGAAGGCCAATATTCTAACCCAGACTTTCACTGGGCTACTATCTTCTGATGCCTGTGACCCCAGGTAGACATCATGCCCACGATAAGCAGGTTCTGACACACTAAAGAGGCTCAACTCTGCATGGCAAATTACTGTGTCAGGTGACTAGGCTACCTGTGCACCAACAAAATTATTCAAGTTAATGGGCCTAATGAACTAGCATTAGCATAAATAACTAGACTTCCCTGGCAAGCAATGTCAATAAACGTTCCGATAGAAATAGAAAACCCTCTCCATCAAACGCTTGGTTTAGTTTGCAGTATCACACAGCCCTTGTAACTACACTTCAGCAATATTCAGTCCTTGTTGTAGGCCAACAGCCGATCTTGATTGTTTACAATACAGAAGCAGTCACTAGGAAGATAGTACCTGGACCAGTTACAAGACTACAAAACCATCACTCACACAGTCTAACCTGTATATTTATTAAATGCACTTGCTCCTTACCAACAATCTTTGCATACTATCTGCTTAACAACTGTTTTGCTTAGATTGGATGTTTTAGAAGCTGATGGTGTTTACATCTGAAGAATTCTGGATCGGTACAACATTACAGAAACACTTTCATCACCACTAGACATCTTCTCAAAGGCAAACAAAATAACAAATTTGATTTTACACAAAATACAACAACAGAATAATTATTTAAAAGGATTTTCTCTTCTTCCACAGTTATGTTTTCTTTGTAGGAAATTTCAAAATTGCTTAAAATTATCAAGGGATTTATCAAGGAACCTACACCCAGTGCCCCTGACAACGCAAAGAAAGAAAAGAAAGAACATTTATGTTAAAGAATGGCCTTGTGTTTAAAGTCATTACTTTTGAATATTTTGTTGCTAAAATCATGGTCCAAGTGTTCAACAAAACAAAGAGCGAACATGACCTCTTCAACAAAAATGGTTGAGTTAATGCCAGAAAATTATTTTTCAAAGGCTGTGGTTGTTCAGATTCTCATTAGGTGCCACCATTGATGGTAATATGCTTGACCTTCTCTAGTGAAGAGGTTCTTGAGGTGAAAATGTAGCACAGAGAACAACCATGATGTCACATAAGCCCACTTGAGCTAACCCACATGAACTCAAGTTTTACACTACATGCCACTGTCAAATCAATGGATAGGCGATCTCGATATCTCTCCAACAAAATAAAAGTCAGCTTTTTTAATATCAAAGGTTGACCACTGTGGCATTTAGGGGGTTTTAAGACATATTTCTTACACAATATGATATTGATTGACTATAGTAATATATAAGAATTGGGTGTTACTTTCTTTGAATAGCCAAGGTTATCACTCTCTACATGGAAATGTTAAAAAAAAATTCTACGAAAACTAACACATGAGAGAAATAGACGTTTGACAGCTTGGTAGATGGTCAGTTTTACCTCATTCCTAAACGTATGCTCAAGTGAGTGTCAAGGCCATGCGAGTCATCTTATACATAACATTCCAGAGCACACAGTTCACCTCTTTGAAAGAAAACTTCAAACATATCAACTCTGCGAAACAGTGTCTTTTTTCCACTTAATGTACACAGCGTATGTACACTAATTACACGACAGCTGACTACATCTACTCAATATTTAACAAACATTTCTCCCATTCTAGAGGTGGCTTCAAAGAAGAGCAAAATTCAAGAGTTTGTTTACTAACCAGAGAAAAATAGCATATGGTATCCACAACAATGTTTAGAAACTCGTTCCTGATATGCATATGTACAAAAGTGAGATTTGTCCTGCTTTGGACCAACTGCTTACTAATCACAGAAAAATAAGATGAGGTTTATTTTAGGGATATATCTATAATGATATAAACAGGGCGTTCCTTAGTTGGATAACTTGTGCCCAATCCATTTCATTTTCAAATAAAATGGGTTTAAAACAATGATATAAAGAGAATGTCTCTCAAACAGTTATCAGATATGCTGTCTTGATAATCAAGTTTTGTCATATTGTGGTTGAACTAATATTTTTACAAGGAGTGCTGTGTATCAGTACAGAGATTGGGAATGTCATAACTGATTTATAGCACAGCACTAACTTTCCATAATACACTAACTGGTTCCCAAACTACATCCAGAATGACATAGCTGAGCATCCCAACTGCAAGTCGAGTGGTATGGCAATATCATTTCTCATTATATCATACTACATCAAGGGGATATTGACACAGAATGACATAGCGGAGCATCCCAACTGAAAGTCAAGTGGTATGGCAATATCATTTCTCATTATATCATACTACATCAAGGGGATATTGACACAGAATGACATAGCTGAGCATCCCAACTGAAAGTCAAGTGGTATGGCAATATCATTTCTCATTATATCATACTACATCAAGGGGATATTGACACAGAATGACATAGCTGAGCATCCCAACTGAAAGTCAAGTGGTATGGCAATATCATTTCTCATTATATCATACTACATCAAGGGGATATTGACACAGAATGACATAGCGGAGCATCCCTACCGAAAGTCAAGTGGTATGGCAATATCATTTCTCATTATATCATACTACATCAAGGGGATATTGACACAGAATGACATAGCGGAGCATCCCAACTGAAAGTCGAGTGGTATGGCAATATCATTTCTCATTATATCATACTACATCAAGGGGATATTGACACAGAATGGCATATCTGAGTATCCCTACCCAAAGGTGAGTGGTATGATAATATCACTGCAGATTATATCATACTAATTAAAGGGAATATTTATATTGAATGATTTAACTGGCTATCCCTACCAAAAGTTGAGTGGTATGGGAATATTACTGATAAATATATCATAATTGTTTCATATTTCATCATTGTGGCTACTGATCTTTCATCATCAGAGTTAATATCAACATCATTTTACAAATTTATATCAGAAGACTACACAACTGATAACTTAACAAAAAATACCCTTTACATAAAACATGCCAATGGATCAAAACATGCACTTCCCTTCAAGAACAAAATATCTGTAAATATAACTGTCAAAATGAGCAGGCTTGCTACCACCAAGTTCCTACCTGCTTTTATGCCCAAATATCCACAGTATCAGAATGAAAACACGCCTGTGCTATATCCGCAGTGGCAATCAGACACACAGAATCAACACATCGATGTCCCAGTGTTCAGCTATGGTGATGTGACTGATCTCGGTGACTCAGTCTTCCAGTCATGCCTCACTGTTATCATTGGTCCAACTCACGGCTAGTAGTCTGATAGCACAGTCTCCTGGTGGACTTCCCTCAATTACGTCAAATGATCATGGAAATAGCCTGGCCGAGCCGGTTATGAGATTCATGTTGTGTTATGTAAGTATGCACACTGAGAACCACTCTGTAATACTGTCAATGCCAACTGGAGGACCGTTTGATTAGGTACTTTCCTGTAGATAGTTGCAAAGACAGTAGCATCTCTGGGGAACCATTATGGTTTGTTATAACCACTTAATGAAAGAGATAAGGATATATCAATATATTCAGGTGTAGCTGTGATTGGGTTGCCTTTCATTCTTGGAAAATTCTCACAACAAAATATCTGACTAAAAGGAAATCTCAAATGATTTTTTTTGTTACATCTCACAAAGCAATCCAAAGGTTTTTCAGAATGAAATAATATCAGCTGGCTTCCAAATGACACAGTAAAGGAAAACACCCAAAGCATTAAACAGAAACCTTCTTGTACAACTGGAAATGTCAGATAATAAAGTTACACAGAAGTTTAAATTACAGTAACAGCATAATGTCTACTTAACTGTAAGCTAGCTATGCCCTTTCATTTTTCATTTTTTAAACTCAGGAGCGGATACACCTTTTTGAGAGTGGATGGGGGGAGGGGGAGGGGGATTGGGAGGGCTGCACACTAATAGGCACTATTGAGAAAAGGTCGGATGATGCTCACTTCATTTTCACCCAAGTTTCAAGGGTCATTTCACAAAATTTCAGGACAAAAGTGGGGGTACACGCATCCCTACAAAACACACCACCACCACCACGCCCCCTACCCCTGATAAGCCCATGAGACTTGTAAATTACAGATTAATGGCAAACATAGAAGAGAGTCTTACTAACACTAACCTAAACACTTTAAATGTTTAGTTGGGCATAGTCTTTCAACACTTGTACTGGATTAATTTTGATATTCCAGGGATTTTCTTCAATTTTGAACAAAGTTCGTACTTTCTTAAATTCAGCAGTATTTTTACATCTCATTTAGTTCAGTCATTTATAACGTTATTTCTATAAGTCTATTATTACATCTATATTACTGAAACAGCGTCTGTTAGTCCTGTGTAAATTAAAGAAAAGTCGCCCCTGTTCTGCTGTAACATCAAACATCACTACAGTAAGTGGATTCAGTATATTCTTAGTTCAGTTTAGTATTTCGATTGTCTTAGGGACAAATATTCCTCTGTGAATAGGTCTTCCCTGCATTCCTGTGTGTCAAAAAGAAAATAATGTGCTTCAACTACGTAGTAGGCAAGAGTGATATTTTATGATATGGCGGCCATGACGAAAATTCATATTTCTCCATACACTCTTGGTAGGATCTGCTATGTAATGTCTCAGTAGTGAGGTCTGGTGTATTCCTTAAGGAACACAAAAAGGAAACATTACATCATAGCACATTTTTATTTTAGGCCAGCTAAAACCTTTTACATGAAGAGAGAGATGAATTCACAAGTTATCAAAGAAAATAATCACAAGTTTATTTTGACTGAGCATAATAAACAAACTGTTCCTTACAACTTAAAAACAGTACAGAATCATATCTTTGTTCACTCACAACCCTAACTTACTAACAGCAAATGAAATTTCAATCAAAAACCTTGACAGCCGGTGCCTACAGCAATGTAGAAAACATGTACAGCCACAGCTGCGTCAGCCTTGCAACATCGTTACCATCACAGCTGTTTACAACATTACCTGATGAATCTTTCATATTAGGTGATTTGAAAATTAACAGTTTTCATAACCTCGGCATACCACTGATAAAAAAACCCCAATATTTAACAAACACTATTATGACTTTTCTAGTAATAATATTATGGATAATGTAACACAACAATGGCATAATGAGTGAAGTTCCTAAACAGACCTGTGTTCAGAAAAAGCCTACCATGACTCAAGTAGCCGGGAGACTATTCCTATAATCCACTTTGGCAATGTTCCATATCGAAGCTGTGAAACTCCCATTACCACTGCATTTAGAGTCTAGCAGCAGCAGCCTATATACAAACATACTACTCACTAGGGGCATTAGATAAATGTCACCTAGGAAGTCAAGTTGGAAGTGCTAATCTGTTAATTAATGATTAACTGCTACAAATAAACATCTAATTATTCTTGCCTGATTCATAAATAACATATTATCATATTTCTTCCCAATTCATAAACAATACCTCAGTATTCCCATCTGATTCTTAAACAACATCTCCTTATTCTTTCACAGTTCAAAAACATCCTATTATTTCTGCCCAGTTCACACCCAGTTATTCTTTCCCAATTCATTAATAGTACATAACTTTTTTCCTACGCAACTCATACCCATCATCAAAATATTCTGACCAATCCATAAACAGCATGTACATATCACCGCTCAATTCACTTCACCTCCTATGATCAATCGTTCTTCCCCACCAGCTTCAGGCTCCATCAATGTTCGACCATGACTTCAACCCTTTCGTCAAGAGTTTTCAGGAGTCTGTAATCTAATTCCTGACAATGCAGTAAGTCTAAGACAAGCCCAGCAAGTGTCCTCCAGACAGTTCCACAAGCATTGCGTCTAGCACTTAAACTTGTATTCATCAGTCAACAGACGACGCAACCTGATTCTTTTTAGTATAAATGAAAAACTTGATCCCAACCATATACCACATAAGCTTCCATGATGGAAGGTGTGCTGACATTTAAAGAAGCAAAGCTTGGTTTAAACAGGCATAAACAAGACTGTATCACCCCTGAGCATGATTTCAGTGGATTACAACATTTACTAAGTGCCATGAAAATACAAGTGTGAGAAAGTTTCTATCAATGTCACCTAAAAATGTGTGCTGATATACTTTGTGGTGCTCTAAAAATGCATAAAAAAAATGTAGGGAATACTCCATTGCAAGCATACCACTAGTCAATGCCAATGCATATGAGAAAAAGTAATACCTCTTCATGCAGATGAACCATTCCAAAGGAATGGAACAGACTGTTACTGCCACAGAAAGAAAACAATGACTTAATTATCAACTATTTTTGTATAATTTGTATGTCTGTAATCGAACTGATGTCAAATATTGTAGTTCACTTAACCAGCTCCTGACCCATGATTCATCATATGAGTGAGTGAGTGAGTGAGTGAGTGAGTGAGTGAGTGAGTGAGTGAGTGAGTGAGTGAGTGTGGTTTGTGGTGCAATATTCTAGCAATATCACAGTGGGGACACCAAAAATGTTCTTCACACATTGTACCCATGTAGGGAATCAAACCCAGACCTTCGGGGTGACAAATGAACACTTTAACCACCGGGCTACTTAACCTCATGTGGTTTAATGCCACTTTTAGCAATATTAGAAACAACATCATGTCAAGAACAGCAGAAATGCGTTTTAAACATTACACTCATATGGGGAATGGAACTCAGGTCATCAGTGCGAGGAGTGGGAGCTTTAACCACTAGGCCACCCAGCTAATTATACCACAGATACATGTGGAATAAACAACAATCATTCTGACACTTTGTCCATTAAGACACTGACAATCATTCAAATACACAAACACCAGATAAAAACTTCAAGCAGATAATCAATATCTGTGTTATCTGCCAGATCGATGCCCCGCACTCAATGCTGACATCTAGTTATAGACTTCAAGCAGTGTGTCTGAGATGTGCAGGTATACTGATGTAAGTCAACATAACGGGCAGGGTATTGAATCATCACACATGAAAAGAAAAGATCACTGAACCAGGACTTTATTTGGGACAAGTTTTCTGTTGCACTTCCGTCCAAGAAATCTAATTATCGGATCCTTATTCTACAAATGTTGCGATGTCAGGAAAGTTATAACATCTAAGCTAAAATTATGTAGTGGCACATGGCCAAGTGAGTTTGAGGTGTGAGGAAAGTAGGACTCCGGAAACAGGCTAGCCGTGAACTTCATGTCTCTTCAGTGTTGTCATTCTAGGTGATGGTTTTTACAAGAAATAGCAGAAAATCTAATAATTAGTGTTGGTAAAAAGATAAACTGGTTCTAATGCACATCGAAATCAATAGAGAATTAAAGACAGGTTTAGATACTGCAGCTCACCTATATATTTTTGGCACGCTCACCTACGTATTTTTGTGAAATCAAAGACAGTATTACGGATATCTGCAACTTATATCCACTGCTTAGGCCAGACCAATTTTATTTCTTGTTTTACGGATTTTTGTCATCTGAAAACCTAAAGGCATGTGAGAAAAAAATAAACATAAAATTTCCTATTAAAATAATATTCCTTTGAAATACTCAAAGTATTTTACTTTAGGCAATTTAGGAAGTGAAGCTAACAATAATATTCTTGTGAGTTTACATTTTTAGCCAATTAAAACAGAATTTTTTTTTTGACTTTGAGCAAGCGGATCCACGAAAGAAGAAATAAAATTGGTCTGGCCTTAATTTAAGAAACTTGACAAAACTTGCACCAGGTGAATCATGACATGAAAACCCAGAAAACACTAAGCTGCACCCGTTCAAATAAATGTACCCAGTTAATGCACAGATGCATGAACAAGTTGTAAAAGCCTGAGTTAGTGAGTGAGTTTGGTTTTACGCCAATTTTAGCAATATTTCAGAAATATCATGGCATGGGCACAAGGAATGGACATCACACATGTGGCAATTCGAACCCAGATCTTCGGTGTGACAAGAAAATGCTTTAACCACTAGGCCACCAGACCATCCCTCTAATAGCATGAACCATGTTCACACAAAACATTCTGTCTTAAATTCAACATTTGCCAAAATGTCAGTTTGCATATTACTGACAAAAAAAAAAATACACCATCCCTGCAAGGACACTTCATGCGGTACTTCCAAGACTGAAGATTTACTAAGATTTTCTGTAATTCAAACTGCTGAGACCATACTGTCTAGTAGGCGGCCAACACACAGAGAATGGCTACCGTCTGGGGATTACACATGAAGTCTTGGACTTACACTCCCAATCTCAAGCACTCCAAAACCATGAGTGGGAGAATTTTCATAATCTCCCTTAGAAGACAGAGTGGGAGAAAGTTCAATATCTGAGAGCCATGGCCGAGATTAACAAGGGCCTCACACTGAATATTTGCTTCCACTACCAAGATCTGCATCCACTGGGGCACTACTCAGGCTCTCACTGCCCAGCCTGGATGTCCACATATTGTGAGTGAGCGAGTTTAGTTTTACGTCGCATTCAGCAATATTCCAGATATATTCCAGCTATATATATTGCCTCTGTTCACCCAGCAGAAAATGGGTACCCGGTGAGATAGAGTCCTGTGACTATAATCTTCTTGGGTTATCTGGGGTAATAATAATCGGATTCTGATTAGAGCGTCGAGTGAGCAACTAGTCAGATGGATACTAGGCGATATATAAGTGAATTATTATCATAATTATATTTATCATATATGGTGGCGGTCTCACATAATTTGAGCAGCTGAAAGGAAACTTGCACAAACTTATATAAATATCTCCTGAATGTGTTTGTGAACTACAATATTACTCACCAAGTAACTACAAATCATGATTGATCAAGTTTAAAAATTGTCCTCAGTTGTGTGACTGTGTTAAAATGGTGCTTCTCATAAATGCAGTCAAGGGGTACCTGGTAGGATGATAGGTTAATGTGACTCTAAACCCTTTACCACCTTACAGACCAACCTGGCTTGTACACACTGATCTATTCGTACAGGGTGTATAACATTATGTAACTCCACCATGCTGCATGTCAACGTAGGACGTCAGGACACAGTACCACCTATGAAACCCATTTCTGGTGTCCCGTGCCATGATATTGCTGGAATATTATTGAAAGCGGAATAAAACTCAACTCACTCACTGGACATCATACTATTAACACTGAAACCAGTGACAGAACTAATACACTGACTATCTTAAAATGTCCTCATGTTCATCTGGTGTCTAGCTATTCTCGAAACATTCGTAGCCTTACGAACTTCTTAAGCCCATTCTTAACTCAATGGCTACAATCAAAGTTACGAATTCTTAGGGCTATGAGGTTTCGAGAATATGGACCCTGGTGTGTAGCTTTCACAAACTTCCAGCAGACAGGAAGCTAGCTCAGTGGATAAAACAGCATTATGTTCGGTTTCCATTTCGCACATGGTGTAAAAGGCTGATGATCATCAGATCCATCTTGAGAATACACAGTGTTCCAGTTTACAGAATATGGTTCGAACTAGGATTCAAGTGTCACTGTAGGAAACATGTCACAAATTAGAACAGGAGTGGTGCTGTGGTTTGAGCATTTGCCAGTAATGACAGAATCTCAGATTTGACTCTCCACGTTGGTACAATGTCTGATGACCATTTCTGGCATCCAGATATGTGATATTTCTGGAATATTGCCAAAAATATTATAAAACTATACTCACACACTCACATACAGAAACAAAAAGATTAATAAAGTTCTCATTGCTTCAGTTTCCTATTCACAGATATTTTCAGAATGCATGTTTTAATGTATAAAACTAAGCAATGAAACCCATTGTCATGATAAAGTGAACTGGGAAGCTCTGTCTGCAAAGAAAGTGTAATTGTATTCATTCTGATGTTGGATATTCCACAAACATCAGAGGCGGTGGGGAAGCGAGCGGTTAAATTTCTGGTATTCCCCTAAAATGATGTTGCTGGATTATTGCTAAAAGCAGCATAAAACCAACTCGCTCACTCCACAAACCTCTAACTACCAAAACAACATTAGGCCAGACCAATCTTATTTCTAGTTTTATGGATTTTTGTCCTTAGAAACCTAAAGACAGGAGGAGAAAAATAAAAATAAAATCACCAGTCAAAGTTATATTCCTTCTAAATACAAAAAAACATGGAAAAACAATGTATTATTTTCTTATCATCATTTTGAAAAATCAACGGGCAGTTCTGTAAAACAAGAAATAATATTGGTCCAGCCTTACTTAAGATAAAAGAAAGTTATCGACCGACAGCCCTATAGCTCGAATATTGCTAAGCTCAGCTTCCAACAAACAATCAATCATTAAATCAATCGACAGACAGTTCAAAATTTCATGTTCTACCATCTTCCAAATTCCTATCAAAGACCTGATGCCAAACATTCAATTAAAATATCATTTTATAATTTTCATTGAAAATATTCAAAAATTCATCTTGAAAGCAAACATATCAACACCACAAAATGGTATCCAAAAAATCCATGCTCACCCAATTCAAATATTCATTTAAATTCAGCAGACATGAATCAAGAGCAATGTTGAATTTGATTCACTCGTATTAAGGAGTTTATGGAAGCAGGCCTCTGTACCAAGTCCTCTGCACACTGCCATGAATTATTCACCATCACTGAGCAAGTGCTACCAATGCCACTTATACCATGATTCTGGGAATCAAGGAATCGGTAGTTTCCATAATGTCTATCCCACAATTCCCAAGTGGTATGACACAGAAGGCTGACACATTCAAAAGCTCCAAATTATATCTGTATAACATCCAACTCATTTTTTTCGCGCAGTTTTGATTAAAGAAACAACTGTCACATGTTGGCAAGGATTTTCATGTCTCAGTCCAAGATAACAAGTGTGAAATACGGTTTTCAAAATGTTCTACAGAAAACATCTTCATAGCATCTATCAAAATAGGACATGGAAATACACTTTGCTGGTTTACTTAAGTTTAAGGATCTCATATCAAGGATCATGACAAAAAGAAACAAAACCATAAATTAGTGTTTCAATGTTTCAGTGTTTCAATATGGCGTTTGCAGTTTTCATATTAGCTATTGAACAAACAGGATGTCATCACTGGGAGGATGGACATTACAATGGACTTGGAACCAACAAGAAGGCTGTGACTAAAACTCACTGAATTTTTTCAGTCGTGTTGAAGTACACACTGT
Organism: Haliotis asinina; assembly: GCF_037392515.1. NCBI lineage: Eukaryota > Metazoa > Mollusca > Gastropoda > Lepetellida > Haliotidae > Haliotis > Haliotis asinina. The sequence goes on along the minus strand of NC_090283.1, from coordinate 11,543,966 downwards.
CTCATATAAGGGTTCCTTTAACTGCATCAAAACATACAAAGCCAATGCTTTAACAGAACCAAAAGACAGAATTAAAAAGACACACACATGGCAGCTGAATATCAGAAACGAGCGTCCCTTTAACTGCTCCACACATAAGCCATATAGTATGGAAAGACATATCATCAAGGAAACAGGCAACTAAATTCAATACAAAAAAAAAACGACCAAAAACAAACAACAATAAACAGCATCAAGAACAAGATGCTAAGGACTTCTTAGAAATTGCAATAATCAGAGCAATCAATAATTATTGACTTCCTTAAAACACAGAACTTTAGCTGAAACGTGAGCATCACATTCAGCCACATCCTACATATTCATGACGAACCACAACCAGGTTAAAGTGTAATCTTGAAACATAGACTCCCAAGAGAAAGCTGATGTTAAGAGACTGTCAAATGTACATCACACAGATAAAGCTCAACACACAGAATATGTCAACAAAACTCTAAACCTGATAAACTGTAAATGACAAACACTTTCAAACATGGAAAAGACACTATCACAAGTATTGATCAAATGAAATGGAAGGCAGATGCAGAGTTCTTTAATCATTTAAAATACATTAGCAGAAGTTCCCCAAATGCATGTAATTGCTGCAACTCTTCTCGGTATTTAAGTGAGCCTTCGTGAACAATATTCATCAATTCATGGTGTTCTTGTGAACCAGCGCTGGACTTGATGGTGAAGACCGAATTAATGCTCGTACATCAGCGCCCCAGAATCAATACCCACAATAGTTCCAGTAGTGAAGGTCTGGAATCACATGCTGGCGTCGGACACTTGTGGCGCCAACTGAGGAAGGTGGTTAGAAGGTGGCAAGTGTGAAATAATTGGAATTACTTTACGCCATCTGTAAAACTCAACATTGATTTCCAAAGAAACATGAATGAGTGCGTGCATGCACGTGATTGGGGTGCATGCGTGCGTGCGTGAGTTTTGGTTTGCACCACTTTTAATAATGTTCTTGCATATCACGGCCAGGAACACCAGGGATGGGCTTCACACATTGTACACATGTGGGGAATTGAACCCAGGTCTTCAGCGTGATGAGTGAACGCTTTCACTACTAGGCTAACCCAGGTCCCCATGACATTTATGCTGAGTTAAATACAGTGAAACCCTCTGATACTGGAAACTGCTAATCTGGAAACACCGTGTTCGTAATGCTTCTTGTCAGGTGAGCTACGTGCAGAGAATCAATGGCCTAATAATTCAGACATGTTTTTATCCTTACAGAACTCTATTGTCTGAATTAACAGGGGTATTCAACTCTTGTGTGTGGGAGATACGGTCTTACTGCATGTTTTAAATGGATTCCACTGAAATGGAAAGGCAACTAACTTGACTCCTAATGTTCAAAGACATGAAGCATCATCTATTTAGGCCTGAGATTGTAAAAACTTTCCCAGACCTCTTAAATATAGACAAGAAGCACAGGAATGTCATTAAAAGAAACAGAAAATACATTTCTAGGCTTCAAAGTTATTGTATGTGATCCAAAAATGATTTTTTTATTGCTTGCACGATGATCAAGTGATACACAAGATTCATGGCATTGTCATAGCTACATCTGACACTGTCTTATACAACAAGCAAACATTTTAACTTTACATGTACCTTTGGTAAAACAACACTAGATCAAGTTTTGACTAGGCACACCTGTGGTGGATACCATGATCAAATGTGGACCAGGTAAACCTGTGTCAGATACCATGATCAAGTCTGGACCAAGTGAACATGTGTCAGATACCATGATCAAGTCTGGACCAAGTGAACCAATGTCAGATACCACGATCAAATCTGGACCAAGTAAACATGTGTCAGATACCACAATCAAATCTGGACCAAGTAAACATGTGTCATATACCATGATCAAATCTGGACCAGGTAAACATATGTCAGATACCATGATCAAATCTGGACCAAGTAAACATGTGTCAGATACCATGATCAAGTCTGGACCAAGTGAACCAGTGTCACATACCATGATCAACTTTGGACCAAGTAAACATATGTCAGATACCATGATCAAGTCTGGACCAAGTGAACCAGTGTCAGATACCATGATCAGGTCTGGACCAAGTAAACATGTGTCATATACCATGATCAAATCTTGACCAGGTAAACCTGTGTCAGATACCATGATCAAGTCTGGACCAAGTGAACCAGTGTCAGATACCATGATAAAATCTGGACCAGGTAAATGAGTAGTGGACCCAAAAGCAAGCCGACATTCATTTTTTGCAGTATCACCTATGATCTATCAAGACGTTTCTTGAATCTCTAAGGCTCCAGATGAATAACAAGTCCTATGCACTGCATCAATATCAGGAATCAAACTCAGCCATCAGCCAAACCTGCATACAACTGGGCTACCCTTTGTATGTAAGACAGATTCAGAGGAGAGAGTTAGTCACACACATTTAATCAACAGGCCTAAACTCTATCTAAACCATTGATATATAAAATGCCATCCAACCCAACCAAACAATGGACTCTATGTCAGCTCTGTATACCACTGATCAGCAGAAGAAGATACATAAACATGATAAATGTGAACTTCGTGCAATAAATCCTCAAGCAACAAAAATATTAGCAATTTAGCCCAAATTGCCCCCTCCCATACATCAAGCTATATTAATACGCTACCACACATTCATCTAGGCTTGACATCTTGTCAATCCTATAGTACGAAGCTGTGGGATGGAGTATTGGAAATATAATCAAGTTAATCCATGCAGGGTGCTATTACTGTTATTCCCTTCTACTGCATTCCATGTCATGTTGGATAAATCAATAATCAATGACAACCACTCAGATATTTAAGTGGGACGATAACAGGAACAGGAACAATCAACACTGCAACAGTCAAATATTCAGTGTGGGAAATAAGGGCATGTGAGAAAGGGTGCAAGGTGAAGGTCATTCAGTCGACACTGCTCTGACTCATCACTTTGTATTATTTTCAAGTACCTCTTCTGTTAATATCACTTGTTTATGTTCCATATCAAACAAACACTGCCCTTTCATATTAAGACATACTCATATGTGATAACCTATGCTTTATGTTATCAACTTGTACCATAGGTCATGTAATAATATTATTCTAGAATATACATGTACCATTTTACATTTATTTGTAACTTTAGCATTTATAAATTTATCTTATCATGTTATCATAGAATATGCATGTTCCCTTAATACTTTCCAGCAGTATAAGAAATAACCTACACTAGAGTCCACATTGAAAACAGACTGCAACATCTTCACTAATTTATGTTGAGGAGAATATTCATCTTAACTTCTACTGAAGTCCACATGACAGTATCATAATACACATATTGTTAGATATACCCTTATTTCTTTCTGGCAATATATTAATATTCCATTAAAGCACACATTATTTCAAGCCCCTGTATTGGCCGATGTCTGCACATATAACTTATCCATACATAAAAACCTTTGACACTTTGAACACTGAGTCAAAAGTTCATTGGTTACTAAAACCATCATGACTCACAAGGAAACAGTAAAACTTTATACAATGTCTCCGCAGAAAAATGTAAAAGTTCATACAATGTCTATGTAGGACAATATAAAACCTGTTTAGTTGGAAAATATGCAACCCATTACTTAGAGTGAGGTTTTACTGTCTTAAAAGGTTATTATGGAGAAAAGAGTAATGTCAAAACAACAATATCAATGACAGGTGTACAAATGTGTGGCAAATCCTGCCTGTAGTTGAAAACCTTGCCTTACCTTGGGCAGTATTTCCTTCAACACCCCTGGGTCTAGTGCCTGCAAGACAAGAGTACTGTCATTAGCGTTTACATAGTAGCAGAGGTGGTGAGGTAGTCTAGTGGTTAAAGCATTCACTTGTGGCGCTGAAGACCTGGGCCCCGTTTCACAAAACTCTCGTAAGGCTGAGGTCTCGTAACTTTTCTTGTAGCATTCCTACATCCTGTGTTAGAGCACAGCAGGTACGAATGCTTCGAAAAAAGTTACAAGGTCTAAGGCTCACGAGAGTTTCATGAAACAGGGCCCAAGGTTCAATTCCCACTTGAGTATAATATGCAAAGCCCATTTCTAGTGTCCTGCATCTTAATATCATGATATTGCTTCAATACTGTTAAACACTGCACAAAACTAAACTGACACTGTTCGCTTGTTACTCTGGTACAATGACGTGATACTATTTAGAGTTCGGTGGGACTTACAAAATTACCCAGTCGCTGACTCTCAAAAATGAAAACACATGTAAAATACAGACATTTGACCTAAGCAATATATGCTTAGGGCTTTCCGTTGACCCGTTTACTATTACCACCTTGCTGGAATACATCATCCTGGAATATTCATTAAAAATACTATTTTCCATGACTGTTTACTCACTATTATGAATAATGGTGTCCCGCATGTGTATCACTCAGAAGTGATTGTGCAGAAAAGAAACATTCAGAATCGTTGAAATACAAACTTTTTGAGATAAAAGTTCAAACGGTACATGCAAATGTTTACTTTTGTGATTTGGTAAGTCATGTTCTAACTGGTAAAATTAATGTTGCACCTTCTACAAGGGCTTGTTAGACATGTATAGCAGAGTAACAATTAACAGAGAGCCTAAATATAATGAAACTGAGCTGGTCCCTTGATGTTTGATGAGAAAGTGTTTTCGACTTTCACCATATCTGATGAATGATTCAGTGATGCTGATCAAAGAACTCTCATTTTAACAAGGATCTGAGGAAGTTCTCTCACGCAGTACTTGTCAATTGGAGTATCATCATCTTTGTAAAACAAATATTTAATTATGTTCTGCTGAACACATTGTCACATAACCACTCAGTAAATATATTAAAAGTTTCTATTCTTAGAGGAAACACTGGTCCTGCTGTCCAACCTGTCCAACAAGTTAATAAACATCAATTAGGTAACCATAGATTTCAAACAAATCAATCAAGCAAATCTAATCAAACTGATTACAAATGATCCAGTACAGGTTAATTAATAGCAATTAACTAATTACAGGTAACAAAAAGCAATTACAGCTAAGCACAAGTGGTTCAATGAGTAAATTACATAACTCTAATGAATGATAGTATGTTGGCAAGGTACACTGGCTTTTGTCCACATCATGTTGTAATAGGTGGCCTCTTTAAATGAATTAGGTTTACCAGTATTGAAGGTGAATCACAATATGTTAGACTGTGTGAGTGACCATGGTTTTAAGCCACTTTCAGCAGTATACCAGCAATATCAGCGTGGGGGACACCAGGAAAGGGCTTCACACATTGCACCTATGAGGGGAAATGAATCGGTGTCTTCAGTGTGGCTAGCAAATGTTTCAACCACTAGGCTACACCACTGATCTGGTGCGTAAGAATCACAATGACTTTTAAAAACTGGACAAATGTAACATGTCATTTTTGGCATTGTATAGTTAGAAGGTTCACATGAGAAATACATGACCTGGACCACCAGGTGTTTCAATACAAGTTTCTGGAAGACACAGTTGCTGAGTCAGTGAGATCAGCACTAAATAGGGCTGGGTGGGGTCCATATTTTCAACCCGTGAACCACAACCCCTATTACCCTACACTACCCAGATACCTGATATTTTAATTCCTGACATCAAATTTACAACAAATGGCAATTTATTCTTCAGCTTGGAAGCTAAAAGAGAGAGTTTTTTACCAGTACCAGCCCGAGCGCTAAAACTACCTTGTGTCAATGTTAAGGTATGAGAATTACTGTCACCTTAGCGCTAAGATCTCCTTGCACAATTGCACCTTGGTGATTAGGTGAATGAATGTGTGTTTGAATGTTGGATGTGACTCCATTTAAATCAAGTACTACAGTCTGTACTTTCCTCAGAAAGTGTAATCACAAATATAACACATGCTACACACTGTGCATGCTTCATACTGGATGACAGGCTGACATATCAGACGAATCCACTTTGGTGAAATCTATTAATCTATGTTACGGTACCAACAACATAAACAACATTTGGCCTCCATGTTTGCAGAGACCAGAGACTACACAGAAAGTCCATCTTCTCTTTATTATTTAAACACTTCACACTTATTTTCTCATAATTAAATTTTTATTGTGTTCATTAAAATTCTGGCAGTCTGATTGGTAAACTGGGAACATTTCTTTTGATTTCTAAATCTAAAAAAATAAGCCACTCCCACCGAACCGGACTACTTTCAGACCTGAGGAATGTCGGGGAATTCCTTTAGACAGAGATGGAATTCCCTTGCACTCGGGTACCCTAATGAACTTTGAACAAACATTGAAGTGATACATTGTGGTTAACATAAACAAATAACTCAAACTTTTTTCGTGAACGGTAATAACGTTGTAACGCCTCGACAAGAGCATGCGCACATCATTTCATGGCATCGCGATCCCAGTCACATCACAACCTCTTTCCACTTGCGCAAATACTGCTGCCACTAACAATCTCAGTTCCACTAACTTCATGTCATCTAACTTCAACTTTTCAAACTGTGTCTTTCAATTCGCTGGTAATAATTCAAATGTTTGAACTTGAAACTTTGCCAGTACCGGAACGCATCATGTTCCGCTCTGATTCGCCACCCGATGTTAGCTTGGTTGATTGACAGCTGTTTGAGGGTGCTGTATGGTGATTGGCTAATGGTTTGGTAGGCGTGTCATTTTATGTAAATGAGTCATGTCACGCCATTACCGAATTCTTACACCGAAAATGTTAATTAGTGGTAACAAAGATAAATGTTTCGATGAATTTGATTATGTTTAAATAAAGTATTGTTGAAAGCCTGTAGTATTTGTTGTTGAATTTAATTATAAGGATTGACTGTGTATTTCTTTCATTGCACTGAGGTATGAAACTAAAAACCAATGTGCAAACTTTTGTAAGAATCCGCTACACGGATTCATACAGTTTGCACATTGGTTTTCAGTTTCCTACCTCAATGCAATGAAAGAAACACACAGTCAATCATTAATTAAATTTTGTTGGCATTTCTGTTATTATTCAAATCCACAAAATAAAGGTTTTCAGGATCACAAAATCAAATATAAACAATGAGTATTTTATAATTGGTGACTGACCGCTTGGGCTTGTTGAATTTAAGCCACAAACACAAAAATAACAAATAACAACACCCTGCAAACATCGTAAAACTGATTGTTGTTCACTTGTTGTTAAACACCTCTTTCAACAATATGATGGCAGCATGTACATAACAGACATAACCCAGTGATTAACATCATGAGCATCAATCTACATCCTTTGGATTTGATGACATGCATACAATGCTCCCATCGATTCAAACCATAATGTCCATCGATCAGCCAGGGAACAATGTTCAGCAAAAATCTCATAGAAGGACAAGGGACAAGATACCTACTTGCATAGCCCGTCTGTTGCGGCCCATCCTATCGTCCCTCATCTGCTGGTAGTCTGGCTGGTCCAGCTCTGGCTGTGGACCCATGTCCAGGGATGGATACAACTCCGCCATTCTCACTCAAAAGTGCCTGTTAGTATTCCACTAGTATATCCATGTGGCTAAATCTGAAAAAATAACTTAAATGAAAGGACTCTGAGTACATGTATTAACTGGAAGTAGAGCCATTGAAATATTACACAGACAATTTTCAGAAACATCACTAAAGACGTTCTTCATGACAGGGAGAGATAAAACGCTTTTTCAGGGTAATGTGCATCCAGTAAACCTTTCACTGAGTAGCTGCATTTATCTTGGCCCTAGGCATATCTTAGTTCCAACACTGATGAAACCCACAAGCTAATGAAAACCTAGAAACATAAGGCTAAATAAAAAAAGTTTCTTGGGCATCAGGACATCACTTTTTTGTGCTCATAACAATTTTTTATTGACATTTAAAAAGAATGATTTTGGCTGCATCCCGATCATCCATATGTCCACTATCAGAATGAGTGTCTGGAAGGAAGGGTGTGACTGAACCTACAACTCATTAACACGTGCTAAACCTCCCAAGCTGTATTTCTGAGAGAGAAAAATACTCATCACTTTTTTCAATCAAAATTTTTCATAAAAAAGTCCTTCTGCCCTTGTCACTTCCTAAAACAATGTGCCCAAAAAAATTTAATTTTTTTGTGCAACTTAACTGGAACCAACATGGCCAAGGGAGGTAACTCTGCACAGCCAATTGTAACACTTTGTACACCTTGGCAATGATGCATATTGAGTTTTTGGTATTAAACCCAGTAGTCAGCAACAATTCAGATATATCACATAAGCCTGTAAATAATCAAGTCTGGATGAGGGAAACTAATGACTGAAAACATGAATGATGGGACACAATATTCGGCCATGCCAACCTAAGCCAAGTCACCATGGTTGGTAGTCCTCTTCTTGCAGATGGCTCTTACTTCTCCCCAAACTGACATCATGAGACAAGTCTCTTCAAAAACTGCCTCTTTGTCTTTCCCTGTCATGTTTTATTTCTTCATATTATACAACATATTTCTGTTGATGTGGGAATGTATATTGTTACCTATTTGTATATGTCTCAAAAATCCATTTGCATAATTTATTCATTTATTTTTCATCTACAAGTGTGTATTAAATACTTTCCCTTTTTATCCTGAAATAAACTAAGAGGCTCGGCGAATACAGCCTTACGAGGGACTGATAAAACCCTGTATTTCCCTCGACATGATGTGATAACTTATATTGTATGGATCTTTTGATAAAATCTGATTGTATACCACTTAGTTTATTCAGGATAAAAAGAGAAAGTATTTAATACACACAAAAATCATGTCCATGTAACTTGTAGACGACAAAAGACATATGAAAAATAAATGAACAAATTATGCCAATGGATTTTGAGACTTCGCGTTGTCACCGAGGCGTAGCGGGGTGATATGACTGTAGCAGGAGTACACAACTTTTATACTCCTGCTCGCGGATCGTGATGGATGTACATCGTATTTTATTAGAGTCACGTGGACCAATCAAAACTCGACATTCTTACATGAGGCTAGATGTAGTACGTAATTGGCTGACATGCTGAGGGACTGTTTTTTGAGGGGAGGGGATTTTGTTTGATTGGTCTTAAGACAGTTTCACATTTTGACACCCCACCCCACCGACTTTTTCAATACCAACACCTCAACAGAATAAATACCAACTCAATAAATAATGCAAAAACTGATGAAATTAAAAACTATTCTCACGTTTTTACGTCACTTCCCTCAACCACAATTTAAAATATTTCTTTTAATTCACCTGTCCTAAAACTGACAAATGACAAGCCCAAAATCGAATAGATACACGTATTTACTTATTCAGAAAAATACCTACAACTTATAACAAAGAAGGGTTCAGTTCACAGCCCCAGGGTTGCTCGCCATGAAAATATGCATTTATCTTGTCATGTGTTTTTTATGAGAACTTGTTCCGAGTATTTCTCAATCACGCTCGCAGCGTGAGTGACAATATGTTCTGAACACCCCAGGCATCCTAAAGCATCAGAGACACAAACAATGTTACATCTGTCTTTGTGTCGGGGGCAGCATCACAGAACGGTTGTTGACAACAGTTCCTATACTCAGCATCGGAATCCTGCCAAGGAATCCCAAATATTCCACCGTTTACCAACCACAAAAACAAACCCGCTGTATGACTCATCACAAATAGCACTTTCTGGTTGTTTTGGTTCATAATATGTGTTAAAATGCGACAAAACCATGTCATACAAACCCGCGTCTATTCTCCAGCTTCGGCTGTCAACTGGGCACGTGTGTATTGAACGGTCGCGATGATAATGACAACAACGATGGCTGACTTACCGCAACGACAAGCAGAGCTAATGTTTCTTAGCAGGTGCCTGTGGTAGTTTCGAATCTAATGGCGCCAAATATGAAATTGGCAAGAGTAAATAAAGAGTGAATAGGCAACAAAATACACATAATGTAATCGGTGATCTACCACTGGAATCGACAACGGAGCAGTGGTGTCGAAGTACTTAGTCCTACTTATATGTTTGACAAATAAATAAACTCGTACTATCTGAGTAAGTTAGTTTTACGCCTCTCTCTACTGTATCCCAGCTATCGTTCTGTAAATAATCGAGCCTGGACGAAACAATCCAGTGATCAATATCATGAGCATCGATCTACGCAACTGGGATACGATGACACGTGCACAAGTGTAGGTCAATTTAGCGGATTAAGATTTCATAAATCCCAAATATGACATATGTTGCAAGATTTCATAGTTTAACAAAGACAATTATGACCAAACGTTGAGTCCCTGGTAACAATCACCTTCAGTTGAACTAGAATACTCACTGTTTTTCCTGCGCCAGATTCCATTATAGTGCGATATGTTTTAAGTAGAGACCGAAAGGAGATTCGGGCTAACTATACAGTCGTAAATCCCAGCCCTCAACTATACTTCTGCGTTACAGGTAAAAGAATTGGGAATCGGGGGTGATTCCGGGTTGGAACTGCATGAGTGAGTGAGTTTAGTTTTACGCCGCTTTTCAGCAATATTCCAGCAATATCAAGGCGGGTACACCAGAAAATGGGTTTCACACATTGTACCCATGTGGGGAATCGAACCCGGGTGTTCGGCGAGACGAGCGAACGCTTTAACCATTAGGCTACCCCCACCGCCCTGGAACTGCATGGCCCGAGGAAGCTATGTTGTCTGTAACTAACACTAGACCAGTTGGGTGTGGGGGGTAAGGCTCAGTGAGTACAGGGCAGATACTGACGCGCACGCACGCACACATGCACACATGCACGCACACACACACACACACACACACACACACACACACACACACACACGCACGCTGGCAGTACACGCGTGGCCAGCTACCAGCTTAAAAGCCGAATATTTGCTTAACATCGAACGTTGTGAATGTTATCAAATGGTGGACGATCGGGCACGACTGGGGGTGGGGAGGGTTGTCCACAGTAAGAAAGACCACAAAGTACTGGTGCACCAGAACTTTTGCAAAATATTCAAAAGAGAAAATCTGTGCTTTTGCCAAGAACTGACTTTGGCTCTGTGTGGGTTCTGTATTTTTCATCGCGTTATTTTTCAGCTTTACAAGCTGAATTTGCATTTTGGATGATTTGTTCCTCTAAGTCTATACCGAAAAGTATCCGAATCTGTCAATTTTTTTCTTGCTTTGCTGTAACATAATACAATTATAACAGTGACCTTGTCAATCAATGGTGAAGATGTAAGGAGCCAAGAGCAGAGAAGCGTCGTAAAATATCAACGCACTGAAGTAAGCCATAGCATAGCCGTAATCAATGCATGCAAGGGTATTCGGGTATCTTGATGGTGGAAGCATGTACGGAGCTCAGCAGCTTGACCATGATGTACTGGATCATGGAAAAGATATTTAATAATCAGTCAAAAAGGATACGCGGAAAATATGTCAACATACATATGTCCGTGCCTCCCAAATGTGGATATGTGAACGTGCCGTTGGCACGCTGGGTGTGGGAACATCAGTAACTGAACCGAGTGACTAAGCGACAATTCCTTTGTTGTGATTAATCTAGATTTACCCTCAGAATCGCTGATGGTAGGATGAGAGTGGCTCTTGGCGACGTCGGAACGTTGTGCCAAGTGTCGTACAGAAAGTTGATGGGACGGAAGCGTCATGGTTTGGGGTGCTTTCTGTGGGATTGTACATTCCTTATTTCTCCATATCCATGGGAACCCTAGTGCTGCAGGTTAGTTAAAACGATCAGGTACTAGTCCCCGAAGCTATTCCATTCTTGGCAGCACATGGTCCAGGTGTGCACTTCCAACATGACAACGCCAGACACCATACGGGTCCTCCTTGTCCAGGAAGTACCTGCAGAAAGCAGGAATCGACGTTTTTACTGGCCATCAAGGTCACCTGATCTCAGTCCACTCGAGCATATCTGGGATGCACGTGGCATACGTCTGTACACTATCAGAAACCAACCCCAGAATTTGCAGGATCTCCGTGCTGCTTTGCAGGAACAATGACTCCGACTCCCAAATAATGTGTTGACACGCCTCCGATAGTCCATGAGGAGACGCCGCTTAGCAGGCGTGAACGCACGGAGTGGAAAAATTCTTGTGTCTTTTCTTTTATGCATTTGTGTCAGACACAGCTATGTACATAGGGATTTTATTATTTTAATGTTTTCTGTTCTGTATATGTATATCTGTAGACTACTTAATAGATCATGTGTCCCTCAAGCCCATAACAAACCCAGGCCATGACGTGCTCAACTGATTGGCCAAGCTAACCTTCCAAGTTAAACCCTTTGTCTAACAGCCTGCACTCTGCACAGTCACTACACAGACATGTTCACAGAGACACTTGACAAATCAGGTTAGTTTAATATGTCTCTGTATATTTATATCATTGCACCTATATGTTGTGATACGTTAAATATGTTCTGCTAAAGTAAACTAGGCGTTTGATATTGTCTAAATGTCATCTATTATCTATAAACATAAATATGCAAAACCAAGCTTAGCAGTTGTAAGGTTTTTTTGGTAACTACTAACAACTTTTCTATATCTTTACTCTTGCGTGCATGAGATATTTAAGTCTGAATGTGTTGTAGAAAAGTCATATTTTAATTCTGTTGCTTAGGTATGTGTATACAATATGCACATATAACAGTTCATTATATTTTATTCAGATATATTCGGGATACAGATTGTTGCTGCGTTGTGTCATCACCCCAGTATCACCCACAGGGTAGGCTCATTGTTTATTGAATAATTCATTTCAGAGTTGTATTATTATCCTATGTATTCCATTAACTATATCCATTACATTAACAATTGTAATGTCAACGCGGGCCTGTAGTCATCGGAGTGCAACCCCCTTGTTCAAAAGGCTCGATCCGCACATGCATTCTGCAATCATTTGAAAATCCTACCCAGGTCTTCGGTGTGATGGGCTAGCACCACTATTCCTTCCTCACCTGAACAGGAATGTGTCGTTTTAATATAAGTTATTTGTACAAACAAATGTGAAATCGGGTTTGAATGGGTGTGCATTTCGAGCTGGTGTTCGCCAATTCTGTCACGCGATGTCATGGTTACGAATATGAACCAATAGGAACTCACTTCCGGTGCACGAGTTTTTCATGCGCGTTTATTCAGAAAGGAAGCAGACGTGAGGAGTATTAGAACGCTGGCCCGTACATTTCAAATCGGATACAACCAACGGGTAAGGATATATTACTATGGCTACTTATTATTAATATGCCTACAACTTACACCCTACAGTTAACGTTAAATTTAAAATGTAGTCAGGGCCGTGCGTCATTATGAAAGTCACGTGAATTTTGAGGTGTGGTTGAAAATACCGACAGTGTAACTATATTCAAATAACATCGTTGTGTAGATACATTGTACAACATAACCCCAAATTGCCATTCTAACGTATAGGCAAGAGTTCCTAGCATTCCCCCATCCAAAATAATATTCATAAATTGATGTGTATTGGAATTATTAAAGCAGCACCACAATTACTGGAGGACTCACAAAAAGAACGGACCCTTCCCCCGCCAAATTAAGTACAATATATAGGATTGAACCACTTAGTGTTACCTCAGTTAAGCTGCTACAGAAAGCATATGGGGTGACGGAAAGAACTCTTTCCCCCTTTTTTTCAGGATAGGTATTGGTGGGTGGGTTTTTATACCAAAACATCTCTAAAAACTATGTTTAAACATTCTGGAAAGGGCGGCCATTCACAGCGTACAAATTCCTCCCGTGAAAACATTTGATAAAACTGCAAAACAATGATTCATAAGGATTTGACATAAACATACCGGTGTAAACTATTCACTCAGTTACTAAAACTGGACTCACGTTATAATTTTCCTTGGTACGTGATTCCCCTGAATTGATTTAGTTCACTTGGAAAATCACTAGTAACACTTTTTACCCCATTTCAACATGTCAGCCCTTGTGTATCGATCGAATTCAAACGCGAAAGTGCGATACATACGCTGAAGCGGCCGTAAAATGTCTTGGCAACTTTTCCATCTACGACAATCACTGTCAAATGTAAGTCGAGAGTTTGTGTGTGCAATAGATATCATTTGCACGTGGGTGCCCCGGAAAGCATCTTATAATTAAGACCTTCTGTCGCCCAATCAATAAACAACTGAAATGTGGATAACAATGGAAAAAGTCACATGAGACAACTTGGTGTAAAACTGTCATCCGTGGACCATATTTATTATTTGACAAGTCTAGTCTAGTCGTATAATTCATGACATTATTGTTAATGCCAAGAATCAAATCACAATATATTAAAAATGAAAACTACACGTGAATGGTAAAGAAACGTGGGAAAATATATATTTAAATATTCTTTGTTGTTATTTTGTTGGTTGTTTACACCTGGTTTATTCAGGGCAGCTCCTCTACCATTGATCACACGTTTTAGGATATTACTGACCAACGTCGCTGGTTTCTCGGCTTCGCGCAGAATTTCAGAGTCAATGTGCGTGTTTGTCTCTTTCGATCTTGCAGTTCAACATGGTACAGAACTTTTCACTGCTTTGTAGAGTATAACAAATGCAAGCTGAATTACACTAGTGAGAAGTTTACTTCCCTTTTTCATGATATGCAGTTGTAGTATAAACGTTTATACAAAAGAAAAAGAATGCACAAATAGAAAAAACACACAACCTTTTAAACACAGCACAGCCTATGTATTCATAGGGATGCAGCGTCTCAAATCATAGTATTACATGTATCTTATCTGGACATGTCTAGATTTCCCGGATGTAGTAAACCTCCCGTCTGACTGGGATATTTTAAGATTACACGATGCCATTTAGAAAGTGGTCAAATGCAACATATGTCATATTTGGGATTTCACTTTCTTAGTAAAGTACAAATTCTAGTACTTTTTTTTTCGTTTGAGTCCCATCCGGGATTCGAAGTCGCGGTGGCTGAGCGGACTAGGCGGCTGACTTTGTGTGCTGGCGATTAGGTGCCTCACTCTGAGGGTGCGGGTTCGAATCCCGGATGGGACTCAAACGAAAAAAGTACTAGAATTTGTACTTTACTAAGAAAGTGAAATCCCAAATATGACATGTTGGGATATTTTAAAATTCATACTGTGTTCCCATCAAATTCTGACTACTTAGCGATATATCTGTATATAGGTGTTGCATTTCCAGCAGAAAGCTGATTAGAAAACTAAACGAAGTACGTTCCTGGTTAAACCCTTTAACCACGTGGTGACATATCATAAGACAATGCAGCTTTATTAATGTCCGGCTTAACACCTATCGAGATGTCATGTACCCAATGCAGCTGAAGTCATCATGAACACTTCGTGTTTTTTGCGACTTGCGAGGTTTATCAACTGAGTCATGATTAATTTGAATTTAGACTACAATATGTTGTAAACAAAACATGCCCTGGACAATATGTTACAACAAATCAGCTGCAACAGTCCATTCCCATTTAGGCTTCTGTGGGAACTAGTACTAACTGATAAACATGCACTGGGTCATCGGAATTGTGACTGGGGAAACAACGATAAGGTACGTAAATCAATTTATCATCCAAAACCGTGTACTGCAGGAGACAGATTTTGTACAATGACAGTAATCATTGACTGTGTATTCAATTTTTATTCAAATCATATTGCTGCTGCGGGGGTCCTTCAGGTAAATGTGGTTTAAGCTTCGCTTCTCGCATTCAAACTCTTATTCGATACCTATACTGAGATAAAAAATAATTGTTTCTCTGGCAAATCTTTTTCAAAAGTGACATGGGCGATAGGACTTTTATATATTTTTTAATATTTTTTTTTATAGAGAGAGGTACACATTTTAATTTTTCCCTCACATATACAGCTTGGAAGGTTCAGCACGATGTTAACGAGCTGTAGGCTCAGTCACATTCATTCTTACAGACACTCATTCCTACAATGGACAAATGGATGATCGGGACGCGGCAATGTATTTTTTTTTTAAATGGCAATAAAAAAATTGTTACGCGCACAAATAATGGTGACGCGCCGATGCCCAAGAAAAAACAATCTTATTTAGCCTAATGCATGAAGAAGGAAAGTTGACATAGCCCGAGGTTTACCCCATAAATATATTTCTGTCATGCTGACTTGAGATGCAAAAGTTATGTCCTGAAGCGGATGTAAAATCACTTCTCTATTTCTGTTCTTGTACCCATTGGAAGCAACGCTCAGTGAATATGGTCTTCATTCATCAAAAGGAGTGGGGTGGGGTACCCTAATGATTGAAGCGTCCGCTGGTGACGTTGAAGACCTGGATTCGACTCCCCACATGGAGACAATGTGTGAAGCCCATTTCTGGTGTCCCCGCCATGATAATGCTGAAATATTGCTATAGGCGACGTAGAACCATACTCACTCATCAATGCCGTGTCTTGCCCAAACATCAGTCCTTGAAGTATAAACAACACATTCTAGAGAACGTACCCACCTTCCGCTGACTTAGCACGTTTTCTGCTGACTTAGCACGTTTTCATGGTCAAATGTTTTCAGCTTTTTAAAATGTGTTTTGATAGTTTGACACGTGAAATAATCCACCAGTGAAAAAGTATGGTTTTCTTTAAAGGTCTGTGATTCACCCGTTCTTTCGATTCAGAAAATACGTAAGTAGGATATTTTATGGTCAGCAGGCAACTGAAATACGTGGGAATTTGACATGAAGCACAATAAAAACGTAACGAATGAATGTACCGTACAGTCTATATATTGTCTGAACGTAAAACGAATCAACATTCTTGCTGCAAGAACCATAACAACTCAATCAGAATATAATATTTTTCTAACCCGAACAGTTTCATATCAAATTAGACCAGTGAAGGTCTACACGTGGTAGAACAGACCTTCAGCAACCCATGCTTGCCATAAAAAGCGACTATGCTAGTCGTAAGAGGCGACTACCGGGATCGGGTGGTCAGGCTAGCTGACTTGGTTGATACATGTCCTTGGTTCCTAAATGCGCAGATCGATGCTCATGTTGTAGATCACTAGATTGTCTGGTCCACACTCGATTATTTACAGACCGCCACCATATAGTTGGAATATTGCTGAGTGCGGAGTAAAACTCACTCACTCACTTCAAATAGGAAAAGGATAAATTCATATCCATTGGTAAAGACGCAAACTAACAACTAGCCTGTGAATTGACAGAAAATAAAGTTCATAGTATAAACAAATAATAAAATAAAATGAATTGAGCCCTGAGACTTTCTTCATTTTCAAGCTGTGGAAATCTATAGACATGCCACATTTTCCAGACTTGCATGGGTTTTCTTGGACATATTTCCTTCACGGTGTGTATGACAGCCTATTAAAGACGATGTGCTTTCTGAAACAATCTTCTGAATTCCTCATCTCATGAAATGAGTCAGTTGAACAGAATTGATTCCATTGACTGACAGACTGCGAGTAAATGTAATAACATGTCTCACCAAACAGACTAAACTAGATGTCGTATGGTTCTTTTTATCACGAATTACCTGACGAATCGTATATTAGCGTACATTTGATAGGTTGAAAACCTCTAACGTGGCGACACATGTCGGTGTATGGCGCAATGGTGTAGCCTAGCAGTTAATGCGTTCGCTCGTCACGATGAAGACGCCGGTACGATTTCCCTCATGTGCCCATTTCTGGCGTCCCGCCGTAGTGATATTGCTAAAAGCGGCGTAAAACAACCTACTCAGCCACAGGTCTGTGTACCAACTCCAGATATCACAGAACCGAAGTGACTTTGTGAACAGTGCTTCAGTTTATCAACACCTTCATAATATAGTCATATACATGTATACTATTCAGAACACGACTAGGATTTTGTAAGCATAAAAACACCATACCACAAGTAGAAAGTGGCATATGCCGATGCACAGTGCTTGGGTAAACCAAAGGGGTTCTCAGTTTCACAATAAACGAACTGCAATCTGGGGAACGATATGCCCGATTCTGACAGAATTGTTATCACGTCGTTATGAGAGAGCACAACATTCCTATGGAAGATCTCCATTAAATGCTGGCACTTACGCCCCATGGGCCCATGGGATGTCGTTTGACAATAGAAGAATTTGGCACATGCAAGAAACTGTGTTTTGTAGCAAACGTGTGTGAGCCAAATGGGTCGTGGAATTCATGGTCGACAGATTTCCTCCATATGGCGATCGGAGAAGGGCCGAGTTAGAACTGGTCTTCAGCAAACCGCCGTCAAATAGCTGGACGATTACTTAGTGCGGCGTAAAACTCACTCCACCACCTGGCGACAAGACAGAACTCCTGGATGCAGCATGACGTCATCATTTCGTAACTGCCTACATACCCAGAAATTACCTGCGGAACGTCAATGGCGTTTCTACTCACAGTTTCTGTAGTGTCTAGTCGTCAACGTAAGACTGTTCTCTCGCTCAGTCATGATTTGGGGTGGGTTCACGGAGAGCTGGAAGAAGAACGGGTATCCATTTCTTGCAGTGGGTCGCTATAACTGTATTTGGCCTTTTCAGCAAATTGGAAGTTTACCTTTTAAATAGTAGTATTAATAGGGAAATAAATCCTTTATATACTAATTATCATGATATAGCTGTATTGTCCCAGCAAAAGGTTTTCGGGGTTTCACCTAGCCCGAGAAAACTAAATTACATATAAACAAACGTGAACCAAAGTAGACTAAATCCCTAGACGGCCGAGATGTCTGAACATCGGTTACTACGACTGTCCGATTGTCCGTGGTCACATGGGCTCAATTTCCAGAAAGTCATGCTATGCTGGACTCTCCCTGTGAAGAATGTGGTCAGTAGATATAGGGGGTGTATTTTGCTGGCCAATATGTTCCGAGTAGCGGGGATAGTATAACCCTCCGCATTCATGGTGAAGTGTAAGAATGAGTTGAGGCTGCTGTCCACACCCAAAGATACCCCCGTAGAAAAGCATTTGTGTCAGCCGAGGTCGTCTAGACGCCCGATCTTACGTATTCACATATAGGTGATTTGAAAATGAAAGTTCTATACAAGTGTAATACTGCTTTTATCATTATGTTTTTCAAAACATTCGGCACCCGTTAACTCAGCGTCGATATGCATGTGTTCATATTAGCACTATATAACCTAAAGCTTGGATTAATTCCTTTTTACATATTTGTTTAGAATCGACTGTTCCTTAGCTGTTTATATCATATGAGGGAAAAACTAAGAGATCACACGAATTCACAAGTGTTCCCGTATTTTTTTACAGGTTTCTTCACAAGCTAAGGATACATGTTTCTTTCCCCCGGTGTGTTTTATTCTCTGATTTCACGTTATATGTACTATTAATTCTACATTTTTTCTTTGCCTGGATTGCTGAAGGCCTTATTCTACCCCGGGATCTTCACGGGTCGGGGGACAATAAATGGGCTTCACACATTGTACCCATGTAGGCATTCGAACCCTGGTCTTTGTGTGACGAGCGAATCCTTTTACCACTAGGCTACCCGACCATCTTTTCACATCTTGAATGGCGAATCCTTGTCAGCTGAATCTTTCATTTTTTTATGCTAAAACGTAACAGTTACCTTTTAATTCCTATTTCGACAGTGATGTAACATCGGATTTTGACCCCTGCGCCTAACGATCTACTCTCTGACAACGGTGACAGCCAGCAGTGCGCTGGCAGGAGGCAAGGTCATTGTTATTCAGCGAGTACCTGCCACTGATGGGTATTACAGGTTGAAATGGTGATCTCGAGATAGGATTTAGTATAGACTTACCAGGCCCTGTCTTGTTGTATCTCAAGATACGTGCCCTTAAATATAAGCTACTCAAATGAAGTTACGGTCAAGTGAAAATTCTACATTATCACTTTGGTAGGTCTTTTAATGCCAAATAAGATCAGGAAATTCCTAGTTCTACTCCGATGGTCACGCCATCGTGAAAGTGGGGGATATGCAAACGTGGACTTTCTTCAACGTCTATCTTTCAGAGGCGACCCATGAGGATCCGATGTACAATAGGTCTTCAGCAACCCATGCTTGACCAGAATGGCGTCTATGCTTGTCGTAAGAGGCGACTACCGGGATAGGGTGGTCAGGCTCGCTGACTTGGTTGACACATGTCCTTGGTTTCCAGCTGGGCTGATCGATGCTCATGCTATTGATCACTGGAATGTCTGGTCCACACGCGATTATTTACAGACCGCCGCCATATAGCTGGAATATTCAAATTAAACTCATTCACTGGCCTTTCAGATGAGGAAGTGTGGTGGCTTGGTGGAAGAGTCATGGATCTCAGTGAACTGCTCGAACTACTGTGTATATTATCAACGGAAATTAGAATGATTTGCGTTACGTAAGTGAGGTTATTAGACCTCTGGAAATGCAGCTTCTTCATCAGCTTGACACATCGGTCGATGGCCGTCTATTTCACAGTAACAAAAAGTTCAAACGTGTGGATTACCCTGCATATTCACTTAGCTTGACACTTGGGAACTGAGCTTTATCACAATAACATAGATTCTCAAAGTGTTGGTCACTTGATTTTTTGGTCTAGGCTCGATTTTGTATAGACAGTCGCCAAACGGCTGGAGTATTCCTGAGTGCGGCCTAAAACAAAACAAATCGGCATCACCAGGTCCCCGTCGTCAATCTCCATGAAATAGCTCAACGACTATACTGTTTGGGTGGCAGTTCTTTCAACATTCGTAACAGCATGGGCAAATGTTGCTAGCAATGCTTCAACGCTATACAGTTACTAAAGACTGTTTTGTGTGAATCCTGTTTTAAGGAATACATGACTTCGGTCATCTGAGGTATGAAGGCGTGTCTCTCTCCTTAATGTTTTCGTGTGTATAAGGGTTTTTAATAGCTTAACAAGTCTGATTTGATTTAGTACCTTTCATCGTCGATAACTATAACGATATTTATTTGCCGAAATCTTCTACTGTGTTGTATGATACGGCTACACTCTTATCAGGTCGCAGCGGATGATTTTATTACGCTTCAGGTGGTTGCGTTTTGGTTCATGCCGTCATGTGGCTTTTCGCGAAGGCTGCAGGACACACATCGGCTGTTCGTGGTCAACATTCTCATGCTCGTATTTTCAACGACACCCTTTGTCCACCGGGCCCATGTTGGTGCCGGTTTACATTGCGTGTATGTTTGTTTGCTTGTCATTCACATCATCCAGAAATAACTCTGCTTCATGACAGCCACCTGTACAATCTACTCTGGGCCAGACAAACTTGTGACTCACACGTGAAACGATCAACGCCGTTGCGAACATTGACACGCACTCTGGTCAAATCACTGGGTCGCCCCACCTCTTACATGAACGTACCAAATAGATTGTTCGGATTTGTTTGTTTAAGTTCTTGTTATTTAATTGAAGTACGTAATTTGGTAAGTTTAGGATAAACGAAATACCCCACTCGGTGATTGCCAATGACTTCACTTTAGATAACTGTATAAGCAGCCAAATGCACAGGTTAGTATAGCTTGGCGGATTGTCCCCTGACGAACAAAGAAAGTGGATCGATGCCAAGATAGAATTAGCAGTACAAAGGATTTTCGCGAATAGTGCTTACCTCGTATGTAATGAACGGGCATAAATACGTCAACGATGTGAGAGCATTGTCGTAGAAGTAGTTACGGAATGAGGTGACCACTTACCCCAGATTTGTTATTACACGAATAGCCCGATTGTAAAACGCTGCCAATCTCCTCGAATCCTGGTGAAGGAAACCAGGACGTGTTACAACTGGCGGACTAAGTCAGTGGAGTCGACGACCTGAACCAGCCGCCCACAATGTGTATGACGTCACAATTGCCGCGTGTCAAAGTGACACCGACAGAAGTTGCATAACACGATTATCTGTCTGGTAACAGATACTTCGGTATTGAGTATGGTTTTATGCCGCATTTAGCAGTATTCCTGCAATACCATCACGAGGGACACCAGAAATGGTCTTCACACTTTGTACCCATGCGGGGAATAAAATCCGAGTCTTTGACGTGAAGATGTCTTCAGTGTGTTAAGTTCATTTCTTGTGTCCCGCTCGACCGTTGTTAACATCAGGCTGACACGCCCAAGAATACTGACAGCAAAAGAAACGCAACTGGTTTTCCCCCCCTTTTTTTTCAAATAGAAGACATAAACACAAACACTTACTTTTATGAGATTTTATTTTATTCGAAACTTGCGTTTCTTTTGCTGTTCAGTACATTACTAAATAGTGTTTAATTGGCCTTTAAACAGTTTACTGGTTCCCAATTGCGTAAAACTAAACTCACTCACTTACTTAAACAGTTTACTGTGATTGAAGTGTCATAAAATATGAATGCCGGATTCGAGAAGCCTTCCCTAAGTGGTTTGTTTCTCCTTCAGTATTAGAACAGTAAAACTCCAACTATACCATGACTCCCTGTAAATAACCTGGTCCTGATCAATTAAACAAAAGGCCGAAGCATGATTGGCAGCTAAACCGACTTAAAGCCTATTTGACATCAGCATTGATTCTACCCGTGAAGGTCTCGGGGTAGAATATATAGGCCCTCAACTACCCATACTTGCCATAAAAGGCTACTATGCTTGTCGTAAGAGGCGACTAACGGGATCGGGTGGTCAGGCTCGCTGACGTGGTTGGCATATGTCATCGGTTCCCAATTGCGCAGATCGTTGCTCATGTATTGATCACTGGATTGTCTGGTCCAGACTCGATTATTTACAGACCGCCGCCATATAGTTGTAATATTGCTGAGTGCAGCGTAAAACTAAACTCACTCACTCACTCAGCATCGATGCACGCAAATAACGATCAACTGTTAGATCCTGTTCGTCACCGAAGACCCGTGTCCGATTCCCCGCATTGGTATAAGCAACCACTGTAATATGGATAACGCCATTTTTAAAAATCGCGTCGGTTACCGACATTTATAGTCAATTACTCAATGTAACTTGTTTTGTTCATCATCCCTGGGACAGAATAGGTAATGCAGTCAACTATGGTTATATCAAATTCCAAGGACCACTCATTCTAGTTCGATGGAACCGTACAATATGTGTGGTTGGTTATGTTACTTTTCGTCCCAATTACACACCACTTGTCCACAACCGAAAACATTCGCTATGCATGCTCGTCATTCCGATATAAGCGTGTTCGTGGTAAAGGTATTTTACTCTAACGCATACCAGAACCATGGAGGAATTGTTTGTCAGTGTACGTTAGACCTGGAAGGTTAAGGTTCACGGTCCAATGCATATGACTCTACTAAGTCTACCATGATCGGAAGTCTGTATTAGATATGGAATTTACAATAGTTTGGTGAAACGGTGATCTGAATGCAGACATCCCTGATATTATCACTATCATCTACGTACAGAGTAGGGTGACATGTATCAACGAAGTCGAGCAGCGAGATTGGCCACCTGATCCCTGCCCCTTCCGACAGCTGCCTCTTACGCAAAGCAAAGACCAGTTCAAACCCAGGACCTAGATTTTCGAAGCTCTCTTATCTCTATGATACTCGTAACTTACTTTTAATACATGCCGGGGGCGGTTGGGTAGCCTAGTGGTTAAAGCGTTCGGTCGTCACGCCGACGACTCGGGTTCGATTCCCCACATGGGTACAATGTGTGAAGCCCATTTTCTGGTGTCCCCCCGCCGTGATATTGCTGGAATATTGCTAAAAGAATTTAATTCACAAACTTAATGCATGCCACTTTGCCGTATTAACGGTAAGAGAGGTTCGGAAATCTATACCCTGATCTTTACTGGAGCCGTGATGTAACAAAAACTGTCAGCAGTGTTAACACCTGGTTACGCACTAACAACAATTCTGCCACGCGTCTTGATTGTACAGACCCGTGAAGGTCCCGGGGTAGAATAGGCCTTCAGCAACCCATGCTTGCCATAAAAGGCGACTCAGCTTGTCGTAAGAGGCGACTAACGGGATCGGGTGGTCAGGCTCGCTGACTTGGTTGACGCATGTCATCGGTTCCCAATTGCGCAGATCGATGCTCATGTTGTTGATCACTGGATTGTCTGGTCCAGACTCGATTATTTACAGACCGCCGCCAAATAGCTGTAATATTGCTGAGTGCGGCGTAAAACTAAACTCACTCACTCACTCACTCTTGATTGTACAACTGAAACATAACCAGTGTTGTCTTACAAAGTGTTTCCAACATCTGTACTCAACCAATAAATACCGTGTCTTATTTCAACCGTCGTAAAATATAATAAGACACGTGAGGCAACAAATAACAAATAGACCCTCCGTCGGACGTCAAACACGAGTGTTTAAAAATAAGGCCCATCGTACTCAACCTGTCCGCAGACCTATATTTCCGATCACAAATCACTCGCTCGGATATTCATGGGGAGGAGAGGGTGTCTATTTTCGATGCAGTTCCGTATTTTCGGTGTATGAACTATGAGGCCAAGCGGCAGAGGGGCATACAATCAGGTCTTGACATATTTGTTAGATGGGGGTAAAAATAGGAAGTTGGGATCACAGATCTATTTTTGTTAGACTATTCTGAAGGCCACGTGTGATGTGATGTGTTTTGACTTGTGTTTTATTGCTTCACACATGTGCGTTAAACTGATGACGTTTTCACAATATACAGGAACTCGAGGGAAAACACGGGGATTTCTAAAGACGCATATGTAGGCATGGGCTGCTTGTACTTGTGTGTGGACGTTCTTTCGGTATTGCATAATGAACATTTAACGCATTTCCTCACGTTAGCTAAACGTATTAGTATTTTTTAAAGCTTACTCACTAACCTATATGTGTATACCGTGTAGGATAGGTTCAGCATGTACTTGCAATGAGGAGTTTAAGTGCAATGCACGTACTTGATTAGACTTGCTCAAGTCTCTGGTATTTGATGCGTTAAATGCTTTCTAAAGCATATAAACATCACTCTAACAGACGGTGCCCTGTTGGTTCAAACCCTTATCAGGAGCTATAGGCTTGTTTTCGATTCCATACACACTTGTGACTGGAATCGATTCATTAAATCGGTCAGCCGAATGTGGTTGTCTTGCTGACGTGACGTCACGTGTGGATGGCAGGTCCGAGGGAAATCTCTCGTGTTGCCATCATGTTTGTAAAATCTCCATGGAGATGAGATCGTGTTTCAATGGACACAAAGATCTCTTTAGGCCAATTCCAGTCTCCAGCATACCCACGGTGCGGGGACGCTAATTTTCTGTACGCGCAGTTTAGGTTGAAATTAACGTGTTTTTCACAAAATTCAAAGGTTATAGAGAATAATCAATCGTTCTTCAGTTTTCAACATCAGGTGCGTGAACTTCAGGTGTCTGAAAGCATGCAAAAAGTGAATAAGTTTATTGTGCAGAAAGTGCACGTGCCACGCGCGATACGTGTCATCAAATTCCTGCTCCATTTTTATTTAGGGTTATTTTTGTGACTGTTCAAATAACTTAAATGTTATGCAATTTTATGTTACTTTTTCCGTTAGTATATCAATTATACCTCAGAGCAGCTAGAGGACTCTTATAACCAGTGCATATGAAGCCTTACTCAAAGGTTTCACCGGTGGCAGGAACCCATCTTAGCCATGTTCAAACCGGTAGTATGGACGACAGTTTTCGATCTTTCACATTGAAATACAGCTCGCTTAGAAGTTTCAGCTATCATTAGTTATTAGTTCTTTAGGCCCATTTCTTAGAATTTGACATTTTGTATCTATTAAGTGGAAATAGGTTGAACCTAAAGAGAAATGCTGAACGGTATGTTTTTTAAAATAAAGGTCCGTCAAACTTACTATATATATAAGCCTATTTGTTAGGGTTATGTCCCTTTGATTATCGCTCGATGGTATTCATCAGCGACAACAACGATTGCGAGACGCGGCAGAGTGAGTGAGTGAGTGAGACCGCTGGAAATGGACTTCACACATCGTACTCAAGGTGGGAATCAAACATGACCATTCGGATGTGACGAGCGAATGCTTTAACCACAAGGCTACCTGGAAGAGACTGATAACCGGAATACAAAAAGCACCTCAAAATTCTAAAAGCCTAAGTCATTACCGATTCAACCGAGTCGCACCATCCCATACTACCTGGCAAATATAAATATTATGGTGCAATGACATTCCCTTTCCTTCTTCGGGCTTTGAGCAAGATATGCATCCTGGAATGGCGCTATACAGGTGGACTATTATTATGTTATTATTATTATAATAATTCAATATGCATGTCAGTCTAAGTAAAACTAGTTTCAGTGAATTTCGTTACACTCCACCACAGTAGTGGAGTGTAACGAAAAGTACTGACGATAAGTTTACTTAGACTGATATGCATGTTTAGCATTTTATTTCCATTTATATATATGGACCCGTGAAGGTCCGGGGTAGAATAGGCCTTCAGCAACCCATGCTTGCCATAAAAGGCGACTCAGCTTGTCGTAAGAGGCGACTAACGGGATCGGGTGGTCAGGCTCGCTGACTTGGTTGACACATGTCATCGGTTCCCAATTGCGTAGATCGATGCTCATGTTGTTGATCACTGGATTGTCTGGTCCAGACTCGATTATTTACAGACCGCCGCCATATAGCTGTAATATTGCTGAGTGCGGCGTAAAACTAAACTCACTCACTCACTCCATTTATATATGATATAACTAATACAAGTTTAATATTCTACTTCCATGGATAAAGGATAAAGGATGTAAGAAATATAACATAAATGATGATTACACGTTATCTTAATTAATCAGTCCAGAGACCATATAATAGATTACATGGTCTCTGATCAGTCTTTTCCTCGAAACGAACAAAGGAAAATTATGTTTGGCGTTCGCCATCCATGTGCTCTTGTGGTGATGCATGCCATGTGTGGATCCATCGGTTTAGAAAGAAGGGGGTTCGGCCCCCCTGAGCCCCTCCATTGGCGCCATATGGAGCCCAGAGACTTTCTTCATTTTCAGAAGCTATGGAAATCTAGACTTGCCACATTTTCTTGACTTGCGTGGGCTTTCTTGGATATACTTCAGGGTCTGTACGAAACTAACCAACTTCTGTAGACTCGTGATCTATAAACATCATTGTCCAAGGCCGCCATAGAGCATGGAAACCCGATATCCGTTTCGGCTCATACGAAAAGCACGACTGGTATGCAACAGGACCCTTTCTTGAAGGTCCACGGGTGATACTTAATACACCTGGTGTTTTGTGCAGTGAAACACACCTAAATGCTCTAGACAAGTGTCCAAATACGTAGTCACTTAGACACTTATTTATTCCCAGAAATATAGTTATCTCACTTAAAATGTAGGTTACATATAGATATTTACGGAACAATGATAATGATGCTCTGAACAATACGTCTTGAGCTAAGACAATATGGACTTGAGTAGGGCAATTTAATTTATTTTCACGGTCGGGGTTAAGGCTTAGTAGAGGAAAAACACGTGGTGGAATAATGTGTTTATTTACCAGCCACAGGCGGTTTTAGACACCATATATGAACATTACCTTCCTCGGTCAGGTCTCTTCGTGACTCGGGTATTATATACGTCTCCCGTTTTAAAAAATCCCGAATCCGCCTGCGGATGTATTTAGTTAGACCCCGTGTTACTTTGGTCTCCCAGTCAGGTCTGTAATCAAGTCAGATTATATCATTTGCCATGGACATAAGCTAGCCTGATTTCCCTTGTTAGAGGATTTGCCTTTATGGCATTAGGCCCTCAGGGAGTCGTGGATATAGATAGATTTGAAGCTTGGTGCTGTAGAGGCTTGGCAAGTGACACTATATACATGGAGCGTAGACGGGTCCTGGGTGGGGCACGTCTGTGTTCACAAGCATCTTCGGCAGACACTGGTTGCCTTAACCGACGAATAGTTTGTTGCTTCAACAACCCCGTGGGTTAATTTGTCAAAATGAAACAGTCGATAATAGTACAGATCAGACCCGTGAAGGTCCCGGGGTAGAATAGGCCTTCAGCAACCCATGCTTGCCATAAAAGGTGACTATGCTTGTCGTAAGAGGCGACTAACGGGATCGGGTGGTCAGACTAGCTGACTTGGTTGACACTTGTCATCGGTTCCCAGTTGTGCAGATCGATGTTCATGCTGTTGATCACTGGATTGTCTGGTCCAGACTCTATTATTTACAGACCGTCGCCATATAGCTGTAATATTGCTGAGTGCGACGTAAAACTAAACTCACTCACTCACTCACTAGTACAGATCATTAACCCATGGAAATCTAGCTAAGAACTGGTCTTCAACAACCCATGTTTGACAAATATGGGATCCGGTGGTCATGCTCGCTGACTTGCTGGACACATGTCATCGTACCATTTTGTAAATGGAAGTTCTTGTCAGTCACTGGATTGTCTGGTCCAGAATCGCTTATCGATATTTACGGACCGTCGTGATATAGCTGGAATGTTGCTTAGTGCAGCGTTAAACGGAAAACAAACAGGTTTCATTATACGGTTTGTGAATCGCTGAGTCCATCATACAGACCGTTGGTCAATAAACAAGGGAACCGGACCACATCGTCTGAGATTAGAACATCAGAGTGAGTGAGTATGGTGTTACGCTGTTTATAACCATATCCAATCAATATCAAGGCGAGGAACACCGGAAACGGGCTTCACATATTGTACCCATGTGGAGAATCGAACCCGGGTCTTCAGTGTGACTCGTTAACCACTGGACTACCCTACCGCCCCATATCGACACCATGCAGAACCGGTCCAAGGTGACTAGATATCAGAGGGTCAGCATGTGCCCAGCTAATGGACGGTTATTACTCTTTAGGGGTGGTGGGGTGGTGGGGTGGTGGGGTGGCCTTGTGGTTAAAACACTCGTTCGTCACACCGAAGACACGGTTATTTTCCCCACATGGGTACACTGCTTGAAGCCCATTTCTGGTATCCCCCTCCGTGATATTGCTGGAATATTGCTAACGGCTGCGTAAGACCAAACTCGCTAACACTTTACATTTCGATCCTTATGGACGTTTCACTCTTTCCCTCCCCCCCCCCACCCCCCCACCCCCACCCCCGTTAACTTCTTTGCATACAAGGGTTTGAATGAACAAGTGAAGTGCTGGTCCGGCAGCCCGTTTCCCTCCCTCTAAATAACGCATAAAGGCGTTTCAACGAGATCTAATCACACATGCAGTCATACTGTATGCACGTCTGAGCAAAGCCTCCCAACAGGTGCGTTGGAAACGCGAGACTACGTTATAACTCACTTGATTTGAAACGTGTATTCTCATCTGAGATTAAAGCATCTGTTGAGAGGAGCATCTGTTGAAAGGACGTTTTTGTTTCTTTTATGGATTATTACAAAAATTAACAACAATGTATTACATAAAACATGCTACCGCCAAGAAACCCCATGGTATACAAAGAATATACATTACAGCATGTGAGTAGCAGTACATCATTTGGGGTTTTCTTTTTTCTTTTTGGTTTTTTTTTTTTTTTTTTTTGGTTTCTTTTTGTTTGATCTGCTGGGTTTTTGTGTGTGTATGTGTGCTTTTTTTCTTGTTTTGTTTTGTTCTATGGGATTTTTTTGTGTATTTTTTTGTTACATAACGTAATGCACTTCTCACTCACACCTTCAGTCTAGAAACACAAATATACCGTATACACCATCAACAGATTAAGCTTGTAGACTGAACTTATGTTGAAACTACAGTATTGAAATTACAGCGAAAGTTGATCTTCATTTTGGAAAAGGTAGTAAAACAAACGTTGCATCTTCTCCCTGTTTAGGCGATCTCCCAACTACCACCCACTCATTTACAGGTTTGATGCATGCGCTCCAATAAATATATATATGGGAATAGGAAGCGTAATAAATCACGTTCAAATTTATGTGTTTACTGGAAAAAAACAGGCGTTGGTGTTTTGGTTTGTCTCAGTGTTTAAATTCATCCATTCCTATCAGAATCATAACATCTAAAATAGAACTCGGAGCTCGTTAATGTAACAAACTGAAGTGTGATTGGTTACTTAATACACTGAGTTTCATTTCATCCTGACATATCTTCCATCTCCGACCCTCTGGGTTCCAATCAAGTCTTCTTGTTCACACAGTTTTGACTTGGCTGGTTTCGTCAAGGGTATCAATATTTCTTGTTACGATATCTTATCCAATACTATTAGTGGAAATACCTTCCAAGTTCTATTATTGACGTCTATTGTGCAATTATCAATGTTGTAGATATTTATTGCCTAGCGTATAGCCCGATTTCGGATTATCGGTCAGCATGTACACCATTCTGGTTACCTCCCTTTGACATACCAACACCCATCACAGGAGGGCGTTTAATGTAGATTGTTCAGGCTACGGAGCCGTTCGAGCAGACGACGAAAGGCGCATGATTTACCTTCAAAACACGAGAGTTCGCAAACACAGTGATCTAACAGTGAGGAGTGTCAGAACTTTCCCGCTCAGCACTGACTGAACTTAGACACTTACGACGATGAAATCATCGTACAACCATTGTTTGTGACGCCGGATGCAGACATGACATAAGTTAGACTCGGTTTGGAAACTTTGGCACGAGTTGAAGTCAATTGAGTTAGCATCTTGCGTCGCTCCTCTCCAAAATGGCGTCTGCAAAAGTTGCTAATCTCAAGCGTCATGGGTCGTCTATGAAAAAAGACAGCCCCTTGGGTGAAAATGAGGATGACAAACCTGCACCGAAGTTGGAAGACTTGGATTTACTGAAAACTATAGGTAAGATTTGTTTGTGGTGGTTGTCAACAATATTGGTTGTTATGGAAACTTCTACAAAGTTTCTGTCACCCATCGGCAGCTGTCAATGTCAAACAGCGTCTCTCCATTTCTTTTACTATTCTGATCGAGTAAGATACACTGGATTTTGCTTGTGTGGTGAAATACTTAGTAAAACTGTCATACAGATGTTATATTGACAAACATACATGAGTGTCACAATCGTGGCGCTTCGTTTTTGCAGAGAAACTCTAATAGATGTTTATTATGCCTGTTTGTTTGTTTTTATTGAAGCGTTCACTAGTACTTTACAGGTTAAATACGTTTTGTTAATTTGGTAATTTGCGTCGTGAAGACATTGGGAAATCTTTAAATGATTGCTTTCTTTAAAAACAATTAATAGTTGATGACATTAATGAAGTCCCAGAAAGAATAGTACTGTTTTATCTTCTGTTATTAAGCAAGGTGTAACCATAGTTACATCACAGTCATATATTTTGTAAGTGTTTTAAACGTTGTTGCTTCATCGTCATCATGCCAATGTGTGTAGTTTGGAACATATTAGCAAAGTGTATTCTTGGTAGGTGATACATGATATTTATTCAACAGGTGTATCATGTATAACCCATGTAAGTAGATACTATAAATAGTGGTTGGTGGTTCTTATTATCCAATGATGATTTCCCCCAAAGTGAATACTTGCTGATATGAAATTATATAATTCTGAATGATTTATTTCGTGTGTTAATGGATGAAGATATAAACTATCATCCACTCTTTTGGTAGTTTGGATTGCAAATTCAATAACAGTAAGGATAAAACACATGACAGAGGTTATATAGAAGAATGTTAATGAGATGTCTGGATTCACTGAACTGATAAACCTCACATTTCACCAATAGGTCATAAGGGCTAAATTCTTTTTCACTATCTTTCGTTAAACATCAGTATCACTGATTATGTAGTGATGTGAACAGGAAACAGCAATTTGTTTTAACAGTAATAACAATTCTCCTGTTATTGATATATGACCTGAAGATATGGCAACCTGGTAACTCTAGTACGTTGTATATAAGCAGAAACACCAGTAGGAAGATGAAATTAATACTTAACATGCTATAGTCAATTAGTGGGAGATTGTATTACACGCTGCTAATGTTATGCGTCTGTAGCTGTGCTCAACAGCGTCTGGGGGATGGGAAACAAGCAGAAAGTGCAGGACTGTGTTCTCACACAGGGCTTGTGTGGAAAAGACTGAGGAACAGCACTGTGTACACATCATGCTTTCTTGTGTGCGTGACTCTCCATACCTTCAGTAGACAAGCTTCTTTCTTTTTGTCAGCTCTGTGTCGTAAAATAGAAGTTTGTTCTGTAGTATTCAGACCAGATGGCCTGTGATACAGTTGACAAATACGACATAAATTACATGTGTACATAAACATATGAGTTTCATGTAGATCTCATATTGAATATTTCATTGAGATAGGAAGCTGTTAGATACTGTACATTGCTGAAATGAAAATTCCCAGAATTGTGAGAGTCCTCTGATTCCAGCTTCTGCAGATAAGGACTCCTGGCTTTTATACTTGTCACAAATAAAGCATATGTGGTTCTCATTTTCATTAAGGTTATGACTTTGTCTCAACAAAGGTCTCTTTTGAGAACACAGAGTTTGTACAATTTGTAAGTTATTTTGACAGATTGATGCATATTATTTAAAGTTTACAACTTTTGCCTTTCCTAAAACAGTAATATGCATGCAATGAAATCATACAAATTAATCTGGAATATCTTTTGTTATGTCCAAGGTATTTGATAAACAAATTACTAAAAAGAAGATAGGTATTATTTATTAAAAAAACAAAACAAAAAAAACCAAACAGACCAGCAGGTAGGTAATATATATTTCTTCATTAACTCACATCACGTCATATCACGTCATATCACCTAGGTGACTATAGTATATGTGAAGTCTTAATATATACTGATGTGCTCCTGCCGGGATTGAAGGATAAATGTTACAACACATCGCTTTCATGTTATTATAATTGTATGGTACTCAGGTATTTCATTTCATGCATCGTTAGGGGTAGCCCAGTGGTTAAAGCATTTGCTCATCATGCCGAAGACCAGGGTTTGATACCCCACAAGGATACAGTCTGTGAAGTCCATTTCTGTTGTCCCCTGACATGATATAGCTGGAATATTGCTAAAGGGGGTGTAAAACCACACTCACTCACACACTTGCTCACACACTCGCTCACTCACTCACTCATGCCTTGTTAGAAACTAATGAGTTACTTGTCATGTCTTTATTGCGGCTGTTATTTTTTAGCAAGAAAGCTAAAGAATCGAGTGTCTATTTGTTAAAGTAAATATGTTTTTATTTGCCTTGTTTCTCATGTATGTTAAGAGAGAAATGGGTATGACATTCTATATGATTGATATCAGGCTCATGTCATTACCATTAATTTCACACAAAGTAGATACTAATATGATATACATGATTCTTGTTTACTTGGTAAGAGAGTATATAAGATGATATCTCTTGTACATGGCCTCTCATATCAACCTTTGCGTGTGGGCTATATTGTATCGTATTCATTGCTTTTAGCAATCTGATAACACCTTCATACATAATTCATAAAGATGTATTTAACATGGTTAGTGGAGTGAAATTACACTGATGTTTTACGTTCTCAAAACAACTACCTTTCTTTGACCTCAGTGACAAAAACATGGAACTTTTTCCTTGTGTTTGTAACCTGTGTCTTCAGGGGCTCTTTGCAGCCCAGGGATTAAATATTTAGAAGCAACAAAGGAAAAAGATGTACTTGGAAAAGGTTACTGTCCTGCTCAACAGGTGCTTGTCTTGAAGTAGGTGTTTCTGTAGTTCCAACAATGTTGTATATTGTTATAAAGGCCCCATGTTATATACCACACACAAGGATGAACAGTGTAGAAGTAAGCCTGCAATGTTCGGGACCCCAAGTGTGATATATGGTCCAGTACTGTGTGATGGGGTAAAACTCACTTTATGTCACATTTGGAATAAATTAATCAACTTTTCAAAGCACTATATTTAAAGTGGTTAGTTATAAAACCCTTTTGACCATATCACTGATATAGAAGAGTTGCCACCCTTTCACAGACATGGTTGGGTGAAGTTGACAGAATACTTACCTACCTTGATTTCAGAAATTACAGTTTTTTATACAGATATAAAGAAAATATCAGAAAGTGCTGAGGTTTGAATTTCTTCAGAGTTGAGAAGTGTGTATTATTACCAATTAATGAAAATCTTGGTTTTCTAATACCCATATATTTTAAAGTGTTATTTTGATCTTATGGGCACTTTAAATTGAAATTGTGAAATTCACCATTAATTCCTGTTATAGAAAGTAAAACAATTGTGACCAACATACTGTATAGAATGCAGCTATAGGAAATCATACACAGTGGTGGATAAGTAGAAAGTTGTTTGTGGGTTGCCATGGTTATTTCTCTTCATGGGCATGGCCAAACGTAAAGGTCCAGGGTAGAATAGGCATTCAGCAACCCATGCTTGCCATAAAAGGCAACTATGTAGTAAGAGGCGACTAACAGGATCGGATGGTCAGGCTTGCTGACTTGGTTGACACATGTCATCGGTTCTCATGTGCGCAGATCAATGCTCATGTGGTTGATCACTGGATTGTCTGGTCCGGGCTCAATTGTTTACAGACCGCCGCCATATTGCTGAGAGTGGCATAAAACTTAACTAAACTCACTCACTCACTGATGGTTATGACAATAACTAACATTTTTGTTTGTTCTTTGTTCCTCCTGCTTCTTGATCAGCTGATCTGATCACATGTCACATCTATGTCTCAATGAAAGTGAAAACTTAGGCTACATGTTTTATACAGTTTACACATTGCTTTTTCCTTTCATAAATCAATGACTGTCAGTACTTAGATACATGTATCAATAATGATGTAGACAAAGTCAGGCCAGTATGCTCCTATAATTCTAACATAGGATATTATTAAATGTGGTATCCAGAAGTGCATGTGTTGGCCGCTTTGATCTTTTCACACATTTCCTTGTGCTTGTGTATGAAGATAGAAGATCGAGGGTAATGTGGACTAAATTGAGACCATGTAACCAAACTTGAGAATTGCATATCACTGTGAATCTAATCTTCCAACCCCTGCCTGTGCTGAAGCAGCAGGTGACAAGATCTGTTCTTGGCGCTGCTGTCAGCGAACATCACCACTGTGATACAGCATCATTGCCGAGGTGATTCAGCAACATTGCCGAAGGTGATGCAGCAATATATATCTATATATACCTAGCTTCTCACATGTTTGTACAACTGGCTTTGAGGAAATATTGAAGAATGATTAAAACCTTAAAGCAAAGCAATTTTTTGCTGATTCACAGAGCTAGTAGGAAGGAATATTCACAACTCATTTCTCGCAAAACACATTTTGAGGGAAATTAAAAAGTGTCTAACTATAGCAACGTTTTGTAGAATTGTCAACAAGCTTGATGGAAATGTCTAAAATTTATATCCCCTCAGCAATAAAGATGAAACAATATCACAGTTGGTTTTGTGGAATAATGTGGAAAAATCGTTACCTGGTTTTGATTTTGGATTAGGGTCACTTTCGAATGTTTTTGTCAATGTCTGTTTTGATAGTCACTTAGTACATTTTTTTGAAGGTTAGAATTGGTATTCATCTTTATGTCAAAGTTTTGTGAACTGAACACATCAGTGTTGGAGACAAATTTGGGGATTCTTGAAGTCGTCTGCTTTGTTCCTCAGGATTTGGTTGGGTTAGTTAGTAATGTTACCTTGGCATTAGGAAGTATTGTATATATGGTATATTAACCCCCAGTTGGCAGTAAATATAAAAGATATATCATATCCCCAAATCACTTACTGCTACTGATAATGTTTTTAAAAAAATTATGGAACACTTGTATTCTCAGTGGGCTGTAGTTTATAGGGACCTAAGAGACTAGACCTCATTAAGTCCCTAACGAGGGTTAGTTTAATAAGTGCAGCTAGGCACTGACATTCTCCCCAGAGGCCCTGCAGGATGTCATAGAAATCCATGGCAATGTCTGCCTCTGTTCACCTCCTAACGAGGGTTAGTTTAAACAATATGTGTTGTGTACTACCTGTGCAGGTAACCCCTGGTTTGTGTAATAACATGGCACTGTTTCTGTGATGTCCTCACTGAAGGGAGGCCTTGGGTTAGCTGTATAAACATGAAGCAGTCTGGTGAAACAACCCAGGGATTGATCATCAAACAGCCTGAAACTGTGTCAGCATGCTGCCATCCTTTACCATGGTATATATATAGGCCATGACAAAGTACATACTGGTTTGTGGGATCATGGCCGTGATCAGTGTGAAGAAGGACACTTTTTATGGATAGACAACTTCTTTATTGCAGTGGTTGCGATGTTTCAGTGTAGATACTAACACTGTTATCAAGGAAATGCCCCCTAAGGAAGTGATCAATGGGTTGATAATTATTGATACTAATGCATTGCGTAGGGTTTATTGTTGGTTGTTTGAAAGTGTAAATACTGATAGATCATGTGATCCATTACCTTGGACATGCATGAGAATGTAAAGAACTGATTTTCTGAAACACATGCTTGTTATCAGGGGCAACTGTAAGGTGTGGATGGTCAGACTTGCTGATTTTGTAATTGGGATGTGATGATATGATTCACCCTAAAATGGTGCTCATGATGTTGATCACTAGATTGTCTGGTTCAGATTTACTTAATTATTTACAATTACATCTGCCATGATATGCCACATCACTTAGTTCCTGAAATATTATATACACACATTACCAAGGAACCTGGCTATTGTGGCCAGTGTTTGTGCATGATAAACTGATCTTATTTCCTACCTGTTATTCGTTAAAGCCGTTTCTCTCACATTGGTATCAAATTTATTGACATGGTTTCGGTTTGGAGCTGTTTAGCTGAAGGGTAATGTTTGTTGTGTTGACCTTGCTTTTATATTTCACAATGCAATAACATGTAGGGCAATAGGTAGGGTATAACGCTATTTACCTGTTAGAGCAACTCGTTACAGGTATGATATGATAACACAACTGGAAAATTTAGCTGCTTAATGAGGAAAACAAGTTATTTGGGGACCTTTTTATTGATGTGTTGTTAGGAAATATGTGGTCATGGCCAGCTGCCATGTATCAAAAGCTGGATTAAGGGTTACAAACTGCTTTTGTACACCTGGGTTATTCAGCCCTGTGACAGAACAAGGAACAGTGTCTGTTCTACATAACTGCCCTCCGTCAAGGTGCATCAGTACCTGTAGGCTCAAATAATCTCTTTTGACAACTGTATTATTTCAGTGTAGCAAGATAAATTTTCAAAATTTCTTACTGTTAATAATATGTAATTAATTCATATTTTTAATCTAGGCAATTACTCCTCTACTGAAAAAGCAGTGTTTCATATCAATCCCCCAATTAGCCTAAAATTATTAGTTCAGATAAAAGACCATACTGCAACCAAAGGTATTTTGACAAATTTAAATCACAACAGTTGATTTCTCCATGTTGAAATGACATCATCACCAGGACTTCAGTGGAACAGCCAAATGATGAATACTAATGTTTCCCGAGTTACTATATAATTAATCACTAATCAGTTGTTAAAATTAGTATTTCCTTCAGCTGTATATGTGCTGTATCACCTAGCCTGTCAGCTGATGAATACCACTGTCCCCAAAGTGTATAAAGAAGATAACAGCTTGCCTGTCAAATGATGAGTACCCATGCTCTCTTAGCGTGTAAACACACTCTAGACTGTATAAACTTTAGCATGTTGTTTTCTGTTATTGTTATTTTTTTCCTTTTTGTTTAAGAAAATTTAAAGATACCATCATTTTAAGACATTCTTTCATGACTCAACTTCAAAACACAACTTCTTTCATCATCAGAAAGGTGTTTTTCTCAAAGATTTCCATACAAATAAAAGCATAGTTCAACTTAGTTTACCCACCATGAAACAAAGAAACTTTGGTGCTTTTATATGCAAACTCTTGGCTGTTAGGTGTTTCAGAAGTTCAAAAACAAATCTGAACAGCTTTGAAACTTTTCAGATTGATTTACTTTTTGTCTGAATGTCTGCACAGCATTTCAAAAACCACTGCTACGAATTTCCCAGTCATGAATTATAATGGAAGTGCATTTCTGTGTGTGTTAAGGATTCACATGTCCCTGCTGGTGGGTGTAAGGAGGACTCCTGTGGTAGATGTAGAGAACAGGCTCATACGGTGTTGTAATCTCTTCACAGCTACAATCACAGGTGGAAGACGGTTCACTGCCCTGTTGATAGCTCTAAGCATCTTAAAGGAGCTTGTCAATTGAAGTGGGTTACACTATGAATGCTTCTTTGAGAGACACAGATTCACTTACCTCATGGCTGGAGTAGCTCCTGTGCTGATGTTATGTGTGTGGGAAACTGGAAAATTTACTGATGTTCTACAAGAAATGAACATAGAAAAAATATAAGATTTTCATCTTCGCCAGCCTAACAATCACATGTGCTTCATAATTTCATTTTGTTGTTCCCAAGTATATCCAAAGGAAAAAAAGGATGATAGTCAAGTTGTTAAAGCGTTCTCTCGTCACATCAAAGGCCCAGGTTCAATTCCTTTTTCTGGTGTTCCTGCTTCAGAATTGGATTGCAACACTCATTGCTTTAGGATGATAATGACTCGGGTAGTTCAGCTACTCAGAATTTCCCATATTCAAGCTCACTCAAAATTACATCCAGGGCTTAAAAACCTGATATTTTTCCATTATCAAGCCCATCGGCATAAATCAAGATATCAAATATTGTTTAGAATGACATCCCTTTGTTTTGTAATATTAGAGTACATTCCATTTTACTGTCGTAGAATCATTTTCTTCAGTTACAAGCATTTCAAGAGTGTAAGATCTGGGCTTAAACATGGGGTTTATATGTGTTGAAGAGAGGTGTCAGTATGTGTTATGAAGCCCAGGTCTTAAATATGAGAAATCCTGGTTCAGTTCCTAGTATTTATAAAGCCTTTGTGTACAACCCGGAAGAAAACTGATATTTGTACATCTTGATTAAAACCTCTTGTTACACTCAGAGATTTAGTTACCCATGAAGGGGCGATTTAGTTACCCATGAAGGGGCGATTTAGTTACCCATAAAGGGGCTATTTAGCTACCCATAAGGGGCTATTTAGTTACCCATAAAGCAGCTGTTGGTTAGCTCTGTAGTTAGAGCATTTGCCAATCATATCAAACACTTGGGTTTGATTCCCCACAATTTTGATTTGATGTATAAAGCCCATTTCTGGTGTCTCTAGCCTTGATTTGCTGGAATATTGCTGAATGCAGCTTCATGATTTACTCATATTACCCATAAAGATTTATTTCCAAGGTGATGGTTTCTATTTCTGCACCACTAGATTCTAAATGTTTTGACAAAATTATGTGCCTTTAATCTCAAGTTGATCGCCCAATCATATTTCCAGTGAAATCTATGTTTGTGGTATGTTTACAAAAACATGATTAGTGGGTCATACGCCACTGAAAGAAAAGTCCCTTAATCTCGACCAATAATACTTCATCTTCAGAGCTTCAATGAGAAACAGTTGGTGGTGAAGTGATATAGATGGTTATCTCCTGTCTGTATGTTGTTTATGTTTGCTGTGTCTGCTCGTTAAGTCTGATTTTTGATGATAAATACCATTTTTAGGGGAGGTTGAACATAATATTACCATAAAAACTGGTAGTGAAACGTCAGAATGTGGAGAAGTATTACTATATAGGGGTTTAACTTGGATCAGTGATACATCATCCCAAAAACTTTAACTATTACTGTTACTTGGATCAGTAATCATTGATTGATACCTGTGCTTGAAGTTTTGGAAAAGCTGTTAAAACTTTGTTTTAAAATTTTGTTCATTCCTCTAACTGAAAGAGTTTTTGTGAATCCGTGTGCCAGGAATTGTTGCATGGGTGAGTATATAAGTGGTTCAGACACCGACTCATCAATCTTAAAGTCCGGGTTTGATTCCCCAGGAGTCCAGTGTGCGCAACCCATTTCCTATACCTCCACCATGATATTGCTTGAATAATGATACAAGTAACAGTATATTCACTTACTCAGTGTAATTTCCTCTGCTGCAAACACTGTTTGTTATGTGTCAACTGGACTCAAATGAAGGGATGATGAGACATCCTACAGAATGCATTATGTGTTAGTTTGCAGTTCCCTTGACCAATAGACAGTACTGAGCAATGTCAGTTTGGTAGTTGCTCTAGTACTGCACTGTTATTGCATTTCCATCAGATTGGACCCTTTGTACAGCACCGCCAAAATACTGTTGTTGTAAATTCAGGGAAGAAATAGGCTCACATAAACATGTTTGTCTAGTTTGTTGAGGCTTAAAGCCAATATTCTCCCTCACTACAAGAGATATGGTTGGCTGAAAGTTAAATATACAAGAAGTATTACAGTAATTGTAGCCTTAACTAGAAAATCATGTTTGTAATAAATACTCTTAATCCGTGTCTTTAATTAGTTTTCATGACACCTGTTGCTGATTAGTAACTGCTCATTAGTCCATTTTAGGAATCAGGTGTAACTACACCCACCTGATAAAGGACATAAAGGTGTGATGTATTCCTGTTATACCACAAGATGTGTCTCAATCATGAGTACATTGTGGAACAAAGTAACATTAGTTACATAGCCCCAGTGTGATATACATGATATACATATCCAGTAATCTAGATCCAACAATAGCATACCTGAGATATGTATGATTATGTTTGTATTAATAATGGTCTGACAGAAGTCAATTTCAGCCACTGCTGCTGAAAAAATATGTGTAGAAATATTCAGTTAGACATGGAAAACTCAGCTGAAAATACTCTATACAATAACAATAATATATCCACTGCAGATCAGGATGCAGAGAGCCAAGTTTGGGATGGTAAACCCAAAGTTTTTGGCACAGACCATTTCCAAATTCTGATCTCAGACAGATTAGTAAATGACACAACATTTAAAAAAGAATCTTAAAATCACAGTTAGATAGACATACTGCTAAGTGTTTTTGTTAAAAGTTAAGTTGAAAATGTGTCTGTTTCATACAAGCAATCAATCATATTCCATCCTTATCTAGACACTCATGGTATTTGTCAGTCGTTAAGTATCAGTAATTATCCACATTTTGTTTCTTGTGCAGATTTCGGCTGTACACTTTCTTTGTGTAGTTTAGGAAACGTGAAGGAATGCAAGCTGTTGTCATGTACAACATATTAGACCTGTATCATGAAAACCTTTTGAAGACATACAAATCTGCTAATCAGTGTTAAGTATTCATCATAAATATGAATTGTTCCTTATCATAACGACCCGTGAAGGTCCCGGGGTAGAATAGGCCTTCAGCAACCCATGCTTGCCATAACAGGTGACTATGCTTGTCGTAAGAGGCGACTAACGGGATCGGGTGGTCAGACTAGCTGACTTGGTGGACACATGTCATCGGTTCCCAATTGCGCAGATCGATGCTCATGTTGTTGATCACTGGATTGTCTGGTCCAGACTCGTTTATTTACAGACTGTCGCCATATAGCTGGAATATTGCTAAGTGCGACGTAAAACTAAACTCACTCACTCACTCCTTATCATAACCATGGTGTGACAAAATGAACATTTCTACCCGTCAAGAGATCAAACCTCAAGATACCATCACCTAAGTGGTTTCCAAGTATGTCCCAACAGTATACTTACAAAGCTACTCGGGCAATTGCCATTTAAATCGATTTTAGATTTTTTTCTGAATTTATTTGTTTAATGCCACACTCACGAATATTCCAGCTATGAGGCTTTGGTGTCTAAGTAATCAACAACAGGACAATCCAGAGGAATGATGACAGTAGATGGCACCATCTTTATTACAATTTCAGCAGTGTTTCAGTTTGTAAGAAGTTAATCAGACAATCAAGTGATCTCCAGTGAGCACTGATATCGGCGATTGGGATATAATAGCATGTGGCACTCAGGCCAGTGAACCTGTAAACTTAAGTAAAGTTCAAGTCATTTTGTTCAGGATGCAGTATTTAAGGCAGCTGTGAACTGTAATAAGCAGCAGATGTTATTCGCTTGAAGTTTGAACTTTTATTGTGAGTTTGTGTAATGTGGGTTTTTGTGTAGCAAGACTGTAGGAGATGAAAATCCAATAATCGATTCATTGCAGCCTTAGAGATCTCCGATCTGTGCCCACTTAGTAGAGCACTTATGTATGTTGGCACACAAATGTAATGTTTGCTTCAAAGGACACCACATCACTGAAGCTCTGTCTTACGCTACAGCTACTGTTAACAGAGCAAGGAATAAATATCCCTGGAGTGCCAAGGATGGGTGCAAGAACAGTGACTTCATCTAACAAGAAGGATTCAGACACCTAATCCATGCTATTTTTAGTCAATGATAACGAATCAACATTGTGATCTAGTCAAAAATACATAAACTGGGGGACTATGTTTGCTTAGTCATAAGAACACAGAAACATACGACATTCCACATTTCACCAGTGATGCTCTGTTGAAAAGTAACCTGTCCGCCACCCAGCAGCCTATCAGGTTTGTCTCATTACCAGATGACAGTATGTCTGGTTGTCGTGGCAACAGGCACCTGTCCAGAATATTGTAAGGCTGGTTAACACATTCAGCTGGTGTCCTCAGGCAGACACAGAATGGTACACTTACTTAATGTCGGCCTGTTCTTGGCTCTTGCTGTCATACTGACCTGTGAAGGTCTGGGTTAGAACTCACGCGACCTCCTTTAACAAAGCGCTAATTTGATTGTAAGTCACAAAGGTGACCTTAGCACAGTGTTAAAGAATGGGAGTTAAGGTTGATCTTAGTAAAGGTTGCTTCATGATAAAAGCACCTGGTCTTCAGTAACCCTTGCTTGTCGCAAGACGTCTTTAACAGGATCAGTCTTGCTGACTTGGTTGACACGTATCATCTGCTCCCTATTGCGCGTATCAGTGCTGATGCTGTTGATCATTGGATGATGTGGTCCAGACTTGATTATTTACAGACCGCCACCATATATCTGGAATATTGCCGAGTGTGGTGTGAAACTACTGTCACTGACTTGCTTCTGTCATACTTAATGTTTTTCCCAAGTCTCCATTTCCCTCTGATTCCTAAGTCTGCACAATATCACAGGGGCTCCTCTTGAATTGTAAATAAAGTTTCTGTAAACACTATACACTGTTAGAAACATGGCACCAGTCAACATTGCTAGAATGTGTCCTGATAAATATGTCATCTCGGAGAGACATTTAGACAAGAACAAAAGAGTTGTTTTGTACTTGTCCTTCCACTGTTTCTTATTTGGAACTTGCAGTTTAAGGGGGCTACTATTGAGCTATTATGTTTGTTGGTGGTTAATGTAATTTTCAATAACTTGGTCTTAAATACGGGCGACACAAATCAAAGGACTAGCAGATGATCGTATCAGATTTATGGTGCAGTGGTTAACACAGATTATGTCTGTGTTATAATGCAAAGTCGTATAACTGCAGGAAGCGAGGTAGAACATTGGGTTAAACGTTGCTCATAATTAATATATCGATATCTGGTCCTTGACCATTGTCTGGAGAACCCTTCATTGGTACTCTCTGCTGTGATATGCCTGTGATAAAAACCAGACAGAATTGAGGATCAGTTGTCATCCTCTGTTTCATTCACAGCATAGAACATTGATACACCACTGGTTTACTTGAACCAACGGCCCCGTGAAGGTCCCGGGGTAGAATAGGCCTTCAGCAACCCATGCTTGCCATAAAAGGCGACTATGCTTGTCGTAAGAGGCGACTAACGGGTTCGGGTGGTCAGACTCGCTGACTTGGTTGGCACATGTCATCGGTTCCCAATTGCGCAGATCGATGCTCATGTTGCTGATCACTGGATTGTCTGGTCCAGACTCGATTATTTACAGACCGCCGCCATATAGCTGTAATATTGCTGAGTGCGGCGTAAAACTAAACTCACTCACTCACTCACTCACTTGGACCAACGTGTGGATGTTAGATCAAACTAACTGAATCTGAGGGCAATTTCAACAATGATCTGAGTCTCCATTCGCTGAGTTTTACTGTGGCCACTGCAAATATGGCAAGTGGTTTCCATGTCATGAGGTCTCAGTGCTAGGTGTCTGTGTTTCATTATGTGTTATCAGTAAAACAGGGCAGGATTGTTTGCTTGTGATGTACAAAGACCTTTTCAAAAGAATCTACAGCATATTTAGGGTTCTTGAGAACACAGATGCACTTCAACTCCTGCCTTATCTCGCTAACATGGAGGATCCATTCTAGGGGAAGTGGTTACATGTGTGGAGCATGTTCTGGGGGCAAGCACCTGTCTAGACTTGCACAAGTCTTTAAGGCACTAATTAAAAAAAAGCAATAATTATCATCATTTCTAGATTTGATAACTAAAAAGAACAAGTGTCTGTGAAGGATAGACATCCTCACTTTTATTATCTAGACTTACTTCTTTAAAGGAAAGAATTTATGTGACTTCCCTTATTTCAGCCTTGCAGAAGGCAAGCCCAGACAGGTGGACACTGAATACATGTGTAATGAAGCACAGACTTGTTTGGT
Organism: Haliotis asinina; assembly: GCF_037392515.1. Lineage (NCBI taxonomy): Eukaryota > Metazoa > Mollusca > Gastropoda > Lepetellida > Haliotidae > Haliotis > Haliotis asinina. The sequence goes on along the minus strand of NC_090283.1, from coordinate 11,499,476 downwards.
GAAGGCTACCATTATATTTTCAGGATTTTCATTTGTAAGTCTTAACATGTAAAAACAAGTTTCTTGAAAGAGATATTTCAAGTGTAATAATTTTAACAACGTGAATAGTTTCAATAAATGAATTTGGCAAAATTTTAATACTAGCCATTAAAGAAGCTGGGTGAAGTTCCCGTGTTTAAGGGGTTGTAGGGTAGCCTAGTGGTTAAAGTATCTCCTCGTTATACAAAAGACCCATGTTTGATCCCCAGATGGATACAAAGTGTGAAACCCATTTCTGCTGGAATATTGCCATAAGCTGCGAAACAACTCACTTTCTCACTCACTCACTCATTCATTCACTCTCACTCACTCACTCATGAGTGTTCATGAGCCCACCTGATCCAATATTGCTGAATGGGTTTATGCAGCCATATCTAGCATTAAGTTTATGATGGGTCTATCTGCAAAATTAATTATACATTTAGAAATAACACTTTGAAATGATGTAGAAGTAACACAGGCTGCATAACCTAACAATAGCAAAAGATGTCATGTTGAACTTGTGTCAACTTGCCTACTTTGTGCACCAGAAGGCAACAATGTAAAGAGAGGTACAAGCGGTAACAGATCACATTGTTGTCATGGCATTGTAATGGTAGATGCTAGGCATGTTTGAAATACCTTCAATTTAGGGCTGTACTAGCAGTTTGACATTCTTAGCCCTGCAGTTGGATTATTAGAGCTGCTTCATGTCTGTCATCCCTGATAGCATAAATACTGTCATAACTTCACTGTTATTTGACCAGGCTTAACGCTGCCCAGACAAAGTAATCATTAGTTGGATTATTGGGTATACATGCAGCAGCAAGTATCAAGTATACATGCAGAAGCAAATATTGCGAGTACATGCTGCGGCAAATATCAAGTATACATGCAGAGGCAAGTATTAAGTATACATGCAGAGGCAAGTATCATGCATACACGCATCAGCAAGTGCCAAGCATATATACAGCGGCAAGTATTAAGTGTACAGGCAGCGGCAAGTATCAAGTGTACAGGCAGCGGCAAGTGTCAAGTATACATGCAGCTGCAAGTATCAAGCACATTTAAAGCGGCAAGTATTAAGGGTACATGCAGTGGCAAGTATCAGGTATATATGCAGTATCAAGTATACATGCAATGGCAAGTATAAAGCATACATGCAGAGGCAAGTATAAATATACATGCAGGGGCAGGTATCAAGTATGCAGGCTGTGGCAAGTATGAAGTACACATGCAGCGGCAAGTATGAAGCACACATGCAGCAGCAAGGATCAAGTGTACATGCAGTGGCAAGTACGAAGTATACAGGCAGTGGCAAGTATCACATGTATATGCAGTGGCAAGTATCGAGTATACATGCAGCAGCAAGTATCAAGTGTACCTGCAGTTTTAAGTATCAAGTGTACCTACAGTTTTAAGTATCAAGTCTAAGTGATGTAGGAGGGTGACCAAGTGACTGTTATGTGTCTGAATGCATTCACAAACACATATTCCTCTCCACTCAGGTCTGTTGTGCTTTTCACCACACTGGTTCATGCGATACTGCACTGCACTGTTCCTCTCCGCTCCACTCCACTCCACTCCACTCCATTCTGAACCAAACCACTCAGCTCTGTTCTTTTCTTCTCTTCTCTCCTCTCCTCTTCTCCACTACACTACACTATTGCTCTGCTCTATTCCACTCAGCTCTGCTCTACAATACTGGCAGCGGTGGGGTAGTCTAGTGGTTTAAGCATTTGATCATCATGCCACTGCTCTTTACTTCTCACTTCCACTTAACTCCACTCTGAACTGTTGATCTCCCCATTTTTCCTAATTACAGCAAGATGCAGAATGACCTTGTTTTCATGTGCAAAACAACCCAACTTATTAATGGCTGTTAAAAAGGCGTATTTTTACATTCTGTGCATGACTGTTTACTATTTCTGATATCCACTTACTTTGCAACATTGTTCAAGAGAAACAGAGAACTTTGTATCATTATCCAGTTATCCATGGAGCATGCCTGTATTGGGACCTATTCAGATAACCACAACATCTTCTGAAGCAGTAGATATAAAAACCCTTATGCCATAGCGATAATGGTTGGGAATACAGGTCTTTTATCACATGTTTGTTCTGTTGTCATGGTAGTTTGACATTGTGCAGGTGTGTATCTGTACATGCATGTTGTAACCTTCACACTTTAAAAGAAAGGTCAAGGTTAAGAGTTAAAAATAGAAAAATAAGCTAATTGAAGAGCCCTTCCGAGATGTCTGGTTGTGATCATTCATATCTTTAACAGCATGCAATATGATGTCTGTATCAATGTTGTTCTAAAATGATCATGTGTCATTGTTCTAAACATAGAGTATATCTATGTTGAAAAAGTGCAATGTTATCTTTATTATCATTACATAAAACATGTACACTCCAGGAAGTGTTAATTCCTGATTTTACTCAAAGGTGCTAAAATTCTCATATTCCCCAATGAATAAATCTCCTATTTCCTCCATCTGTTAGAAATACGTTTCTCATTTACCCCATCAATGCTGAATATGTTCTCATTTTGGCTAAACCAGTACAGTAACTCTCATTATTCCCCTGGTAAAACCTGCACAGAAGAGCATTGATGAGCTGTCAGAGCCGAGTGTAAAAGGTCAGGTGGGTCATGGTATAACTGACTACAAGAATCTATAAATAGTCTCCAGGCTTGTTAGAAGTGTATATCTACACATGCTAGGCCACATTTAGACTTTTGTGTCTTCTCTGTGCCTACAATTGATGCTACTAATTATATCTCAACTGGTTTTATGCAGATGTCTGTCCCACGTGTGGCTGCCATGTTTCTTCTACATCATGGCACTGACTGGCAGGTGCTAGGTGATACAAACTATATCAACATATGAAGGGGTCAAAAGGTTTAGGATATCTTAACATTAAATATATGTTATTTTCCATACAAACACAAGATAGACACATTTATTGGTTTGTTGTCGAGACTTTCATCAAAGCTGTTTGTTAGAAACATGATATTGAGTATGGTTCAAGGCAGTGACCTTGAGATCTGTAAGTCAGGGAGTATGTGGACAAAGGGTGTATTTACTATTTGAACGCAAGCAGCAGCACATGTGAATATAACAATGGATGTGTAGTGACACAAGTTTAGTTGTATTTTTTTATGTATGTTCCCTTCCATATGACATGTTCTTTCACCATTGAAAATCTGGGTTAAACTTGGACTTTGGTAACCCATGCTTGTTTAGACTGACAGGATCGGCGCGACATACTCGCTGACTTGGTTGACACATGTCAGGGTATCACAATTACAGATATCTGTTCATACTGTTCATCACTGGATTGTGTGGTCCAGACACTATTATTTACAGACCACTGCAATACAGCTGGAATATTACTGAATTTTGCGTTTAACAGCAATCATTCAAGATTAGATCTTAAACCATTTCATTTTGGTTGTTTTTCAGCTTGAACATGCTTAAAACTAAATTGGTTTCTTACAACCATCTGGCAGTTAAAACAGACCTTTTGACTGGTAGTGTTTACGTGTGGCTGCTGCCTGTTTTTGTCTTTATAATCCATCTCTCAGACAAAACTGGCTATGAAGCTGAAAAGTCACCTGCCTACCGATAGTAAAACCAAAACGTGAACTACACTGTCAGTGGAAGTGTCTTTTTTCTGAACTGTTGAAATATTTTGACTGAACTCAATATTAACCATGAAGTCCATCAGTAATTATCACAACTGTCGTAAGAACAGAAAGTTTGCTGCTATGCATACAGGAATCAAAATTGTTCCAAGATTTTATGTTGGATATACCTGTTAACTTCATTTTTTCCGTTTTTGTTACCTTTTTCTGTTTTCCCAACTTCACTTGAGTTTGTTCAACAGCCTAGTCCAGAAGACCAAACAGGGACATTATTCTTATGTTGCTTGCACCTATAGATGCAAGCAACAATCTAGTTACAGTCTGGTAGCTCTTATGTTAAAGCCTGGTGTTCTTTATGTTAAAGTCTGGTGTTCTTTATGTTAAAGCCTGGTGTTCTTTATGTTTAAGGCTGTTGTACCTTATGTTAAAGTTTGGTGTACCTTATATTACAGTCTGCTCTGATAGACATTCGAAAATATTTACATTGAGAATTTCATGTCTGAGAGTGTTTACCATGGCTGCAGGTCCGTAAACAGTTTATCATAGATAGTGTGGTTCTTGCAAACAGTTTCTAAAAAAAACTTTATTGAATAAAATTGCGTTTTAACTAGTGATTATTTTAAGAATGACGTAATTGGATAAACATTTTGCCATCATGCTGTTGAATTGTAAACATGACAGGATTCCATGATACAGTTTTTATTGCCAATATGTGATATTCATACTTCAGAAACACTACTTTCTTTGGAATTTTTAGAACTATTTTTCCAGAAGTGGCTACATGTGTATTCCTTTTGACTGGAGCAGCCACCAGACAGTCATTAAAAGTATCTGTGTGCACAGACCATATCATGTTTCTTGAGGGTCATACTGAAGGTGTGAATCCGTCACTTACAGTCTGTTTCTTCAGTCGTATTCAACACCTGTAATAGTCTCAGTCGTATTCAGCACCTGTAGTAATCCAGTGAATTGACTGCATGTTCCTGAATGGAAATCTGAACTGCATGAATGTCACTCAGCATGTTTTTGTTTATATTTAAAACATTTGTTAGTTCAAGCATATTACCTGTTGATAACGACTTGTCTTTGTGCCTGGATTACAGGTAACCACACCTGACGTCAATATCACTGAGCACTGTTTATACCTGAAATAAACCTACTTTCAGTTCAGTATATCTAGCATGTCAAGGTTACTTTAAACTAAGGGCTTGTTGTTCGTACAGGGGCAGAAATCCTCAGAAGGACTAAGTTCAAGTATCTAGAGATATGGGAGAGAATGATGAATGTATCCTTAGTGCTGTGTCTGTAACATTGTAACGTTTACATCACCATACCGTAGTAAGTGTATCAACACTGATTTATGCTCAACAGCAAACACACTACGTATGCTTGTCATGTAGTACCTCAAATTAGTGGACATTGCACAAATCCTTACCTTTTCATTTTGTTGAAGAAAACGATATTTAAAAACACCTTCACCATTATGCTGATAAGACATTCGTCTGTTTTGTTATGTCATCTGGTGTATGATCATAAGTCACTAAGGTAACCTTAGTACAATGTTAAAGCATGGGAGTTAAGGTTAACTTTAAGAAGAACCTGTGCGCTGTGTCAGGACGGCGTATGAGGAGCTTAGATGATTATATTACAACATAAACTAGCGTAGATATTACAAGAATCCAGTGTACAATGGAGGTGACTTGTTACAATAGAACCTGGTGCATGGTCTACACACTATAGACTGTAAGAAACTGAGATGAACATGGAGCATAAGCTGATGGTCCTGTTATAGCCTTGCTTCAAGGCTGTACTGAATGCTAAGCCTGTGGATGCACAGTACTTCGATCCTTTAAAGAGGCAAGTCTAGATTGCGGATGGTGAAGCTAGTCTTTTATAAAGAAAATTACTTTACTCAAATTATTTTTGAAGATTGGAAATTATCATTTTGAAAATTATTTATTACCTTAATGACTTGTGCAAGTGTAAGGATGCCAGTCTGTTGAAAGGAAAATGTGGTTTCTTTACTCATTTTCTTCACCTATTGTACTATTGATCATTGTCTCAACTTCCACTGGATGGCGACCCATGAAGAACCAGGGGTAGAATAGGCTTTCAGCTACCCATGCTTGCCATAAAAGGTGACTATGCTTGTCGTAAGATGTGACTCATAGGATTAGGTGGTCAGACTCGCTGATTTGTTTGGCACATGTCATCGGTTCCCAGTTATGCACATTGATGCTCATACTGTTGATCACTGGATTGTCTGGTCCAGATCAGATTATTTACAGACCGCCTCCATATAGCTGGAATATTGCTGAGTGCAGCATTAATCTAAGCTAACTCACTCTATGGATGGCATCTGCTAGAGGGCCAACTTGTTATTTCTATTCTTGTAGTGGTTATCATTTCAACAGTTATTATTTACCTGAGAGACTTGAGCAAGTCTGGTCCTCCTGCAACCCTGACATAGTTACCAGTGAGGAGACCATCAGCTACAGATAGACAGGTGTTCTGTGTATTTATAGCATCCTTTTACACTTTTGTCAGAATCGGGAACCTTGAGTGTGTTTTTTTTATGTGTACACTAAAGCAGGAAGCTAAAACCAGAGGCGGCATGTGTTTCAGGGTATTTTTGGAAACAGTATTGTGAAAGGGGATATTAATCTGTGAAGTGTTGTCAGATCTTCTTCTCACAGTTTTAATTTTCACACCTGAAAAAGTGGAATACATATGTTGGTTAAAGTGCCATTGTGGAAGTTGGACATTATCTCAATGTATCATATAATTTATTTCGTATTCCTGGTATACAGCTCAAAAGACATGGCAGATTCACAGTAGTAATATGAAATATTCAGGGCTTTTTTTTCTCTAGGCCAGACCAGTTTTATTTCTTGTTTTACAAATCCGTCAGTCATATTTTTTCCAAAATAAGGAAACAAAATTGAAATTAAAATTAATTTTCGTTGCTCAAAAAATAAAATCCAAATATTTTTATTAGTCAAAAATGTAAGCTTACAAAAAACACAATTTTTAAGATTGTTTTTTTATCCCATATAAGCTTCATAAAATGCAAAATGTAAAATACTTTTAATATTTAAATGGAATGCTACTTTGACTGGGGAATTAAAAAAAATCACCCGCTGCTTTTATGTTTTTTGAAAACAAAACTTTGTAAACAAGAATTAAAACTGCTCTGGCCTTACTTGAATAGTATAAATGATACTTGATATATGTAAACTGGCACATTAATCACTGGCCCTGAACTGACCCTTTTTTATGTGTAGAAGTAACAGTTGGCATTAGTGTATCATCTAAACAAACACCTTTATTTGTCTGTGTAGTAATAAGGAAACTGATTTCCATGTTACGCATATATTACTGCTTACAGTGATGTAAAATGACATTCACTCACTAATTCAAGCATATTTTTAAAACTAACATTGTTTGCTGAAAAACAAATTCTGATCTTTCGCAACTTCATTGGGCTTTTGTCCAGCATTGCAGAGCAGTAATCTGGTTATATCATAGCAGGTTAGTGTATACTGTGTGCAGGGCCTAGTGTAAGCATGGTGAGTCAGGGTTATCCCTGTATATCTCCCTAAGCTTTAGGTGCAGCAGTAGGTTCTGGGCCAATGAGAGGTCAGCATCTGAGCAGCTGAGGTGCATTATTCCCTGTTAAGCTCACTTGTAATAATATAAGGAACTACAGCATGTACAAGTATAAGCAAACAGTCAGTCTTTGAGATAAAGTAAATTTTGTGAGAGTTCTGTCAGGATCCATATGACATAACTGTTCATCGTTCTGTTGTACAAAACAACCTTAGTACTAAGGCTACGTGAGTCTATGTTAAGGCATGGAAGTTACAGTCACCTTAGCTCTAAAATCGCTTTATAAAACGGCACCCAGGCCTTCACTAAAAAAATCCCTTCAGAATAATGTAACAAAAAGGTAGCCACATAAAATCTTGGACCCCATTTGAAACTGGCTTGACACAAGATCTACCTTACACAGGCCCACAGGTAGGCACATATTTCGAACACTGAGTGCAGTGTGTTATCTGTCATAAATTTATTGCCTCACAAACGCAGACCTGTGTTGTTAAGTAGTATTTTATTGTAGTGGGGTAACCACAATTATCTGCTTTTGTCCTGTAGCTGGTGAAGGATGGTTACTCTGCCATGCACACCTCAGTTCATTGACACTGAGGCACCTCTACTACAGTTGAATACCACTTTCCTGAACAAGTGTTTGAGTCATAGAGGATACTAAACAACCTTCCGTGTAATACCATTTTTATTAAATGAGATTATGATATGGTATCAAATGAGCAAAAGCGAGTTTGATACGAAATCTTTAACCCACTGGATGCCACAGGGACATATATTTCCTTCCTCTTCACTCCTCACTTTGAAGTCCATTAAAATTCTTAATATACCACGCACATATATATACTTCACAGTTTTTAATTCTGTGGAAAATTCCCTGTTTCTTGATACCATCCTCTATTATCTCAGACCAAGTTAAAGTACTTAAAATTGCCTTTCAAAATAGGCTTCATCGTAAATGTTACCATTTTGCACACTATACAAAATCGCGATTCAGAGCTTTGTTTGCTGTATGTTTTGAAATGTGAAAATTGGATAATTACTGGGAGTATTGAATTTCAAAAATAACATAATAATGATCACTGATATCTGATACGTTTTCATGTAACCAGTAATGATAATTCTGAAATGTCGCCGATGAACCCACAATCAGTTGGGATGTTTTCGAAAATACACATTCACAAACGCCGAAGTGTGCTTTCTGAAATGTTGCATAGTATTTACAAAATCACATTTCAAGAAGGCCAGTATTGAGATGCATATGACATCATGTATATTTAAATGTCAGCTGCAACAAATGATGTCCCCACACATCTTGGAATCAAATTACAAATGGTTTTTGTCACCAACACCAACTGTCAAGATAAAACGAAATGAAAGATACTGGGTATGAAAACGAACGCTGTCCAGTGCTTATTTGAAATATAGACAAAGAGAAATTCTACAAATAAATTCCTATTTTACACTGCATAGCAATTTGGGAAATTTTCCAACATCCAGACATGTACTCATTGCTTACAATGGCTCAATATGTGTAGAATATTCAGGGGAAGAGTATCATTGCAAGAAATAGCAAATTAAAAATAGATACAATGCAATCATACGTCCATATTGTAATAGTACCATTCTTAAAAAAGTGATCTCTTTTATCTTTCATTGCATACTTATGAAGTGAAATAATTATATATTCATGAGAAGAAAAGTTTATATCCTAAATGAATACTCAATGAATATTCAGGTGCTGTGAAATTTCCAGTTATGCTAAATTGATGCCAGACAGGTACGCGTGTTGCTCACAATATGATATGTAGTAAAACCATCTAATTGTTGATATATTCAGGACACTATTTCAGTGGTAAAACCATTCATTTTATGTTTTGTCTAAAAAGTGTTGAATTCTGACTCAGAAGCTGAGGCCTTTTATTCATTGATTGGAAATAAGGTTCGATATATACTAATCAGCAAACCAGTGTCATTTTTTTTCCTGATGTCACAAAATGCACAAAACATGCCATGATGTCAACTAAAATGTCGCATTATTTTCAGTTATTTCATTACATTTGAAAAGGTGGCTGTTGCTCCATTAATGATACTGCAAAATTAATCAAAATGCATCTACACAAACAGGAGAATATGGGAATCTAAGAATTAAATTATGTATCAGATAGGGCATAGTAGTACATTGGCATCTATTCTTACAAATTGTGAACTACCTACCAAACTACAGTATGGGGACTCAGCTTTCCGCGAATCAAGCAAGGTCTAGTAAAATTGCGACAGCAACATTAGCATCGTGACGTCACAACTTTTAACCATTTATATGTCATACGTCAAGCGGTATTACACAGCAGTATCTTCCACAGGTGAGTAATAAAAACATTTATTCACCTAAAAAGTATGGCCAGAAATAGAAAAAAATAATGTTTTCACTCTTTATGTCTACAATTTCTGAAGGTAATATGTGAAAGTGTGAAATATCTGTAATACTAAGCTTGGTTAAACTACAGTTTCACTGGTAGGGAGATTGGAAAGGTCAAAATAAAACTTTATTGAGGGGAGATAACTGCAAATATGAGCAATGCATTTCTTTTTCCAGAGCGATTTATTTGGAACAGACTATTGCTTTATGCAAATTAGTGTGCCATAAGATTGTATCATATTGTATCATAAAAAATAATAACGTTTATTTTAAGAACTGGCAAGTAATCTGCTTCCAAACATGTTATGTATTTCTTGATCTATTGTCATTTCAATTTAATAACTTACAATCATCCTGCATTATTAATTCCAAGATGTTCTCGTCTATTTCTCCCAAAACGTCCTCAATGGTGCCAACATTGAAATTTGGAATGTCCAAATTTTCAGGTGCTGTGGAACACATATTGAAAATGGTGGAAGCGAAAAAAGTACCGATTATTTGAACATATTTATACGCAGCGAATAGTCTTGAAATTTCAGGAAATCGAATGCCATTCGATCATGTTTTTCAACCAATCAGATTGCAGAACACACTGACTTTTGGTTTACAATATAAAAGCCTCTTTTTTACAAAAAATTATATTTCCAACAGTACCTAGACATTAGTTGTTGCAGATTGGATTCACTCAAAAGTAAATATCACCTGATTCTGTGTTCAGAACCCAGAGAGGCATTAAACCATACTCACGCATTGACTAAGACAAGTTTATTGTCAACCTTGGATGCCAGTGTGGATGTTCCAGGAGTGAGTGAGTGGGTTAAATGATATATCGCTTTTAGCGATTTTCGAGCAATATCACAGCTGGGTGACTAGAAATGCGCTTCAGACAGTGTAGCCATGTTGGGAACTGGATCTTGACATGATGTGTGAATGCTTTAACCATTAGGCTACCCTATTGTTCCCTCGGTTTAAATCAATACAATACTGAACTCACTCACACACTCAGAACCAAAATGTGGTATTACCATTTTGCATTTCACCTCTACTAAACTGGCAAGCTGAAATTTATTATTACTGACATATTACTGAAATAGCTTTCCCTCATTAACGCTACGGGGAACAACAGAAAGGGCATTCACTCATTGCATCCATGTGGGGAATCAAACCTGGATCTTCGATGTGACGAGTGAATGCTTTAACCACAAGGCAAACCCACTGACCCCTCAAATCAGTGCTAACCTAAACTAACTCACTCACACATGCAGGCATGCACCAAAAACTCACTCACTCACTTTCTCAAAAACTGGCGCTCGAAATATATTATTACTAAAATACATATTTTCTACACAAGCTGTCGACTTTTGACATTGTAAGTTTAGAAAAAGTTTCTGTCAATGAGGTTATGTAGGTACTATTGTGAAAAGTATCTTCATTCATTAGGTAGAAATGGCCACACCCAGCAGGTAATTAAAACCACTTTGCTCCTTCATGTATCTGAAGTATAAACACTCGTGTGTAAGCGAGTTCATGTTGCACTTAACCTCATTCTCAATCATGGCTCTCAAAAAACTCTTTTAAAAATTCACCTGTCTGCTCGGCAAGATTAATAACCATAATTCAATAAGACTTCTGTCAACAAATGTTCGTAAGTTTGGCACCTCCCTCAAGCTTCTCGGAAAGTGTATACAAACAGAGAGCACCTCTGGGACTTGCATGTGCCACATCTTTAGGCCATTTATTGCCTACGTCCAAACAGTTTGAACCATTGAGTCAACATGATGTCCCCTTGAATAGACGCTGAACACATTTCTGACGTGACTTCAATAGTGTTCAAAGCTCCCCACAGACCCAGGATCTTAAAACCTTACAAAGCACAGCCACAACATACATTAAGTGGTTGCATATTTAACCGATTCTGTTTCCACAACCTGAACCTTGTGTTGGGCAAGCGTCTTTGTTTAACCCTCTCTAACATGACCACCGTGGTATTGTTCTCTGTGTGCCGAGGCATTTAATAAGAGGATTACTTGCCTCTAATAAAACTCTTCACACACATGAAGCCTGGTTGGTAGTTACAGAAATAGGCCGATTTGTATCAAGTAATGGATTTTCGCATTGTCAGTTCTTCTTCAGGCTGTCAGGGTTTGACACTGGCACACTTACAGAACACTGAGCCATACAGGGTACTTTCATGGCAGAACATAATCCAGTGGGAACATATATTTGATCAAGCTTTTACTGTTGTCCGGTGTTGAATGTCTTCGATACATTGCAGAGATTGGACTACACATGCTCATAAGTCAATATCTGACACTAAGTCTCCTGCTAAAGTCAATAAAAAATCGCAATTAGAAATTAAATGTTTCCATTAAGGTCAGACCCATTTTCTTCATGGTTTATGTGTATTTGTCATCAGAAAAACTAGAGGGGGGAGAGGAAAAAATATCAAATAAACACCAGCCAAAGTGATATTTCTTTTTATATGGTAAAAATATTTTACTAGTCTGTTATGAAGTGTTAAAAACACAATCTAAATCAATATAAAAGATTAGGATTTCAACTTTTTTTTATCAGGGAAAATTTATTCACTTTTTGCTTGAAAATCTTACCAGTTCTTCTCACAAGTCCCAAATTTTATTGACCTGTGAAGACCCGGGGTAGAATAGTTCTTTACCAACTAAAAGGCGACTATGCTTGTCGTAAGAAGTGACCAATGGGATTGGGTGGTCAGGTTTACTGAGTTGGTTGACGAATGTCATCGGTTCCCAACTGCGCAGATCGATGGTCATGTTGTTGATCACTGGATTGTCTGGTCCAGACTCGATTCTTTACAAACTGCCACCATATGGTTGGAATATGCTGAGTGCGGCATAAAACTAAACTCACTCACTCACTCCCAGATTTTATGTTAGTAAAAGGTGATGATTCATCTCTTTTTGATCCATTGTCTGATGCTCAAAGTATTTTTATCATTTTGAGCAAAACAATATAATGGAGATATAGTTAAGTCTCGTTAATCCGACATCGTCCGTTGCACAGCAAATTGTCGAATTAATGAGGATGTTGGACTATACAGGTAGCATTGAATAAATTTGTTACTAAAAGATTGTCAGATAAAGCTGATTGTGGGATAAACGGAGGTCGGATTAAAGAGACTTGACTATTTGATAATAACTGGAGGAAAAAGTAAAATGTAAAAAAAAATGAAAAAAGTTATGTATGAAAACTCAAGGTTGATGTGATGCAACAATACAGACTGTAACATACTAAATTGTTGATACCTCCACATGATATTTTCGTAATTCACCAATCAGATTGGAAATCTATATTATCACACTTATGCTTACAAATATTTAAGCAATGTAGGAATCTACATCTTAAATATTTTTTAATGTTTTCAAAAATATTTGTATCTGGAAACTGTAACTAAATCAGACTGACATTTTGTATCCGATTTCTTAAATGTTTTTAAACATTTTGAAAATGTACATAACTTGGAGTATGTAAGAAGAGGATCTGAATTATCAGTTGTGGTTACCGATAGCAACAGAGAAAAACAGATACATGCTGTGAGGAAAGGGTCAGCATATCGCGGTATATCTCCACATTCTCCTCAAATTGTGAACCAAACATGCAAAACATCTCCCCTGAGACTTTGAATGCTCATTACAGTCTTCACAAACGGTCTCTATATAGTCTTGTTGATCAACATAAACATGATCAACATGATAGTTTGTTGAAACATGGTAATAATCTTTTTAAATCAAGGGGATTGGAGCAGTGTGGTTTTGTCAAGAGGTGTATAATGTACTCAAACTGAACCAGTGACCCCAAACATGTCCCCTGGGACTTTTGAATCCTCATTATGGTTAGAAAAATGGCTTGTTGATGAACATAAACACTATCAACATGATAGTTTTGATGGAGTCTGTTACGATGCAAGGGATCAGGCCAGCATGGCATGTCGAAAGGTGTGTGTTGAAGCACTATGTGTAAACATAAAAAATGTTGTTTATGATCACTTTCAGACGCGCGATGACTGATGAGCATGATGGGAGTGAACAGGTCCATGATAGACTTTCCTCAAACATGTGCTGATGTGTGCGTTGTCTAGGTGCTGGGACGCAAGCATCTTGACATTTACGTGCAGACACTTTCAGTACATTGTCTGGTAGCACAATTTATGATAGTCCAAGAGTTAATTAAATGATTAACAGAGGCGACATTGCCTGCTACCCAAATGAAGTTTGGTGTGATACAGAAATAGGTTCTGTATAGCACATTACCGTCTGATATATGTAAGATATCATGGAGTGATATCTTTCCACAGTCAGCAGCCAATATCTTCAGTAAAATATATGCTGAGGGGAAAAAATAAAGGATCATGTGATATGACAAGTGTTCCTTTAATTTTTTTCTAGGTTTTTTCAAAAGCTATGCAATACAAAGCTTGCTAAGAAACCTGGAAAATAGTGGATTGTGCTTTAATGTGATCGCTTATTTGTTTTTCCATCAGTATATTGATGTAGCTGTTGCGGTGATGCTGCTATTGCTGCTATTGTTGTTGAAGATCTTAGATTTATGGGGCAAAATTTATGTATGGAATCAATGCTCAAAAACCTTGTGGTTTTCTCAGGAAGAAAGCACAGAAAAATAAAAACCTTTTCTTAGCATTTTCCTCAGGACAAAAGTATGTGGAGAGAACAAATTATTTCCTTGATATCACTTCGACAGAATCTCACCTCCCTGCCTTGGAATTGTTCAAATCCATGACATCTGCAAGTTGGCCAGACCAGTTTAAGTTCTTCTTTGGATCCTCCAGTTATATTTTTTCAAGAATAAGAAAATAAATTAAAAAATAACTTTGCCCTTTCAAAAACTAAAATCTTTTTTTTTTTTTAAATTTTGCAAAAATGTAAACTTTCAAGAATCTTTCTTAGATTCTGTCTTGGCCCATATAAACTTCATAAACATTTTGCCAATAGTAAAATACCTTCTGTATTTAGAAGGAGTATTGCTTTGATTAGTGATTTCATTTTTATATTTTTCCCTCCCCTGCCTTTAGATTTTCTGAGGACAAAAGTCCATTAAACAAAAAACAAAATTGATCTCTCCTTATATGGAATAGAAATACATACGTGAGGACTTTGAAATAATGTTAGATAAATTTCTCATACATGGATGAAGTAGTGGGTGTTTCCATTATAGAATCATACTTGTGAAATGTTTCTGAAGGTATGGGCCATGAACCCATGGATGAAGTAGTGGGTGTGTCCATGGTAACCTGGTTCTATGTTCATTCAGGCATTACTTTTGAAATGGTTCTGTAAGGGCAGGACATGAACTCATGGATCAAGTAGTGTTTGTTTCCACGGTAACCTGGTTCTATGTTCATTCAGGCATTACTTTTGAAATGGTTCTGTAAGGGCAGGACATGAACCCATGGATCAGATAGTTAACCCAGTCAGTACTTATGAATGCTTCTGAACTCATGGAACTTGAGTAGTCGTTTCCATGGTGTAATTAATGGTCCTGAAACATCATGTTGTAACCATGGTAGCATGGGTCCGATTTCATCCAGTTTATACTTATGAAATGCTCCTGTATGTACGGGGCTCTTCTGGTGATGTATGCCATCCGATGATGTAATGAGTTGTGAGAGTGAGAAGTAGGGTACTTGAGCAATAGTGCATTGTGGGAAACACCATTTTGACTGTTTTAGACAAGCTTGATGAGTGAAAGGGCACATGTTTTAGCATTGATGATAAATTTTACGTTTTCTTGATCATGAATTCTTTCGGATGAAATGTTACATAGAAATGAGCAGAAACTGACTGGTCAGGAAAACTTCATGGTGAAATCTGAAGGTTTTTCATTACGCTGATGGGACAAGATCAATGTTCACAGACTGTCTTGGTTAGTATTTGAAGTTCAGCAAGACCTCAGCATTTTAAAGCTGGTTTGCATGCAAATCTGCCATCTCAGTGAAATTTATTGTGAACAAAAACCCAGCTATTTAATTTGCCGAACAAAATGTTAAAATTTCATTTCTTTCACCATCCTGCTTAAAAAAATATTTATTATAATGCTTTAGTTTCATACACAATAACTGAAAAGAAATGCAACAATTTTCCTGTTGAAAATGTGTTTACATTATGAAAAAGAATTTTTTTTCCAAACAATCTTTAGAAACATAATTTAACTTATGTATACAATAAAGATGAACTTGACATCCATAATATTTTGTTTTATACCAGCACCTAATAGGTGTTTTGAATTATCAGTTATATTTATGTTTACATTTTTATTGGGGATTTTTTAACTTATTTTATTTTGTCAAAATTTTAGATAAAATTCAGTGAAAATACTTGTTTAAAATCAAGCCATGTAATAGCTTTACTTTTTTTGGTGTGATTACATGGTTGTTAATGAGGTCTGAAAATGGTAAGGTCACAAAACAATGCTGTTTGATGCACTCAATTTGAGTATTCATATTTGTTTGGCTTGATATGGCTTGAGAATTATGCTTAATCAAGAAATTCTTCAGAAATTCCACCATGATTGTAAGATCCAGCATTCCAAGGTTTATCGTCATGTTTGTAGTACATGCATGCTCCTTCCGAGGGTGTGGAGAACATGCGATATTGTCAGAACACTCTACAGAAATCATGCATCTTGCTGTAATAAATGCTGATCTAGCGTGTAATAACGGTTATTTTAGTGCAGTGTGCAGGGACTACTGGGGTGCTTGACAAGTCTCCTCAGTTGTAGCTTAATGAACACATTTCATCAGACAAGCCTAGCAGAAGAAGATGAAGGAAAACAGTATTTTTTTCTGTTTTTCACCTCAACATAGTGCACATTGATGCCAAGAGTGACTGAGGAAGTGGATTGAAAACATTAATGCAAAGTAAGCAGTATTCATAGTGCCATGGCACCCTGTTAAGTGAATGAATTCTTACCTGATCCCATTAGTTGCCTCTTACATGAGTGAGTGAGTGAGTTGGGTTTTGATGCCATTTTAGCAGTATTCCAGCAATATCAGAGAGGTGGACACCATCAGCTTCTTTGTACATGTGTTCCATGTGCCACTAGATTGTCCCACAACCTGTAATTATGATGCTCTGGAAAACCAGTTGCTAACATCATAAGCATGTCAGAAAACCACAGTGTCTGGCAAACGTTTCTATGGTAACTCATTGGTCATGACAAGCATGTCTTCCATGAAGGTAGCCTGGTAGTGCTTGCATGACATCATGCTGAAGACTCCTGCTTCAGTTTCCCATATTAACACAATGTGTGAAGTCTATTTCTGGCGTCCCTTGCCATGATATTGATAGGATGTTGCTAAAAACAGCGTAAAATTATACTCACCCTCACTCACTCACTCACCATCCACTCCATTTACTCCCTCGCTCACTTAGGCTTAGCATGTGATCCTGCTTAAGCTGTATTCACTTTGATTCCTTAAAGGTCACATGCAACCAAAATATCAAACATAATTAAAACACATTTATCACTTATTCATGACATATAATATACATTGCTGCTTTTAAAAAAACAAATAAACAAAATTATAAGCGTACAATCGCGATTCAAAAGTGCAATATTTTGTACTTGTACCGGCTGTCAAGGTTTTTGATTGAAATTTCATTTGCTGTTAGTAAGTTAGGGTTGTGAGTGAACAAAGATATGATTCTGTACTGTTTTTAAGTTGTAAGGAACAGTTTGTTTATTATGCTCAGTCAAAATAAACTTGTGATTATTTTCATTCATCTCTCTCTTCATGTAAAAGGTTTTAGCTGGCCTAAAATAAAAATGTGCTATGATGTAATGTTTCCTTTTTGTGTTCCTTAAAGGTCACAGGCAACCAAAAATCCAAACATAATTAAAACACATTTATCACTTATTCATGACATATAATATACATTGCTGCTTTTAAAAAAACAAATAAACAAAATTATAAGCGTACAATCGCGATTCAAAAGTGCAATATTTTGTACTTGGGCTTACTTCCCTCGAAACGAAGCCCTCGGGAGACCGAACCCAGTCGTAGCGGGTGGATATGCACTCAAGTGTAACGACGGCTTCCGATTGGCTGTTTCATTTGCTGATATGCTGAGGGTTCATTGTGTGTACAGAAAGATGATCTGTTTGATGGGCATTTTAGAAGTATAGCCAGTCACAAGAAAGTAAGATTCTAACAACTTCTTTTTGTGTACTTGATGCGTCGTTTCAGTATGGATTCATATACTGTTGTCAAACAACATCATATACACTAAAAGAAGTCGTTATCCATGAAGAATGTATATAGAGATGTTGGGTTTGGAAAATACATGTTCTCTAAATTTGCGCTCGATCCAATCAAAAGTCATGTCAGTAGAGATGGTAAACTACTGTGTGGCTGGAATCTGTCATTCGTCCAAGTACAAAGAAGGACTTGAAACTGACAAGAGTTTGCACCAGTTTCCGTCAGATCCAGTCATCCGGAAAAAATGAATGTAGTATGTTTGCAACCCACAGACATAAAAACATGTCATGTGTATCACACGTGCCTTATTACATAATGTGGCAGACACAGGACTCGGGTGCACGAGTCATAAATCAACTTATTTTCTTTATGTCGTATAGTCTGATAGGTGTTAAGTTCAAATTGCACGTGGTCAATGATCGAAGCTGTGTATTGCATGTTGTCTTTAGCAGACAGGCAGGCAGACATATAGGTGTGAATAAACCAGACACTGAGCTTTCTCTGTGACAGAGACTGCTTGCCACAATCAACAAGTTTTCTTTTACGTAACGAGTAGATTATTTACTTGTTTGTCTACACAACCAAGATTAGACTACTGCTCACAACCTCAGACGCTGGGCATGCATACTGTTTCAAGCTCCGCTAACCTATTCACTGCGCATGCGTCACGGGCGCGGTGCAGCGCAGCACAGCTGTTGAAACCAGTTTTCCCCCCAGCGCTGGGTGGAATTTAGTGAAACGTTTGAACTCCGATTTCGCAGGCTTTTTTTTCATTGCGTTTTTTTCAAGTTTATAGGTTGAATTGGCATTTTTTATGATTTGTTTCGGTATACCGAAAGGTACCAGAATCTGCAAAGTTGTGTTTTACGTTGCATGTGACCTTTAATGAACATTTGGTGTCATGGAATCTTTTACGATTTGTATGGTTTGTTCGGGTTTTGTCAAAGGTAAAGGAAAACAGTCCGGTTGTCAGACTCATTGACCTTTGGCTGATGTCTTTTCTACTTCTTGAGGTGATATCATTTGTAGCTACCCATGAAGATCTGGGTCAGAAATCAGAAGTGATCTTCATGCTTGTCATAAGAGGCGACTAACAGGATCGGGTGGTCTGAATTGGTTGACACATATCGTTGGTTCCCAGTTGCATGGATAAGTGCTAATACAGTTGATCACGGGATAGTCTGGTTCAGCCTCGACTATTTACAGACTGCTGCCATATAGCTGGAATATTGCTGAGTGTGGCGGAAGACTTAACTCATGCATTCACTCACTTGTTTGTTGTTCATGATGTCAATCACTGACTTGTCTGGTCCAGACTGTCATGCAGATGGAATATTGCTGAGCGCACACCCAATTACAAGCTTAATTTACACATGCACAATTCTTGAACATCTGCCTGTGATCAGAATGGGGTAACCTAGCAACCAGAAAAACTTAGTCTTCTTTGGAGATGAGTCTAATTTAGTGGTATCTCTGGAATACTTTTCTTGCATCTTAGGATACTATTACAAACTGTGATCACTGAGGAAAGGTGTGGGTAGTATTATCCTAACAACATGTCTCGTGTCAGTATTTATGGAAGTGAATAAATGAATAACATCTGAGTGTAGAGTCTTGATGCCAGCTAAATATAACAGTGGACATGGTACATGTGTAAGTAGCTGTTTGGGGTATCACATAGAGCCAGCAAGAAAAGCCTGTCTAGTTTAGATAGTGACGTAACCTGCTAATAACTGAAAAATAAGTTCAATAGTCTTTTAATAACTAATAATGAAGTTTTATAATCTTTCAATAATTTTTTTTATTGACCGTACGTGTGTGCATGTATGCGTGTAAACCAGAGGTCGACAATCAGATTTTTTACGCTAGCCATCACACAATCACACAGTGACATGCTGCTAACTGTAGAACTTGAATGTCATTGTTATGGTTAACGTAATTTTGCTGTGACAAAAGGTATAAGAAATCCCATCAGAACCAGCAAAATGTAACACAGACAAGTCATTAAATATTCAATATTTTTGTGAGTGAGTTTAGTTTTACGCCGCACTCAGCAATATTACAGCTATATGGCGGCGGTCTGTAAACAATAGAGTCTGGACCAGACAATCCAGTGATCAACAACATGAGCATCAATCTGCGCAATTGGGAACTGATGACATGTGTCAACCAAGTCAGCGAGTCTGACCACCCGATCCCGTTAGTCGCCTCTTATGACAAGCTGAGTCGCCTTTTATGGCAAGCATGGGTTGCTGACGGCCTATTCTAACCCAGGACCTTCACGGGTCCAATATTTTTGTATTGAGCAGGGAGCAAGATACAAAGATTCACAATAGTGGTTTCATGTACAATGCAACTGAGTGAAAACTAAAGTAATGGGTCACAAGTATAATATCAACTCACCAAATGAATGTAATGCAGCGATCGGTCAGGCAGCGGTCATGTAGGTCGAGAACTGACAGAGGTAGGCAGTTTGATGTACTCCAGTTATCTGCGTGTGTGTCCATGTCCAATACAATAAGCAGGCTTTGTATACAAAGTCACTGATTCCTGAACATTGAGCACGATGCGACCATCGCCATTAACTCGGAACCTTCTCATAGTCTCGTTTTTCCTCAAAAAACATTCTCAAACGGAGGTAACTCTACCTCAAAGGCCTGTTGATAAAATACTAATAGCACTGAACATTTATGATACGAAATGTGACCGATATCAACTATCACTCAAAACGCTAAACGTTGTGACACAATAATAATTATCACTTAATCAGTATTACAATTTACACAAAATACACTTCTGTAGCATCATACGTATGGTCATGACATAGCAAGGGTGACAGTGGTATATTGCTTGTTTAGTGTAAGTTTGAAATAATGTATGATACAGAGCCTTTTGGTTTCATTCTCTCAACTTTGAGGAAAAAGAAAAAATGGTTGGAGAGGGAGCTGATATTTATAATCACATCAGTATTTCTGCCATTGTGAACAGAATAAATATCATCTGTCGACAAAGAACAGTATCACAAATGGATTATGGCATTTATATTTTCCCAATGTATTGAGGAAATGTTCAACAAATAATAATATATGAATACTACAAGACTATCCAGTAGAAAAGTGCTTAGCTGCTAGCATGTGACTTAATCAAGATTTAAAGGATCACTGATGCAGATCAGTTTCCGTGGACTGGTTGTTTCTTTCGTTATTGTTTTTCACCAGTGAATACCCGGATGATATCCCAGAATTCGTGACTGGTTTGTGATCTCTGCTGCGCCACCCATATGATAGTTTATGTGTAGACTGATCAACAAAGATGAAGTCATTTTACTTCACTACTATGAAAACAAATCAAACACCTTGAAGTTTACTCATCTGCCAGTGGTATAAGAAACATTAGGACTGAAAAATAATGAAGTCAGTGTACGTCTTTATATTTTTTCTTATAAACCTAATTAGTTCCTTATCACATTTGTATGCATTTTGAAAGTTGATAAAAAAAATACCACGGTCTGCTTATAGACAGTGAATTTCTAACATGATTTTAGTATCAGTATCTTAACATTGTATAGATTGCCAACGTGAATCATATTTCACACACCTCCTATTCGTGACATAGTGCACGTTTTCTGTGATACAGATTCTGCTAAATGCTACAAGAAATAAATAAAAACAAAATGCAAATATTGAATTTAAGACAGACGAAAGTTATAGCAACAATGTCATGCTATTACAGTGGAAGCTGTCTAATTCAGACTCGACTGGGACCGACTTTTGTGTCCGAATTACGAGGAGTCCGAATTGGACTGGTGAGAGTCTAGAGGTAGCTCCCATGACCTTGAGATACGCATGCATGGTACTTTTACCATGGTGTAACATGTTTTCGTGTTAATAGCGGAAAAGGTGATCATGGACATAATTGCGTATTCAGTAGATTATCAAAACTGTAATTCTGTCAATAAATATCACCTCATCTTTTATAAATAATTTATTGTTAGAATGCTCTGTCGTCCGGTGGTTTCCAATGCAACAAACATTTCGTGTCTTGTCCGTAAGCACAAGCACTAGAAGCAACGTACCATGTTTTCGTGTTACTCGCTATTTCGTGGGGTAACGCCCTTGTACGGAAGTGCATGTGATTCGATCTTCTCCACAGAAATCAACAAATACAATGTATCAATGGTTCAGGCATTTTGTCACTGATGAGAAATAACTGGAGTATCGTATTTTTATAACAAAATCGCATACCATCAAAATGACGCTGAGTGAGTACGTAGTCGTGTCAGCTTGCTAAACTTCGTTAATTCCTTTGTTAAATGGTTATCATCACACCTGATAATCCGTTTGAAGTTGGTAATCAGCTAACTACAAAGCACTTCCGCCTCAGGCATTCCTACAAGTCCGAGTTACTTAGCGATGTTTTCATAGTAAATTACCTTGAAGGGCTGAGATTTCAGTCCGAAATCCGAGTTACATGAAGTCCGAATTAGTTAGCCCATATGTAATGATTACTAAGTTAATTTCTGCCGGGACCAACAATTCAGTCTTAATTATGTAGAAAACCGAGTTACTTAGGGTCCGAGTAAGACAGCTTCCACTGTACCTCATTCAGGAATGTATCCATCAATATCCACATAAAAGAACGATATTCCATTCATCAGCAGCTGGTAAATAATCCTGTTCTATGTATTGTGTCTTTCAACAGTCTAATATGCCCAAAAGTGACACATCGTTTGAGAAATTTTCACACTGGTGTATACATAATCTCACTGGTCACCCAGGACAGCACCCCCGGCAACTAACTGTATGATGTCCGCCATTAGTTAGCCAATAATGAGCAACAGTCAATCAATCAAGGTAGTGGCGGTTAATATTTTGTAGGAAGGATGTTGTTTTTACACGTACTTTACGACAGGGTTTATTTAGTATAGATTATGTAAAAGTGTGGAAGTAATTAATGAATCAGTGTGTTATCAGTTAATCCTTTGATCAATGTTTGTTTTTGTAACTCAGCTGATAAACCCTCTTGCATCACTTACATGCATATATTACATAACATGCAATACATTTGCCACTACAGATATTAATGTATAATGTTGAGTATTTACTCCAGACAGGAGAAATGCCTTTGTCGAGTAATTTTAGTGGTGTTACCACTAATTATACCCATTATAAATTCAGTAACTGACCATCAAGTGAATGATGACAAATAACACGTGTAGGTTTATGCCATCAAACGTTAGTTACAGCAAGGACTCTGTATCGCATGCAGTCTGAAAACACTTATTGACCGAAACTGTTTTGAGGATACCATATATAAGAAATATGTATAGGCATTTGCTGTGTACTTCGGTAAATGGGTAAAATCATTTTTATTTACGTAAGAAAATTTTCAGATTTCTCTACCAATGGCAACGTCGTTATTATTAGTTTATGAATTCAGACAAATCAACTGTGTGTTTTTATTATCATAGATAATAAACCAGGGTCGTAGCTACCAAAATTTACGTATGATGTTTGCTATGATAGGTAGGCCATCCCTCAAAACTATCTAAATGTAAGGCTTTGCAATCTTTCGGACATATATGAAACAAATGGTTTGCTACATGTATGTAGACATCATATTTTCACATGACATGATTAAATATCGAGGTAAAAACACAGAAATAGGATCAGATTGGATCAGTCACTATATCATCCAGACATCAGAAAAAAACTACGCTGCTGAGATATTTTGTTACAATCAGGCAAAGAATACCATGGATATTTTTAAATAACGGCATGTGATGGGCATCTGGCCTACTCACTTTTTAGGGTGAAGAAATTCTGCTAATGTGGACAGGAACCCAGTCCCCGTGTCCGTCATGGTTGAGGCAGCGGGTGCTGACCAATTTGCTGCTTGGTCTCGTAATTAGACCGTTGGTGAGAAACATTATTCGCTCCGCATCAGTGCCCCTTTAGCTGATTTTTCAGTTGCTAGTGATTGTTATGTTATCATCAAAATTGAAAGAAGCAGATGTCCAGAAGATTGGTAGGAGTGGAGATACGTTGAATGATTTGGTCATCCATACCCTTTCAAGGATCAGGGCTTGTCATGCTGAAGACACATTTTTAAGTCCCTTCATTGGCACAATATGTAAAGCCCATTTTTGTTCTCGGGTGTTCCTTGCTGGAATAATGCTGAAAACAGCTTTAAGCTAATCTCCCTCACACTCAAGCTCAAGAATCAAGACAAGCCGTTACAAATTTGCACCACATAAGTATTAGACGTGATAGTGTGATCTTCAAATAATGGGTCGATAGTATGGGAGACCGGTCAGACATTGCAAGTGTTACGGTTAAGAATTTACCGTGACAACACAATTTAAGAAATCCCCTTGTAAACCAGCAAAACAGGACAAAGACAAGTTGTTTACGTTCAAATTCTGTATTGTTATACAACGAGAGCAAGGTATACAAAGTCACTAGTCAATATAACGATGATGATTACAAATACATTTCAAGAGAGACAAAATCAAGTCAATGGATCACAAAATACAATATAGCAAACTCACCAAAGTCTTGGTGTGAGAGAGAATCAACTATGGCAGAATGTCAACACAGCGATCGGTGCGACAGCAGATAACGTAGATTCAGGCGTTGAAGGGATTTGACGATCAAGCGTGTTGGCAGTAACTCCAGTAAAATATGAATGAATGTGAGTGTCCCCCTCCACACGGCAACCAGCCTATTTATATATACACTAAGTTATTTCCCGAAAGTTTGGGCACAAACGAACATCGTCAACACTGTAGAATGCCCTAGAATAAGTCTCCCTGAAGTAAACATCGAAAACTAGGAACAGATAAATTCCGGAAAACCAGAATGCTAAAAGTGTTGACCAGCTATTAAAACAAAATGTGACCCATCATATTTAATATTCAAAACACTAAACATTGTGACCCAATAATAATAATTACTTAATTAATAACAAAAATATATAGAAAATACACACTCGTAACACAAGCGATGGATCCTGATCTGTACATGCAACAACAGGTGGCCTTATTCTTCTTCAAGATCTGGAACAATATGTGAGACATGTGAAGACAATATTTACCAGGGAATTTCACAAGAATGTAATACAATCATACACAATAATTACTGTGACACTTTCATATTCTACTCCTCAAGTACTCATCAACACCAGCCTGTTATTGGCTATTCTTGCATACAGATACATGTCCTGGAAATGTCAACACATTGGCCTGCTTGGTGTTGGTACAGCCCGATTCTTGCTTCCACATGTGTTGAGGGAGAAAGAGCAAAATGAATGTCAAACAAATATCAGGAGACTTAATGATCACTTGTACATGTTGATTGCAGGTATGCATTTGTACCATGCGTGGAATGTGACAGATAGAGCATGTAAATGTATGAGATTTAGGTCTGGTTTTGGTTTTGTTGATAACAGATATTATGGATGTGCTGTGATAAAAAAGGCTGAAGAAATTTACCTCTTCTACATGTGGGTTGTGACTTTATATACAACAAGGTATAAATCTAATATTCCAGAATAGTATTAACATATGCTGTGCTGGAACATGTTTTATACCATGTATAGTTTATGATCATGTAATATTACCGGTATGACAAAGAAAAAGAATAACCACTGAAAAAACATTTGACTTACAAGTTTTATGTGTTGATAGGCAACTTTCAGTAAACATGAAATGAAACATATATACCATGGTAACGTGTAGGTTAATGCTCAGATTCGAGTTTTTATGTGTTGATAGGCAACTTTCAGTAAACATGAAATGAAACATATATACCATGGTAACGTGTAGGTTAATGCTCAGATTCGAGTTTTTATGTGTTGATAGGCAACTTTCAGTAAACATTAAATGAAACATATATACCATGGTAACGTGTAGGTTAATGCTCAGATTTGAGTTTTTATGTGTTGATAGGCAACTTTCAGTAAACATGAAATGAAACATATATACCATGGTAACGTGTAGGTTAATGCTCAGATTTGAGTTTTTATGTGTTGATAGGCAACTTTCAGTAAACATGAAATGAAACATATATACCATGGTAACGTGTAGGTTAATGCTCAGATTCGAGTTTTTATGGTAGATATGGACTATCCGGCATGACATGGCGGTATATAGCAATGATTAATGGTTGACAGGTGCCCTACAGATTCGGATCTCTTTGGTAAGAGATGTACAGAAATAACATGTGGTGTTAACATACTGATCATTGTATCACTTGAGAGGGGAATACTCTTAGGGCTTGCTGGTCATAGTTAAGAGGTTTTTCGAGGACATACTGACCGAATTGTGTGTGGCCTGAATAGACAGGTGACAGCAGACCTTTGTAGTTGTTTGCTTTTTGTGTCCCAGTCTTGGGTTCTGGGAACAAAGCAATATTCACTGCTCTGTCAGTCTGGCTTTGTGGAAAGGAGCTGATTTTCTTACAGTTTGCTAAGGTTGTGTATTAACTATTTTCATGACAATTTTCATGTAATAAACATTGCTTGTTAAGCAAAGTAAGGGGACATATAAATCATGCTATCACAGTGACTGAGTTAAGATATCGCATCAGCATCATCATGGATAGTTCTGCCATATTTAATAGTATATTTACTTACTAGTCTATGTATATGTACTGGAATGAAGAGTTATATGTTTGAGGAGGAAGAAAATTATAAAATGATCAATTCTAGCCAAATCGCATTTTAAAGTATTTTGGGGCTGTATTTCCACTTATAGATTGCAATGATAAGAATGATTTTCTGTGCCACTATTAGCAGAATGTTAGAATATTTATTATCACTATGTTGGTAAACAGAGCAGGCTTCACCACTCCATAGGAATCAAACCTTTGCTGTCTGTGATGAAACACTTCTCCCATGTTGCTACCCAACTGTCTAAAAAATGATACCATTCTGAAGACAGTCATTCTGAAGTTCCTTGTCACTGATGATATTTCTCAGGTTTAAATAGGAATTTTGATAAGATTGAGACCAGCAGCATAAATGCTTCACATGGTTATGGGAGGGTTTGGCTCATTAATTCTCAAGGTCGTGTATGCGCCTGGTTCAACTGTTTCCAGTGTGTACCTCCTCATGTTTTCCCCGTTCCATCTGTCTTGTGGTAATCAAAGTGTTGCATCACCCATGCTTCCAGTGTTTACCTGACCTGCCCCTGCCACGTCAGACATGCAAACTTTGCCCGTGGGATTATGTTTAAATGATCCATGACCATGGAAGCTTTGCAGTTGTGTGATCCTCAGGGTGTTGAAAATGCAGTAATCTGTTGATGTTAGCAATGTCTTGAACATGCCTGTTTTGAATGTTGAGTTCTATGGGTTGCTGGTTGTTAGTGCAAGAGGATCTGTAGGGGATTGAAGACTACACACATACACCTGTCAGGGCCATTTTTTCGTTAGATGCATCTCACTGTTATTTGATTAATGCCATGGTCAGCAGTATTACAGTGCAGTGATGGTGGTCTGTAAATGACCCACTCTTGACCAGACGATCTAGCAATTGGCATCTAGTGCTAGTGAAGTCCATATCTGGTTAGTCTGTCGTAAAGACCCTGAAGTACATATATCCAAGAAAGCCCACGCAAGTCTAGAAAATGTGGCAAGTCTAAATTTCCCTAGCTTCTGAAAATGAAGGAAGTCTCAGGGCTCCATTTCATTATATTATTTTTTTTTCACTATGAACGTTTTTTTCTGTAAAATATGTTCATTTCAGAGACTAGCTGTTAGTCTAATATCTGGTGTTCTCAAGTGCAATTGTTGGAGATTGCTAAAAATGATGTAAAACTCAACTCACTCTTTCACCATTGATAATTCCGGACACAAGATTGTTCAGTCAGTCTTCCAGCACTACTGACACCATGGCTATGAGACTTTCTGAACAATCGGGATCAGTAAACGCATAACTCATGCTGTGCTATTAGGTTCTTATGGGTTGTTGAAGACCACGTCTCACCATGATCTTCACAAAGAGATAAGCATGTGTTATCAAAACCAGTTCCAACCATGATCTTCACACGGAAACAATCATATGTTGTCAAAGAACAATCCTAACTACGAACTTTAAGGGAGACTAGTATTATTTGTCAAAGACCCATTGTAACCATGATCTTCAGGAGAAACAGGCATATATTGTCAAAGAACAAACCTATCCATGATCTTCAGGGGAAGATAAGCACATGTTGTTGAAGACTAGTTCTAAGCAGAATCTTCATGTGGTCACTGATCTTCATTGAAGATATATATTCATGAATGCTTTATGTTTTATATCAAGGAATTACAATAACATATATGATGGGTATCAGGTTGAGTCGAACATTTGAAATATATTTTGTACAAATCATATTCCATTTCCATCTTGCTTGAATTAAAACAAACTAGTACCAAGTAAAAACACTATCTTAAAACAGTCTAGAAAACAAATTGTTTCATATATCAGGGTCACGATGCCCAGGAGAGATAGTTTAAACAATTTAATGTGTTCACACTAGTTCTATTGCATCAAGCACCTGCCCCACAATGCACTCTAAAGCACCTAGTGCACCGGGCAAATACAAGCATGCTTATTATTTCTAACTAAACAAGAGTATTCCTATTACTCCATCCTACACAAAAGGTCACTCTTTGCTTTAGGATGCCTCCCACAGTTCTTTGAAGATGCGAATCAAAGCTGAAATTGATGTTGGTGTTACAACTGTGCACCGTTAATTTTAAGAGAATCACATTTAGTAAAAACCCATGAAACTGATGAGGTTTTTGTGTTATCAATGTCAATATGTAATGCTAATGGGAGTGCACTGCTTCAAGCTTCAGGGAACATGATTCCAACGTGTTTCCATTTATGCTCAGTAATACATGTTGAATTTGGGGGAAAGGAAGCTGGATGTTTTTTAATTTGTTCCAGGAAGTACTGGAAAAGAATTGCTGATTTGTTTACTCACTAAATATATTCATTTGCTGTACATGTTGGGTGTTCTTGCCAAAAAATGGTTGCAATAACATAGCTATGCCTCAACAGGGCACTGGGGTAGCCATGTTTTTAAAGTGTTTGCTCGTCATGCCAAAGACCTTCGTTCAATTCCCCACATGGTATAATGTGTTGAATAATACACCTGTAATCAAATTGTGTTCACACCTGTAATCAAGACTTGGCACAGCTCTGATATTTTTAGTTTGAGCTAGAAATTCTAGTACTGTTTTCTCATAGATTTTTTGTTTATTTCAGGCACAGGTACATTTGGACGTGTTATCCAGGTGCGTCAGAAGGGCACGAAGCAATACCTGGCTCTCAAAGTGATGGCCATGGCCGAAATCATTCGCCTCAAGCAGGCTGATCACATCAAGAGTGAGAAAGAGATACTGTCCAAAAGCCATCATCCATTTATTGTGAATCTGTGAGTGCATTTGTTTTCTTAACCTAGCATTTGTGGTTCGCTCATCATGCCTCAGGCCAGGGGTTTATTCCCCACATGTGTGAAGTTATTTCGTGATGCCCCCTTCCATGAGATTGTTATGTATTGCTTAAAGTGGTATAATACAATACTCACTCCTTGACCATGATATTGAGTCTTGTGACATTGAAATGTTTACATATATACTCATGGAAACAAATAAGGGAACATATGAAAGTACAAGTGTTCCTTTAAGTTTTTCCAGATTTTCACCCACAATGCAATACATGCCTTGTGAAGAAACCTGGAAAAAGAAAGGAACACTTGTGGTATCATATGTTCCCATATTTGTTGCTACTAGTATTTTGTAACATCCTTTAATCATGAGTTGGACTTATGTTGTTTTTGTTTGAATTTTTCTGTTCCACATTCACTGATTGATCAATACATGTACATGAATAAGGCTAGAAAACGGTTAACAGGTACATGAACATGGCTCCTATGGTAATTACGGGCCTATACTCCCTAGCTGATGTGTGATATAGATGTAACATTAAACCCAAATAACAGTGATATTGATACACACTTATCTCCCCACTCTTCAGACAAAAACATAACATTATTCATATAAACATTATTTTTGCAAAGACAAAAGCAGGGTTAATTCATGACACTAGAAACAAAAATGC
This sequence comes from Haliotis asinina, assembly GCF_037392515.1. Classification (NCBI taxonomy): domain Eukaryota; kingdom Metazoa; phylum Mollusca; class Gastropoda; order Lepetellida; family Haliotidae; genus Haliotis; species Haliotis asinina. The sequence continues at coordinate 11,469,422 of NC_090283.1, read as the reverse complement.
TTCATCTATTGTTTAAGCTGTTTCTTTATTTTCCGGAAGAATACAAGTTAGATTTTACAAGTGCCTGCATTCTCAAAGGTACATGTAATTACAGGTGACAGGCGTTTATCAAGGCAATATTTGCATATATTATGCTTAACACACGGTTTGGTATTCTGAAGAGTGTATTACTGTAATACATACTATCAATGTCACCGGCAACATAGTGATTGGATACTATTTATGTACCACACTTGGAGGAGGGAATAACTGTGCATGTTACATGCCCTTTCTTGAGTCCCCAGGCAAAATACAGTATGGTTCAAAATTATTGAGAATAGCTAAAGCATTTCATATTATTAAACGAGAACAAATCAGATAAAATTGAATGTATTGTGAAAGTGAACTGACCTTTTCATGTTGTGTAGGTAACAATTTAATATTTTATCAAGTCTCCTTGAGCTTCACGGCACAGTCTAAGACGGGTAGGCATACTTCCTATCAGAGAGGTTAGTGTCTCGTGAGTTATGCTGTCCCAGTATCGGACCACTTCTCTCTTCATGTCTTCAATTTTTGTCAACCCCTTTTGATTCACACATTCCTTCATCATCCCCCAAATGTTCTCAATGGGATTTAAGTCAGGACTATATGCAGGAAATGGTAATGCAGTCACATTTTTCTCCTGAAACCACTGCTTGGCATGTTTTGCGGTGTGTTTAGGATCATTATCTTGCTGCAAAATCCAGTCATTTCCATAAAACACATGTGCACTTGGAAGCAGAAAATTATCTAATATGTTAGTGTAGCGTTGACTTGTCAGATTTCCCTCAAACACACACAGCGGGGTCGTTCCTAATAAGGATATCCCTCCCCATACATGAAACTTTGGGCTGTATTTAGGTCGTCGATACAACGGTGCTGACGCAGACTTTGTCCATATTTTCACATTATTGGGATATACCCATATTGAGCTTTCATCAGTAAAAATCACATTTTCCCAGTCAAAGTTTTCATGTGCCAAACACCACTCAACACGCCTGTCTTTATGTTCTTGTTTCATGAGAGGAGAAAGAATTCCAGTCTTTTTCTCCCATCCAAGATCAATCAAATTTCTTCTAACTGTAGATTTTGATGCAACTGTTGATCCCCTTTCTATCATTTCATACCTGATGTTGGAGATGCTTGCCCTTTGCTTTTTAGACGCTAAAATTCCCAGCCGGACGCGATCTGAGAAGTCCAATTTTCTGGGTCTCCCTGCTCCTTTCTGGTGCCCAAAATCCTTTCCCTCTTTAAAATTCTTCCTAATCCTATACACAGTAGAAAGAGGAGTTCCTGTTCTCTCTGCCAGTGTATTTACATCATCAATTCCTTGATTACACAACTCAAAAATCAACCTTCTTTTATCTTCAGCAGACATTGTTGACAGTGCTGAGGAAAATGACGTCTGCTACAAATTCAGGGGAGGTAACTCTAATTGTACTATACTCAGTAGGCCAAGATGAGTTACCTCCCTTATACCATTACTTAGTTTTAAGTATCAGTGAATCAGTTGAGGTGTTAGGATAACTCAAAGTAAGAAGAAAAATTCTCAATAATTATGAACCAGACTATATTTCTGAATTTTGCTGAAAAAGGCAGTTAATAATTATACTCACTCATTGAAAACTGGATTCATCAGACTCAAGACCTTGGCTTCATATTAAAAGATTTTAGTCACAGATTACATTTGTTGTCTGTATTTATTATTCAGTTTGTAAGCCTGTTAAAAGTTATGGCTGTGACATTAGGAAGCAAGTGAGTATTGCTTAAAGCTGCATCAGCAGTTTTGTACACTGATTCTTTGTAAGAAAGTGTCTTTTATTTTACTATATGTTGAACAAAGCTGTGACCTGGCTTGTGTTTTCCATTAAATGTGTGGCTTTCTCTTTACTTACAGGGTAGCTTCATGGTTTAAGCATTCACTGATTACACTTTTTTCTCCCTATCCTAGTGTCGCTTGAATAAATGTTGTAAAATGAAGACACTGACATTGTATTTTCAGGTTGTGGTCATGTCATGATGAGAAGTTCTTGTATATGCTGATGGAGTATGTTCCTGGAGGAGAACTGTTTTCTTATCTACGCACACATGGGTTTTTCAAAAACTCAGATGCAAACTTTTATGCATGTGAAATTGTCTGTGCATTGGACTTCCTTCATTCCCAGCAAATTGTGTACAGAGACTTAAAACCGGAAAACTTGTTGTTAGACACAGAAGGACACATGAAAATAACAGACTTTGGTTTCGCTAAGAAGGTGATAGACAGGTAAGTACACTGGTAACTGATGTAGCAATGTGGTGCCCCCTTCAGGTACATCATTTGTTGCAACTGATCTTTGCTTTGAATCCATTCATCTAACAAAAGAATTGCAAAACTGTTTAATTAAGCTGTTAATACTCACAGTTGGTAATTATAGTTCTGTGTATTATAAGTGCCAATCTCATTCAGTCTCATGGAAGATATGTTATATATAGAGCCAGATGGCTAGATAGGCTAGATAGGCTAGATCTCCATTTTGAATAAACTTCCATGACACTGAATGTTGCAAAAAATGGGTAACTATCTCTTTGAAATTCACAATTGTTGATAATCGTAAATCTCTTAATATGATTAAATATGTTACATATGGAGCCCCATGGCTAGATTGGGTAGATCAAGGCTTCCAATAAACTTACCTGACACTAATTGTTGCAAAAAGTTTATAACTGAGTCATTAAAACTCACAATTGTTGATTACCATAAATCTCCTAATAGGACTAAATGTGTTATATATGGAGCCAGATGGCTAGATAGGCTAGATCTCTGCTTTGAATCCACTGATGCGACTCTAATACTTGCAAAAAGTGTATGATTAAGTTATTGAAACTCACAACTGTTGGTTATCCTAAATCTCTTAAGTGTTATATACAGGGCCAGGTGAATCTACTGATGTGACAACTGTTGGTTATCCTAAATCTCTTAAGTGTTATATACAGGACCAGGTGAATCTACTGATGTGACAACTGTTGGTTATCCTAAATCTCTTAAGTGTTATATACAGGGCCAGGTGAATCTACTGACTTGACAACTGTTGGTTATCCTAAATCTCTTAAGTGTTATATACAGGGCCAGGTGAATCTACTGATGTGACAGTAAGTGTTGCAAAATGTGCATAACTATGTCATTAAAAGACTCACAATTGTTGATTATCATAAATCTCTGAATAAGCTGAAAATATGTTAAATAGAGAGCAAGATGGTTGCACGTACTAGGTTGCTTATGTTCCTTGTTTCAGAACGTGGACACTGTGTGGCACTCCAGAGTACCTGGCACCAGAGATTATACAGAGTAAAGGCCACAACAAGGCCGTGGACTGGTGGTCATTGGGTGTTCTTATATATGAAATGCTGGTTGGGTGAGTATGTCCTTGGTTCAACCCCAACCTCCAACTTGGTACCACTTGCTTCAGTTATGAGTTGTATCACACAGATCAAACTTTAATGTATATATATGACAGTGTATCATTTTCCTAATTAACCCGGCCACCTTCCGCTATGATGCCAAGTCCTTCACAAGTTGAGTGCAGTTATGAGTCATATCACACAGATCAAACTTTAATGTATATATATGACAGTGTATCATTTTCCTAATTAACCCGGCCACCTTCCGCTATGATGCCAAGTCCTTCACAAGTGGAGTGCAGTTATGAGTTGTATCACACATTTTATCACAGATCTATATTTAATATTGATGCCAGTGTAGCAGTTACTCTGGTTACAGGAGTTAAATATTAACTCACTCACTCTAGTTGTAGGACCACTTCAGTGGTCCAGCAGATACAGCATCTGCCCAGAGAACTGGAGGTCAGTGGTTTGATTCCCAGGACACTCGTTAGTAAAGGCATTAGAAGATGGTTCTTGTTATCTCCCTACCTGAGAGTCAGCGTGTGGGGAACACCATATGAACCTGTGTGAGTCTGGAATCTGTGCTTAACTATGGCACAATACCCTTTGCTTTTGTGTATATCTGCTGGATTAGAGTATCACACAGGAGTGTTACCATCTCCTGCACAACCTCTCTGGAGGTTTGTATTCACCGAATACTTGACATGTTCCACTGAGGAATACTCACAAAAATCTGGGTTGGTATTGTCTTCAGTAACCCATTCTTATCGCAAGACTAATAGGATCGGGTGGTCAGACTCGCTGACCTGGTTGACACATGTCATCATATCCTGGTTGTGTAGAAAGATGCTCTTGCTGTTGATCACCTGATCATCTGGTCCAGACTCAACTACTCTCAAACTGCCACCACGTAGCTGGAATATTGTGGAGTGTGGTGTAACCAACCAACCACCCAACCAACCAATCCGCCGAGGAAAGGAATTTCATGAACTGTTCGCCTTTCAGGTTCCCTCCATTCTATGATGAAAATCCTTTTGGAATCTACCAGAAAATCCTTGCGGGGAAGATAGAGTGGTCCAAGGCCTTGGATCCTGTTGCCAAGTGAGCAATTGTATATTTTATTTATGGTACAAGTATTTCGTATTTAGATGAATCGTAAGTATGTTGTTAATGCTGAGGTGTTAACTTCTTGGGATTTAAAGTCTGCTGTACGTGGATATCTAAAATGTAGTTGAAAGTTATTTTCACGAAAATAACACGTTATCCATAATGTTCTTTATGTAAGGTTAATGTTCAGTTTTGTGATGTCATTCCTCAAACTGTGTGTCATACGCAAATGTTATCTTATATTTCTTGTATTTATTTACCACTATTCTTGTTTCAGAGATCTCATTAAGAAGCTTCTTGTTCATGACAGGACGAGGAGATTGGGGAATATGAAGGTAAGACCACCAAGAGTTGCTTCCCCTGATGTTCACTTGGCGTAGAGTATATGCTGATTATCACATATGTCACTAGGTTGAGCAGTGAGTGCTGGGATATAACTGTATTATGGGACCAGCAAGTATATACATGGCTTACGTAGATGGAATAATACAACAGTTTCAGCAGGAAGGGCAAGTTTCTTGTATGGAGATGTTTCTAAAGGTTTTTAAGTTAAGAGGCACAAACATTTGCCATATTCTCAGATATGTAAGACCATTGGGGATTAATTGTTCGTTATTCTTTAATGAACAGTCAACTTTCCCTGCAGTTTATTTGTGGAACCCTTAATCATCTCTTTCCAACATTGTGATAAATAATTTAATTTGGAGCAGACAGGCCAGTGATTGTCATTACGACCCGTATCAATGCACTTGTGGTCTGACCTCACACTGTACTACTTTGTGTGTGATATGTAAGATACATAGAGGATACTAGACGACCTTCCATGTAATACCAAATTTTTTAAACGGGATAATGATTTCGTATCAAGTTTGTTTGATACTAAATCTTTCAGAAGTTTAATAAAAATGGTGGAAGTGAGTTTAGTATTCTGTTTATTACTCTAGAAACATAAATTGATAGAAAATGCCTACAATATGATGACTCTCGTATAAATTTTCCACATGTGAAGCAAGGTCTAATACCTTTGCAGCAGAGGTATTAACATTGTGATGTCATAACTCTAACCATTATGATGTCATATGTCTAGCAGTATTACACTAGTGTAATATTTCCATAAAAATATTAAACTGCATTATCTTCCATGGGCAAGTTTTATATCTAGATATACACTTTGCATGTTATTGGAACCATTTTTGTGTATCTTGGAAAGATACAAAATGTACTCACAAAATTGGAGTTGTATGCAAGGATTGGTTGCTGGGGATTTGGTTTATGCCAGAATTCCCATATGCTAGCAAAGTGAACTAGCAAACCATTAACTGTGATGGCATCAGCATGTTGTTTGGTATTTATGGTGAACTGTCCCTTCCAGTTTGGGGCAGAGGATGTGAAGAGACACAGATGGTTCAAGGGCATCAACTGGGACGATGTCTTCAACCGAAAACTGAAGGTGAGGCTTTTCAGAAGGACGGAATTGTCCCATTCAGATTTCACACTTGACCTCAAATTGGAACAAGAATAATGGGGATAGTATACAAACCCACCATATTCAAGGGAGAGTGGCAGGCAATTTTAGAAAAAAACACAAACTGACCGAGCGGCAAACTGAGAAAAAGAAAATTGTATTGAGGCCCTAGCGATCCAAAATGCATATCTTTACATCCTTATGTCTTGTAACTATATAGTGTGAAAAGTATATTCCTGTGTGGCACCTCCTTTCAAAACCTTAGAGTTTTGATGCAGTGACTAGATACTCACACAAACATGCATTCAGCTTTTGTACTGAACTGCAGAGAGTTGGATGGTGAAATTACTCTTAGTATCAGCAAGGAGACGTTACAAACTTTTAAGTGTAAGAAAGCCAAAGGCTAAGTGTCAACAATCTGAACATGTGTGATTATTTGGTTATTTAGTTACAAAGGGTAAACTGCAGTTTACAGGTCACCAGAAGTTATGGTTAGGAACGTGTAAAGTGCAGGTGTCCTGGCCATACAAATATTCAGTAGCAGGGAGATATAACATTTCCGGCCCCTGTGTGTCATTAATTCATGAACATATTCCATTTGTTATAAAAGGTAAAACACCACTGAGTATTATATTTTGGGATAGATCATTTCCAGAGTGTGCGAGTGAGTATGGTTTTACACTGTTTTTAGATATTCCAGCAATATCACAGTGGGAAACACCAGAAATGGGCTTCACATGTAATACCCATGTGGGGAATCAAACCAGGGTCTTCGGTGTGACAAGCCAGCGCTTTAACCAGTAGGCTACCCCACTGCCCCTAATTTTCAGGGATGACATCAGGTGTTCACTGAACTAGTGATGAAATGGTTAAAGTGTTTGGCCATCATACTGAAGGCCCAGGTTCGATTCCCCACATGTGTCCATTGCATGAAGCCCATTTATAGTTTTCCATTGAAGAGATATTGCTTGAATGTTGCAAAAAGTGGTGTAAAACTCAACTCCCTCACTCACTTGAGGATAATCATGCCCTACCCTTCTGGTAACAGAAGCTGCTCACATCATTTGTGTCACTCCTTCAACATGTGCTTCTCTCTGTTTCAGCCCCCAATCGTTCCTAAGCTTGCCTACTCAGGTGATACAACAAATTTTGACGACTATTCCGATGACAACTGGCAGGATGCTCCTGCCGTTGATCAAGAAACGAAGGACATCTTCGCAGACTTTTAGTCCTTCATTAGAGGAGTACCCCCCCTCTTGCTCAAGTGTCGAACGTTGTCACCAGATGTGAACATTATCATTTGTCAAGACCTTCTTAAGCGACGTTTGGTATTTTATTTCATTATATTACGAAATGAAGGTATGCCTTTTAGTATCTTCCAGTACAGTCTTTCACAGTGTTTGGCATGCAATACAGGTCAACCTGAACATGGAACTACAACAATAACTGCTCTTTCTCTTCCCGGAGCCATGCAGTCCTGCTTCTCATGTTAGATCAATGTGTGGGATAACCATTCTGTCCATGGATAACAACATAATGTCATGTGACCAGTATTTTACCCAACTGCGTTAACCATTGTTTTAAAGATTAGTTGTTCTCAAATTTTGGCAGTTCCAACGAAACGTAAACACTAGACATTTGGTGTGTTCTGAGACTTTTTAGACAATATGCTGCAACAAGTAGCCTCATTGAAACTTTTGTCTCTGACTGCTATGGTTACATGTCTGGCATTATTAGGGGTGTGATAAGTAGAATTACTTGATGGTTGTATTCACAAGCCAGAGTTCTCCATATCAACTGACTTCAAGCATGAGGACACAAATCCTTGACAAATCCTGCCATTCCATTACTGTTGGTGAAGGTGACAAGCATTTCTATTATTGTCGTCAGAAGTGCAGGCCCAGTCCAGCTGACGAAGAAGAGAGTGCCTTTTGAGGCATAACCACTATTTTCCTCCCAACTGATGTTTGTGAGATCTACAACAGACACTCTGACTGAAGTCACTGATGCATATCACGAACTAGAAGTATGATTATGCAGGTCGTGGGTGATATCAAAAAAAAGAAGTATGGGTTTTAGGGGTGAGGGAAGGATATCACAAACTTCATGAACAGACGAGCAGGTCAGTGATGATATGAACAACTTGAAGTATGGATATTGAGGTTTTGGAGTATAGATATATACTAGATGTATAGATTTTTTTTCTTGTTAAGAATATATGTATGGGTTGTTTTATCTGTTTGTTGATTTAAACTAACTCTTCTGCATTGACAGATTTGTTCAAGATTTGAATACTATTTCCCATGTTCATCAAACATTATAATACATGCTGAGGGTGCAAGGTAATACAGCAGAGATATATGTTTGTATGTGTATTTTGGCCCAGACTTGTATGTGCTGATGTGTTCAAAATTTAAAAAAAAGAATAGAACATATTCCTGCCAAAGAGCAGTGTTTGAGCAAGATACTTTAATGGATGGCATCTGCTTTATTTTGTAATAATAATAATTTTGTTATAGTGGAAATATGTTTAATTTCAGCTAATTTTGTGGGTTGGCTTAATCAGTAATATATATTTGATGATGGCGGAACCAGACAATCCAGTGACTGCCATAAACTGACAAGCCATTATGACAGAAGATGATTCCGTTATTGCAGTGATGCGGTCATAAAGTACAGCTGAGATTAAGAGAATGAGAACTGTACAAAAAAGGCAATTTGTTTCCAAAGGTTTCCTATTTCTTGTTTTGTACTTGAGGATATAAAAAACTGTTGTTTCAAACATTTTATCAATTGTCATTCATCATTTCACATAAAACATACAGAGAAACATCTGTTTGAACATTTTCAAATCAATACAGTTTGTCGATACAGCAACATTAGAGGTGTTATTTCTTTTTGATTTACAAAGTGTATATTTTTGTGTTGTGTAGTACATAGAAGAACTATTGTTCCTCTAGATCAATGGGTGAGTGAGTGAAATTATCAAGGTCTGATCAGGTTGTTGTGTGTACTGTTTGAGTCACTCGTCTTCCAAAGGTTGTGCTATTTATATGGTGATTATTAATCAGTCTTTTTTAGGAATGCTTGAGGTCTGTCTATTATTGTTTTAGTGAATATTATATTATGAATAAATTGCAAGAGATTCCATGTCATTCAATAATTAACAAGTCTATTTCCTTTATGCTTCCAATAACCAAAAACAATTAAGACTACGCCAACTAACATACCGCTGCTTCCTGATGGGTATATACTGAAATGGGCAGGGCTTGTATGATGTTTTCATGCAGATCGATGCCACTGATTTCATATTCTTGTCTTCATTTCTTTGTGTTTATTATCAAATAGGCAGTCCGCATACTTGTTGACTATCTATTAAACTAATTAAAATAAGTGTCAGTATATATGTTTTGTTTTGGGGAGTTAAAAACCAAAAAGACATTCTTAGCTATGTAGATTTATGCCAAGTGTGTGATTCTTTTTTCATGATTGTATCTGAAAATGAGCTCTAAAAATGTTAAAGTCATTTCTAAAAAAACTTTAAATTTTTATAGTTGTATATAAATGTACTGTTCTGAGATTCCGGAGCTGCATTTCTCTTGTGATATTATTAGTTTCACATTGGTGATACACTGGTGTCTCTAAGACCCTGAAAACCATGGAGACTAATTTCCAGATAGTGCTTGATCCTTTGTGCAACAATACGAGATGGTATTATGGGGTCTTGCATGAATTCATTACTTTAGTATGTATTCAGCTGAATTATTTTGAGCCCAGTGTTATATTGTGAATATTTCTGCGTGCAGCATTACAACCACAATAGATACAACATATGTCATATTTGGGATTTCACTTTCTTTGTAAAGTACACATTGTAGTACTTTTTTGGTTGAGTCCCATCTGGGATTTGAACCCACACCCTCAGAGTCAGGCACCAAATTGCCAGCACACAAAGTCAGCTTCCTAGCCCGCTCAGCCACCACAACTTCCTTTCAGTGTGCAGTCTAGACTGTACTTTACTAAGAAAGTGAAATCCCAAATATGACATATGTTGCATTTGACCACTTTCTGAATGGCATTGTGTAATCACACTAGATACTGTAGCCCTGCTGCCATGATATTACATTATCTGTTTAAAAGTGAAACTGTCCGTGAAGATATTAATATATATTTGTTACTATTTATCTTCTGTTTTTATCATAAAGTTGAGATCCAATTATGAAGTAGATCAGAGACTTTTTGTGTGTGACCCTGAAACAGTTATCCGATTAACTGGGAAGAATTTTTAATTACAGTAAGAGTTGTGCATAGCCTGTTTGATTCATTGTCATCAACTTAGGCTTGAACAGTCTTGTATCATGAATTGTAACTTAGATTCTCCTGGTCATAATTGATGATACAGGACAAGTCCAAAAGTATTTTAATGGTTCTTTTGAGATTAATTTTAGAGAAGTCTATATGAAAAAATACTAGTATACTAAATACGTTATTCAGTATATATTCATCAATTACATATTTTCACTTTTTGCTATTTCAAAATAGCATATGTCAAAGTAAAAAAATAATATTTAATTTAATATTTAATTTTTATTTTAATGAACATTGCATTCTGATTTGTTGGAGCACAATGATGATGAAGACTTTGTTTTTGTGTTATGTAGTTAGGCTAGTAGCTGTTATTGCTTTCACTTTACTGACATTGGTTTTGTATAGTCATTGTTTATATATGTAATGGTTTCAACATTTTACATCAGATAATCAAAACCCGATCACATGCACATTGCCTTCCTTACCTCAATCAGCCGAGAGCAGGCATGACTATTCCATGTGGCATTGAGTTCTCTTCCCTTGGATATATTTTTGAAAGCGATGTAATGCTGTGTAAAATTTAGATTCAATTTTTACTTCAGAATTAATAATTAAAACATCCAGATGATATTTTGTATCCAGACAATATCTTTGGTATGTATGACTGAAAAAAGTTCCAGTCATGTGATTATTTCAAGGGGATATAATTCAGTCGCACACTTTTTGCACAAATGTTTCATTGGTCTAAACCCACCATATATTTACACATATCCTTTGTACAGTTTAATGAATCTCACATGGTGCATGGTGAACCTAATGTTGTGTGTGTATGTTACGGTGGGTTTTATGTAATAACTCAGTGGTATTACTGGCTGTGAAAGATCTTTTACTGCAGTGGGATAACTCTCTGCATGTACACCTGAAGACATCTTCATTCAAAGTGACATTAGGTGATAAAGAGTGAACTTTGACCTTTAACTGAAAGGTGTAAGTTTTCCTTACTAATCGGCATAGCCTAGCCTTGTGGTTACTGCATTGCTTGTCGTGTCCAGATCCATTTCTATTTTCACGTAGATGCAATGTATGATGTCGGTATCTGGTGTCCCCTGCTGAGATATTCTGGAATATTGTTAAAAGTTGGATAAAACCTTAGTCATTCATTCATTCACTCATTCGTTACCAGCTTGATTCAAAGTAGAAATGTACCACTGATACTACTGCACCCGTATGGAGGAGTGAGTGAGTGAGTATGGTTTTACACAGCTTTTAGCAATATTTAAGGAATATCACAGTGGGGGGCACCAGAAATGGGCTTCACACATTGTACCTGTGTGGGGAATCAAACCAGGGTCTTTGGCATGACAAATGAATTCTTTAACCATAAGGCTACCCCTGTGCCCTTATGGAAGAAAATATCATAGAGCTCAGATATTACAAATGACAACCACGGCTGTGTCTTTTTGCATTCAAAATTGCACTTAAGATAATTTTTTATACAGATAAATAACAATTAATGTCTTGTTCATTCATACCAAGAATTGAGAAACGCCAAAGCAGCGAAGAAATCCGTGGAGGTGTCCTCAAATCCTTGTCCAGAGAGGTATTTATGAGAGAAAAAATGTCATTTTGATGAGGTAGTAAACATCCTCTGGTATTGTACAAGCACCTTGCAAGTACTGTACAAGTTTATGAGTATTGTTGCTATACTGTTTGATGAGTTGTTGTCCAGCACTTATGTGACCTTTGTTTTCACCATGAACATCCACTGTTCTGTTCAACTCCAGTCTACAACCACATGTGAACAGAGCACATTTATTGTCTTATACTGAGGGAAACAAATAAGGTGGCACCACGCCATGGCAGTGTTCCTTTGCTTATTCTCATATGTCCTCTCAGAGGGCGATTCCAAACTTGCAATGAAAACTGGTAAACAGTAAAGGAATACTTGAATTTTTCTTTTCCTTTATTAGTTTCTCTCAGTATATAGTCAGTGAAGGTATTTTCTACACATTTCCAATTCCAAGGCAGTGGTTTAGCTTAGTGGTTAAAGCATTTACTTGTCATGAGACTTTGATGCGAGTTTGATTCCCATATGGGTACAATGTGTGAAGCTGATGCAAATCATCGTGATATTACTGGAATATTGCTATAAGCAATTTGAGATCATACTCACTCACACACTCCCTGCAATGTCTTAAAACAGTATTCAGTGATGTAAACAATAATCCTGAGGCATTTAACCAGTCTTTGAGAAAATATTACCAATATTTAATAACACGGCATGCTGTCCAAGCAGGATGAATGTTGGTAAAACAGTTTATCAGCAAGAGATCTTCATCATCTGTTGAATTATTGTTGTACAGTTTTGTGATAATAGCATATTTCTTGTGTGTGGTAAATGTTTCAAGACTTGTACATAACATTCAATCAAGAATAGTGTTAAAATTTATGTACTTTCGGCAGAAGTTTTGTTTATGAAAGTTTTGAAAAGAAAAGCATTATTTATTACCTAAGAGGGCGAATATATCGGGGTTCATATTTATCATACAATGACTCTATAGGGCAAAATATCACTTTGTCATAGTGACGTGACATCATGAACAATGCCATGACGTCATTGTTCTTCTGTGAAGTTGCATTCTACATGTGGTGATGGTGGGTAGCCAGCCCATCTTTGAAAGTAGATTTGGATATATTTTCCTCAATTTAACATCTTCGGTAATAAACAGAATATTATATTCGTCCCCATAACATACTTTGTGTACAACACTCCTGCCTAAATATCGGTATATCCCTCGCTCTCACTCAGGAAATGCCAACATTTAGGCACTTATGTCGTAAATTTATTATGACATGGAAACTCTTATAATACACTCTATATGGTCATACCTGTGTACAAGTTGTTATTTAGTAGTGTTTATCCTTGTGCACAAAATGAACAATATGCCAACCTAAAAGATATTAACAAATCTTCATATTAATATATGCAGTAACTGAAGGTTTTAATATGATATACATGTACTATTTTGTAACTTTTGTGCGTTTCCTGAAATATATTATAACTGGAATATCAGATATATTGGACGTTGGATTTATATGTTGGTATTCAACAAGTTACCAGTATGTGTCATGTCCATATTTAAGTTCACAGCCAAAATATGTTAGCATTCCCTTGTGTCAAACGATAACAATTGTATTATGACAAACAATGATATGACATCATCATTGTTGACTGCATCACAGTTTACCAGCATTATGTTAATAAAATAGTAGGTTTATTTCAGATAAATTATCCTTACAGATGAGATTTGAAACAAATTGTATACAGACTTATATTAAAAATAACAAGGCGTATGTAAAGATATTCTTGAAGATGTAGATATATTTTTATGGTCAGAGCCCCATTATAAATATCACATTTGAACGCAGGACTGATCCAGTTATAGTAAGTAGGTACCATATTTCCCATGTCTTTCGTTGAAGTACCAGTAAAGGTAAACCATTCTATCAGTGGACAAAACAATTCAGTGAAAGAATGCTCTGATAACAAATTATTGTGTGTCAAGATTCACTTAGCAGAGCTTGATTTAAGGAGCTTGTGTTAACTTACAGGCATGTGCATGTTTACATGCAAACCAGTGACATATTGCCATGACACCTAATTGCAGCGTATTTATGTATCCTCGGTTGATGACGTCAAGGCAAAGAACAAGACCATATATATCGGACACAGGGATTAGTTAAGGGGTATGGTAAATAGACCATGGACGTATTGAGTGTGTTGATAGATTGATTTTGTGTTGACAGGTATGGGTTAGTTGAGACATAAATTGAAATTTTTGTTTACCTGCACTAGGTGCATGTGCATTATTATTTTTTTTCAATAATATAGCACTTGAGAGTGCCCTGCTTAGAAATCTGTTAAAAATCATATTCATCTCAAGGCAAATTTCAATTTTGACCTACACATACAAATGAGATATAACTGTTAAAACAAGATTTGATATAAATGAGAAATTATTGTGAGTATTGTTAATTGTGTTTAGGGTGTAACAAAGATTGTGTTTGTCTTAAAGTCTGTACATGTTCCAAGTGTTGTTGTGCAAACCACTCTGTAAGGTAATAATGGTCTGTACTTGATATTTAAGTACAGTAAAAGTGCCTTTAGAAATCCATCCATGCGTTGCCAAAGACATTCATTCACCAATCACTTCATGCAGATCATAAGCACTCGCCTATTTTAAATGGAATTATTATTTGTATGACTGTTTTAATGCAGAATAAAACCTTTTCAAATACTCACCTGTTTAGCTTTTAATTCAGGTATGGTTTTCATGGCTGGTACTGTCTCATTACTTTCACAAAGCAGTAAGGTCATCATAAGGCACTAAGGTCATCATAAGTCACTAAAGTTAACTGTAATGCACTATTAATAAATGGGATTTAAGATTAACCTATGTACAGGTTTCTTCATGGAAGGAGCCCCAGGACAGGGCAAAATTTTTCCAATATTCTTCTGAATATTGCTGCTGAAAAACCTGCTGTTGGAAATCAGTCTGGTGTCAGAAACCATGACAATCGTCTACCGCCCCTGCCCTCTGTAATTTAAGACAAAACAATACTGAAAGCATTGATTTCCACTCTTTATTCCGTGAAAAGAATATTTCACATAAAAAAAAGAATAGTAACAAGGTTGTCCGTATAAATCAGCTGGATGAGGTAAATCCCTCATACAATGCAGAAGTCTTGAATACTGAGATTGCAGAACAGCAGAGACACAAACCTTGTCAACCTGGACTGTTCTATTTCCATTGAAATCTCAATTGTCTGGATATATGAATAAAAGAAATGAGTACCTAGTCACTTCAGTCATGTAAACACGTCAGTAAATCATCTGGGAAACAAGGTTTCACTAGCCAAAAACAGCACAATACAAATCTACATACTGATATAAATGACCTGTACATTTATACCTCTGTTCTAGCACTGGTAAACACTTTATTAAAGTTGGTGTCTTTTAATGAAGTGATGCTCATATTGCTATAACTTTGTATATTATATAAGCATTAAACCATAAACAGTATGCTAAAATGTGAAAAATAAAGTATTGCAACTAAATATTGGCCTCTACCCAGTTCACCTGAGGACAACTTTAATTACATGTTAGAGCTGTTTCAGGTTTTTAGGTTCAAGATCGAGAGGAATGGCACTAATAGCCACAATCACAAAATAAAGTGGGAAATGCATCACAATTTAGCTGATGACAAGTTACGCCTGTCAAAGCAATTTCAGGTTTTTTAGTTGACAGCTTGAGAGGACTGGCATCTAAACCCACAGTCAGAACATACTGGGAAATACTGAACAATACCCTGATAACTTAAACTATCTGTTTAAAAAAAATATTCAGGTTTTTAAGTTTACAGATTGAGAGGACTGGCACCAAAACACAGTCACAAAACATACTGGCAATTCAAACAAAGGAAATTATCATATACTCAATGTATGACAATACATTTGCCCAACCACTACAATTTGTATGAATGCAAAAAAGAAGTAGAAAGTACTAAAAATATGGTAACTCTTACTGCTTAAAGCAGTCAGTGATACAGTCAAACCCCTTGAACAAACTGTGGTTAGCCATTTGGCTACTGTCAACCCTATTCACCAGGCCAAAAACCATAATAACTGATAACTCCACACAGCAAAATGTGGCGCCTTGTATGACTAGCACAAGTGTGCCCAAAAATATAATAAAAACTGCTGATCTACAAAAATATATTTACATTCACCAAAAAATATTGGTGAGCCAGAAATGTGCATGATGACATCATAATCATGTCTAAAGGAGCTGATGTATTCATTTCTCAAACAAGAGATAATTTGTCCTTTATACTTAATCTCACACAATACTGAATTGTAACAAAATATTGAAAACTGATTACAAATTATACCACAGATAGACAAAGCCAAAAAAATGAAAACAACAAAGCAAAATGAAAAATAACACATCTATGTAACAGTTGTACAGAATATTGCAGCGGGGTGCATGAGTTCAGTGCTGGTGTATATATGGAGATTCTCATCAAAGTGTCTATGGATATTGACTATGTCAACTTGAGTTGATAGAGGTGTATTTATCAATGAGTGTTGATACAGTTGATATCAGTAGACACCAGGGGGAGATTCTATTTATCATCAAAAATCATTCTTCATTAGTATTCAGTGAAAATGTACATCTCTCAACACTGTACTACCATCAGCCTTGCAGTGCAGTCATGTGATAGCATTGTAACATCATCAAGTTCATGACATCATAGCATTGTCAGAACATTATACAAAATCTACTGTCAAAACAATATCTCCTAGGAGATATCAAATGATCTCACACAACAGAACATGAACCAAGCTGTTGACACATGTTACAGAAAATAAGTAAGTCAGGTTTTACGTCAATTTTAACAATATTCCAAAGAAACCAAAGTGGGGGACACCAGAAAATGAGCTTCATACACTGTAACCACAGTGAGAACTGAACCCAGCCTTGTCTGTGATGAGCGAACACTTTAACTAGCATGTTATGCCAGTAACTTCTAACTGATAGTACAGAAGCAAGCCACTTGTTAGTTCTCTGAACTGAAGGTAAATAGTATCTAATGGCTACATTACATCATCATTCCTTTGAAATTTGACATCTTCAGTGTCTGAAACTATTTCAGATAACATAACCAAACTTACATACAAATCTCCTACCTTTTTTGAATAATATCTTAAATTTGAAAGAAAAAACACTTTAATCCTACGACCAAACTCAAGGGCCAAAGTCTGTATACCAACAAAATGATAAGTTTGGCATGACATCAGATAATTGCTATGACATCTTTAGTAGACAGGCATTCAGACCTTGGAAGATCACGAAGAGAGAAATCTACTGACCGATAACAATGTCTACATTTTCCATTTCAAAGTTTTGGGACTACTCCCAGTCATTATCACAAACAACAAAGGTAATCCATAAAAAATTTGGCGTAGTTTTGATTTGTGGGTTAAAAAAATATGTAATGTTTGTTTTTACCCTTACATGGCCTTCACCACCTTACTGTCAAATAAAAGATTTTAATCAAAACATTCCCAGTATATTCACATAAACTACAGTGGTTCTTTTTGGCAAAATCTTCAAATATGCAAATCTATGATTACAAAAAGTAGGGGACATTCCTTTTTGAGAAAACCACTAGCCAATGCAAATGCATATGAGAAAAAGTAATATATATCCATACAGATGAAACATTTGCAAAGGAATGGAATAAATTGTCACATTTTCTCTTAATTTCTCTCCATCATCTGTTTCCTCCTTGGCTTCATCATTTACATTTTATCAATCTTGTAAACCCAATATCCCCTACTTTTTCGGAATGGTATATAACATGTATAGTACATTGCATCTACCTTCAGACATTTCACTATATTCCAAAAACTGATATATATGCAGCATGTTTATACACATTGATACAACAAACTCACCTTATAGACCCATACTGTAATGAACTAAGGAAAGTTTAGACATGCAAATTGAATTTGACAAAAGAATAATAAGACATAATAATAAGATCAGTACAAAAAAGTACCTCGACTAACAAATGTTTCCAAACACAGTGTAGAACACAACTATCATATCCCTCCAAAAAATACATAACAATGAATAAAATATTTCTTGTACTAAATTGGTTTTGAAAAGTGTTTTATTATCATCAATCTGGTTCTCAAAACAGTTTTTACTGCTAAGAAACAACTCACACAAACATATTAAACTTTCACAGTATGTACTGTTCAATCTATTTATAAACATGCTTACAATGAGTTCACTGACGTAAGTAACTCTCTTCAATACACTGCTAAACTTGATCATGTGAACAGGGAGGTTAGCAATATGATCTGTCGCTACACACTGACACAAGTGAACTGTCAGTGTATTGACTGTGCACAAAAGGTGTATAACTAACTTATACACCACTATGGCCGAGGAAACCCATATTTAACCATCTATGGGCATCCATACTTCTCCAGTCCCAATAAGAAAGAGAACAGGTGGGAAAGGAGGATCTTGATATATCATATCAAGTTTTTGAATATGGTTATTTTTTTCAATAAACAGATACCCAGTAACATGTTTTTGGAGTGGCAAAAATTTAAACACATTTGGTTCCTATTTTTTGCAAACATTTAACAACCACAGCGGAAGAAAGACCAGGTTGACATGGTGTAAGAAATTCTTGTTATCATATACACACATTTGCATTTTACTTCAAGTCTGGAATTGTAATAAAAGTTTTAAGTAAATAATCTAATGGTGGCAAAATGAGACACATGTTCAGCAGACCTTTACCAACAAGTGAAAGTAGAAGTGTGTCAGCCAGTACACCTATATTTAAACAAAATACAAACATGGCAAGAAAACCTTAATTGGTCTATGCAACTCTACAATTGTCTATCATTGGTAACGCTTCTCACTGCAAAAATATGGCCTATTATAACAATCTTCTCATTGCTTTTCTATTCTACAATAACCACAATTTACACAGTTAGATTTCTGTGTATCTCTAGACCCATACAAACTCCCTCAACTGACAAGAATGTGATGTGAAATGATATTTAATATAATGTTTTATTACTTGCCTGTGGAAGATACTGCAGCGTTATATTTTTATGGCAAACATTACACTTGCATAATACCACTATACATATGACGTCATAATGGTTACAGTTATGACATCACAAAACTAATGCCTCTGTCGCAGTGGTATTACACCTTGCTTGACCTGTGGAAATTTGATATGAGAGTTAGCACACTGTAAGCAGTTTCTATCAATTTATGTTTCTAGAGTTATAAACTGAATACTAAACATGTTTTGATTTAATATCAACCTCGCTTTCACTTGACATCAAATCATCAACCCGTTTAATGACATTGGCATTACATGGAAGGACATTTAGTATCATCTATACAGTTTATAATACTCACTATCTCCATTCATCTCCAAACAGATGCTTCACCTGCAAAGCACAGATTTGCTCTCCCATCTAAAGAAGAACACAAAACAAGAAAAACATTGTCTTTTGGCAAAATAGAAGGGACCTGTGACCTGCAACAGGGATTGGAAAAGGCAGGAGCCATTTTGCACATTAGAATATAAAATGGCCCATTAAAATTTTGAAGCTTACTATTGATACCAGGGTACTGGCCCCTTCTAAATTCAGAAAATGGCTAAAAATCTTGAAAATGGCCCATTGTCAAAGTTCTCTATCCCAATCCCTGCCAGCAAGAAGAACTGTTTTCATGGGTCTGAATCTTGGGATGAGGGTCCCAACAACTTCCTCAGCGTGCTACATGTGTGACGACTCCTCTTGAAGAATATTACAACATCCAGACTTGCTCATGGAAGAACGCGAAACAGACAGACTTGATTCAGAATTGTTTTGAGATCCCTGACGATAGTTGACAATGTATGCAGCAACAGTACTGCTGTTCTGAATCCTGGTGACGATGTACATTACAAGACAGAACAGAAGCAGTTGTAGGGCAACTAGTACCGGGCCTATCACCTGGAACACTGACAACTGTGAACCGATTTTGTCAAAAACTCTGTCATAACATGATGACTTGTAGATTGAATAGTTGGAGATCAGAGATTGATGATCCACACATCTCTGCTTCTTATCACAGTTGCAGCTCTCTGGAAATTGAGTTTGTGAAAAATTATGACTTAACCAATCAGTAAAATTGTTCACTCCGCAACAATGGAATTTCTTTTGAGTTTCTGCCACACATTCTTGAACCAATGGATCTGGATATGAGGCAAATGTCTGTACCATTTTGGTTTTGAGTTCCCCTTCAGAAAGTATTGAATTATGGATGTGTGCAACGATGGCTGATACTGTCTCCATTGCTAGTATAACAGTCAAAATAATAAAAAAGGCCCGAAACACTTGCTCGTTGTTTCCACATGAGGTCCTGTATATCCCAACAAGTCCGACAACAGTAGTTATCACTGCAGCAGTTAATAATAAATAGTTTGGCGTGAAGTACATCGCCATGTAGTTACAGGAATATATCCTCTGTGACGCGATCCACACAGAAACAATGCCTGTGACAAAGCCTTGGATGAAGTACAAGGCACAGAATAAAGTTACAAAATATTTAATTGTTTTCATCCGAACGGACGGCTCCTCGATGTGCGGTATTTTCAACATGACAGTTGTTGTGCGATTCACATAACATCACAGATGCAACATTTCAGCAAAGTAAAAACACATTTAAACAAAAGGGGTTGTCAAATGAGGATAAAAAGTTTGTTGCCAGTCTGTTGCCACGATTTTATGATAAGGTCGTTGCCCACCATTCAGTCCAGCATCAAACTAATGATCAATGTTTGTGAACATAAATCACAAGCAAACTGAATGATAAATCAATGACTGTGACTTCATCGCTGAAAGACTTCTATATGTGCATAGAGGATTGTGTTCATTGGTGGGGTCCAATGGCTGAGATTCCAGCCCAGCAATAAGTGCCATTCCATGCACTGCATGGTGACGCCTCGCCTGGAGTGTAGCCTTTCCTTGCCTTGTCCAGTCACCATGGTTCATTCAACAGCTGTTTCTGGCACTGTGGAAAAATAAAAATTGATACAGACATGTTTGTCTTTTCTCAAAATGAAAATACATTTGACAAAAGGGAATAATACGGGGTTGCTGTCTGTTCATTATGTTCACTTTAAATCTTCAAATCTTACAGCATGGTTGAAATAATTGTCTGCCACATGTCTCTGCGTTGTTTACATTACTGGCTAGTGAACAGTCATGGCCAGTACATCAGTATCACACACAGATCCTCTCAGTTCCTGTATATTTTCCCACAGTATTTGACAACAAGCAACAGCAAAAGAGAATTCTTCATGGTAAGCAACATATGAGAAAAATTAAAAATACCACCACCCCCCCCCCAAAAAAAAAACACATAACTTAGTTGGGATGTCTCACAACCAATAAAATCAAGTTCACAAGTCATTAATTGTTTTATTCTCTATCAATCTACTTTAAAAGAAACTCTAAAATAGTCGCACAATCAATTATTCTTGGTTACTGCATCATAAAAATACATGAATGGCATGAAAAGTTTGTGTTAACTGTTACAGTTTGTAGTGAGGACCATTTATACTGCCATGATTCCCTTCTGTTATATAAAATTATGATTAATGGCAGTGAATGGACTGGACACATTTTGAATGGCTAATTAAGTATCCTAATTAATTCTGTATCACTAATTTAACGAATGA
This sequence comes from Haliotis asinina, assembly GCF_037392515.1. Lineage (NCBI taxonomy): Eukaryota > Metazoa > Mollusca > Gastropoda > Lepetellida > Haliotidae > Haliotis > Haliotis asinina. The sequence continues at coordinate 11,447,810 of NC_090283.1, read as the reverse complement.
CAGAGTAATTTTGTAAATACCGCTAAAATATGGCAACGATTGTTCGATAGCCAGTACCATTATTCATACATCGAGCTCTTATATACCATGGTAGAAATGCTAATCGTCACGTCTCTATACAATACCATTATACCATGGTAGATGTAATTGTCACATGTCTCTGCTTTGTATACACTACTGTCATACCATGTTTGATATTTTGTCTGTCACATATCTTGTGTAACATACGCAACTGTTACATCATTGTAGACCTATCTCTCTCTCTCTGTACTGTTATTAGAAAAGACAGGGGCCATGGGCCATTTGAATGAAAAATTTTGAAGTTTACTTAAGACACAAAGGCAATGGTCCATTCTAAATTCAGAAAATGGCTAATAATCCTGTAAATAACCCACTGTCAAAGGTTTCTTTCCCAACCCCTGTCTGTAGTATATATATATATATATATATATACAACTGTTATGCTATGGTAGAAGTGTCTCTACGTTATACATACCACTGTTATACCACTGTCGACGTGTTGTCCGTTACATGTCTCTGTGTTATCTAACATAGATCTACCGTTTTTCCATCGTAGAAGACTTAAAGGGGCACTGATGCGGAGCAATTTCCGTGGACTGGTGTAAACTTTTGTTATTGTTTTTCTCCCGTGCGTACCCGGATGATATCCCAGAATTCGTGACTGGTTCGTGACCTCTGCTGCGCATTCCGTAAGCGCAATTGATAGTTTAATTATAGACAGATCAACTTAGGTGAAGTCATTTTTACTTCATAACAAATGTATTTTGAAAACAAATGAAACACTTAGAAGGTTAATCATCTGCCAGTGGTAGAAATGGTAAAAAACTATTAGGACGGAAAAATAACGAAGCCAATGTACGTCTCTATATTTTGTCTCATAACCCTAATTGGTTTATTGTCATATTTGTATGATTCTGAAAATTAATAAAAGAACACACGATCTGCTTATACCCATAGTAAATTTCTAACATAACAGCAACATTTATACATTGTATAGATTGCCAATGTGGATCCTATTTCACACACATACGCGATCTAGTGTGTGTTTTCTGTCATACAGATTCTGCTGAATGCTACAACAAATAAATTAAAACAAAATGCAAATAATGAATGTAAAACAGACTAATTTTATAGCAACAATGTCAGGCTACTACCTTGTTCAGGAATGTATCCATCAATATCCACGTAAAAGAAATCGTATTCCATTCATCTGCAGCTGGTAAATAATCCTGCTCTGTGTCGCGTGTCTTACAACTGTCTCATTTGCGAAAAAGTAACACATCGTTTCACGTCTTTCGTTGGTGAAAACCAGATAAACCTCTCATTGGTCTCCCAAGATAGCACACCTGGCAACTAATTGTATGATGTCCACTATTCTAAGTAATTTAGTTAACCAATAATGAGCAATCAATCAATCAACGCAAGGGTGGTTAATTCTTTGAAGGGAGGATGTTGTTTTTGCACTCACTCTTTACACACTGCCTTTTGACAAATCCGCTAGAAGATAACAGTAATTAATCAATCAGTGTGTTATCGGTTAATCCTTTGATCGATGTTTGTTTTTGTAACTCAGCTGATAAACCCTCTTGCATCACTTACATGCACATATTACATAACATACAATACATTTGCCATTACAGACCTTAATTTATAATGTTGAGTATTTACTCCAGACAGGAGAAATGCCAAATGGGAACCTTTGTTGAGTAACCGAAGTGGTGCTACTACTAATTATACCTGTTATAAATTCATTAATTGACCATCCAGAGAATGATGACAAATAACACGTGTAGGTTTACACCATCAAACGCGAGTTACAGCAAGGAGGATGTAATCTCTGTGTCGCATGCAGCCTGAAAACACTTATGGGCCGAAACTGTTTTGAGGATACCAACGGAATTTCGTTACATAAGGAATACACACAGGCATTTGCTGTGTACTTGGGTAAATAGGTGAAATAAGGGGGTTTTTTTTACGTAAGAAAATTTTCAGATTTCTCTACCAAAGGCAAAGTCATCGTTTTTTGTTTACGAATTCAAATAAATCAACTGTGTGTTTTTATTATCATAAATAATAAACCAGGGTAGCTACCATAGCTACCAAAATTTACGTATGATATTTGCTATCACAGCTGAACCAACACTCAAAACTACCTATATATATAAAGCTTTGCAATCTTCCATACTGAAACAAATGGCTTGCTACGTGCCTGTAGACATCATATTTTCATGTAACATGATTAAATATCGAGGTTAAAAACACAGAAATAGGATCAAATTGGATCAGTAACTATACCATCCAAGCATCCGAAGAGAACTACACTGCTGGGATATTTTGTTACGATCAGACAAGGAATACCATGGATATTTTTGAACAAATGGCATATGATGGGCATCCGGCCTCCTGACTGTTAAGGTGAAGAAATTCTGCTAATATGGACAGGAGCCCAGTTCCTTTGTCCGTCACGGTCGAAGGAGCGGGCGCTGACCAATTTGCGGTTTGGTTTCGTAATTCGACCGTTGGCGAGAAACATTATTCGCTCCGCATCAGTGCCCCTTTAACATAATTTCAATTTTTCATGTTTTCATAACAACCTCATGGTGTTGCGGAACTTCTATATTAATATTTTTCACAAAAATAGATTGATAACCATAATTCAATATCGGCGATAGCAACATACGCATCCGATCCAAAAACAGCAATTGTTATCGTTTCATACACATTGACAAATAATCACAGGCAATAACGAGAGGCTTTACTTACGAAAAGGCTCTCCCTCCAAAAGAATATTCTGTAAACTGATTAACAAAGTTTTGTACTTACCTAACATGCTAGGATCACTAAACGACCGCTGATTCTCCCCAAGACGTATTGGTTCTCCTTAAAAAAATGAGAGAATATTTGCCTCTCCCAAATTTTGCCTTCGCCATGTTGTTTACATTAGCAGACGGCAGTTCAGGGGAAGCAACTCCTTACCAACGGTCGTTTCATTTTTTCCATTTACAATATGTTGAACGGGTTCGATTCCAATACAAGGGCAAAACATATTATTTACATTAAATTCGCCTTTTTTATTCAATAATCGCTCCAGTCTGTTTGAGAGTCCATCAGCTCATTCTAGATTATTTTTCAAAAACAAGTTTCATTAAAAGAAAATAAAAAACACAACACAAGTTATCCTTGAAAAGAAACAGCTAACATGGACATAAGGTACTCAATCAGTCTTTCAAAACGTTGTACCATATATCAGTCTATCAGTAAATGATCTATTACATGTTTGCTGGATGTTCGTTGATTTAAAATAAAATGTCACAAGTGTGTTAACCTTCAAGCCCCCAAAGGCCGCTATGGGTAATAATATGAGCACCTTCAGCATGCACTGTTTGGAAACAGGTGCTTTATAAATAGCCATTATTATATCATTAAAACGTGTAAAAACTATTTGTAAGTTGCTGGTTTTCTTCAAATCATTTTTGATACGTTATTTTCCAAAATATATGAAAATTGTGATGTGCTGTTCCATGGAATATCAAAATTTGTTGGGATCCAAGAAAGTGTTTAAAGTATTCGAGTTAAGCAATAAATTTATTCAGACTCTTTGTTAAATTTAATATGGTTTTGAATGTGGTGGACAAATATATACCTGTGCCTGCTCAGATATGAAACGCCTTTACTCTATGACTGACTCAGTTTCTTGATGTGAACAAAGTAGTTTCCACTATGGCACTGTCACTGTACAGCTGTTGCTGATTGGGTATATTGAACCCTCTGTGCTGTTTCTGATATGACTACCAGTGAAGATCTGGTGTAGAATAGGTCTTCTGCAATCCATGCTTGCTACAAAAGGCAACTATACTTGACGTAAGAGGCAACTAACAGGATCAGGTGGTCAGGCCTGTGAACTTGGTTGACATGTCATCGATTCAGTTTTGCAGATCATTGGATTGTCTTGTCCAGACTCGACTATTTCCAGACTGCTGCCATACAGCTCAAATATCGCTGAGTGTGGCGTAAAACTAACCTCACTCACTCACCCACTCTGATATGACTCTTGTCAAAATGCAGCTAAAGACAAATTGCTGACATATGTGTTAATCCCTCTGTTTGAACACCAAGATGACTCTGGCTAAAGATACAGTGCTGGTTAAATGTAAAAGTCTGTGTACACTAGATGCTTCAGAAAGTGCCCCATACATTCTTTCACAGTTAAAGATAAACTGCTGACACTAGAGTTAATTTAACCCCCTGTAACAAATCCAATATGATGATCTTCTATGTGAGTCTGTAGAAACACCGATGGCATAGGTGTTAAACACTCTGTGTTGACTCGCACGTAACGCTGAAAGATTTAGCTGAATCAGGTGTTCAACCTTTTGTGCTTTCCCCATATGGTGCATCCTCACTGTACAGCTTAGGACAACTTGCAGCTTGGATGTTGAACCCTCTGTGCTGACTTAATTATACCTCTCTGTCAACGTACGTCTAAAAGATAAATGGCTCATTCAAGAATAAATAATCTGTCTTGGATATCACAGACTCTGATGACCTCCAATATTCTAAAGATTTACTAAAATATACATTTTTTAAAGTTGAATAGTCCCAACTGCTAGAATTTAAGTTTATAAAGCCAAGCTAGGTCAGAAATACTAACAAAAAGTTGAAATTTACTTATTCAAAAATAGATTCAGAAATGTTGACTGACCTTCATGGTCACAAATGGTTAAAATTATGGCTTCTGAAATACTTGGCAATGCATATAGTCATTATTCAAGACACAGAACATAGTTTCTGAGTCTTCAAGTTATTGAAAAAGTGTATTTTGATTATTTTTGGCCACAATTCTTCTAAACTGTTTATTTCACAGTCCTCACCACCACCCAATCCCCCTACTTACTTCTTATGACAAGCATGGGTTGTTCAAGACCAGTTCTACAAGGATCTTCAAGGGGAGACAAGTATGGGTTGCTCAAGACCAGTTCTACCAGGATCTTCAAGGGGAGACAAGCATGGGTTGCTCAAGACCAGTTCTACCAGGATCTTCAAGGGGGAGACAGGCATGGGTTGTTCAAGACCAATTCTACCTGGATCTTCAAGGGGAGACAAGCATGGGTTGCTCAAGACCAGTTCTACCAAGACATTGAAGGAGAGACAAGCATGGGTTGCTGAAGACCAATTCTACCAGGATCTTCAAGGGGAAACAAGCATGGGTTGCTGAAGACCAATTCTACATGGATCTTCAAGGGTTGCTGCAGACGAATTCTATCAGGATCTTCATGGGGAGACAAGCATGAGTAGACGAAGGCCAATTCCACCTGGATCTTCATGGAGAGACAAGCATGAGTAGATGAAGGCTAATTCTACCAGGATCTTCATGGAGAGACAAGCATGAGTAGATGAAGACCAATTCTACCAGGATCTTCAAGGGGAGACAAGCATGGGTTGCTGAAGACCAATTCTACATGGATCTTCAAGGGCAGACAAGCATGGGTTGCTGCACTCCAATTCTACCTGGATCTTTACGGGGAGAGAAGCATGAGTAGACGAAGAACAATTCCACCTGGATCTTCACGGAGAGACAAGCATGAGTAGATGACGACCAATTCTCACTCGTAACTTCACTGGTCCACACAGTAAGAAATAATTCTTTTATTAACATAGTAATTATTTTTATTAAAACATATACGACTTTATGGTCTAGTAAGCTGGGTGAAGCATCTGGCCTTGATGACATCAGGTATGAACACAATGATGCTGCCTACCTGGCTCAATTATTCTTTGTGTTTTTCTAGCTTGTCAGTGGTAATTATGTCTGAAATACAAGCTTGTTTTAGGAAATATCTAAGAAAACACTTCTGCCTTTCACCTCAGGGTCAGTAGAACAGAAATGCTTCTTGGACTGATAAATCCTAAAAAGTGATGGGAAAAAACGATGTGTTTGGTTGGACAAGGCTCTTCACCCACAAGAATATGAAATGGTCCTCCCTAAGGTTCCTGAGAGGCATTTAGAAGCTGGTATACTAATATATGACAAAATGTTCTGGATGTCAACTTCTTCTTTATTACATACACAATGTTTCTGGACTATTTGTTGCCCTTCGTCAGGTGGATGATGAAAGGGCAAGAAATAGCCCACAGACATTGTGTAAATAATATAGAAGAAGGTCCTCCCAAAGTTGAAATCAGTATGTTCACATCTGTGCATGATTGGTATAAATGCTCAGTCCACTGTTTGATCATGTGGTATGTAAAGTGTGAATATCACTACAATGAAACATGCAACAACCAACAGTTATGATTTCAAATCAAACCAACATTAGTCTGGTGAGTGAGTGATTGAGCTTTAGTTTTACACTGCTTTTTGCAATATTCCAGCAATATTACGACAGACACACCAGAAATGGGTTTCACACATTGTACTCATGTAGGGAATCAAACCCAGGTCTTTGGTGTGACGAGTGAATTCTTTAACCACTAGACTACCCCATCGCCCTGTCTGATTCTGGACAATATCCTCTTAAATATGGTATGTGGTGAATCTAAATTATACTCATAACAACTTGTAGCAACTGTATCACTGTACAGCAAATTCAGAAAGGCCTTCACACACAGAATTCACACTTAAAAACAAACACAGGACTTTGGTGTGATGACTGAATGCTTTCACCGCTTGACTGCCTCACACACTCTTTATTATTATATAAGAAGGACTAAATTCAACACAGAAATGGTTTTGGTTCCAGTTTGACATTCCAGATTATCAGGGTCGGCAGAGGCATAAACAAAAAAATAAACATACAACAAACAATTTATATTACTCACCCGTGGAAGATTTGTAACATTTTCCGGCAACATTACACAAATGTAATAACACTAGATGTATGGCGTCATAAAGGTTAGAGTTTTGAGGTCACAGTGACAATGCCTCTGTGGCAATGGTATGAGACCTTGCTTGACTCGCGTAAAGCTGAGAGTCATCAAAGTTTCTATCAAATTATGTTGGACAGTAATCAACAGAATACTAAAAGCCCTTCCTTGAAATATCATTTTTATTAAACTCACAAAAGATTTAGTATCAAGCTCGCTTTCAGTCATTTGTTACCAAATCATGAACTCGTATGATAAAACTGATATTACATGGAAGATGATTTAGTATCCTCTATATACATCGGTGGTATGAGCTCAGTATGTGGTCTTTACAGAATCATCCAACAAGCATGGGCCTGGCAATTTTCAGATTGTAAAACATTTGGTAAAATTTTGTCATGAATGTGATTATCACGCTTGGTGTTCACAAAGCTATTTAAAATTAAAACAAAAGTTGTTTTTTTTAAACATTCAAGGTCTTCTGGATAAGTGGATCCATAAACAAAGCAATAAACATAGATTAACATAAGTATAATATTATTGTCTTTGTCAGTTATGCAGGCACATCTCAGCCAGGACAAACAGAATTTGGTACCTGCATACCTACACTGTATGAAGGGACATGAACACACATTAGGTGAGACTGGCAAACACATTAACTGCTCAGCTGTGCGTTTACACTGGATGAATTCTACTGGCAAAGCTACAATATTTCAGTGACTAGTACAGCATGATAAACATGATTTAAACAAGGTACCAACTGTAATAATTTCTTTGAAAGAAATTTTGAAAGTTTGCATTGTATTCACAAGTACACTTTAAGATGCACAAACCCTCATTGACAAATTTCACAGTTATGAAGTATTAAGTTTGCCACATGCATAATTTCCAAGGGTTGGAATATATATCTGTATAAAAATATTCAATATTCTGAATACTTATCATCTCTGAATAATATTATCTTTTCTACATATAGAAGAAATATACCTATAATTTCATGTCAAAAAGAATGTAATTAAATGGCAAATTAGTGACTTCTCTGGAATTCAGATTATCATGAATTTCTAATGACTGTGGTAACTTAAAGACTCTTTCAGAACAGAGAATTTCATTCTCAATGATAAAATTCTGCCATGAGAAAAAAATTTGATTCTTGAAATGGATTCCAACTTTACGGATATATGTGTAACAACTGTAGTTGGTATGTAGCTATTACCTTGGTTCCAGGTCCATACTAATATTTTTTAAAATCTAAATCTTGAACACAAAATCCCACAAGCTGCCATTTTTCCCGACCCCCTTAAGTAACCTTAGTGTAGAGACTGTTACATACGTCTCCATCTGACAACTATATATAAATACATGAGTGAGATGGGTTTTACGCCAGATGAGGTCTTCACACATCATACCTAAGTGCGGAATCGAACCTGGGCCATCAGTGTGACAAGCAAGTGCTATAGCTACTAGGCTACCACACTGCTCCATATATATACTGTATCTGTAGTGACGAAAATAGGAAGTTAAATTGTGGAACAAACACTTAGCACTAAAATCCCATCCTGCAGCAGGATCCAGCCCCTCATCCACCGCAGTGTGTCAACAACTTCACACAACACTGAAATACAAGTCATAAAACCTAATGGCAGTTTCAACATAATGCTCAGAAGGCAGACAAGAAATTGTCCTTCAATAACCGATATGATTTGTTCAAAATTTTCTTCACATGTATCAAAAGATATACAAAGTATTACCAACGGTGGAATTATTACTCTGAAATTGTGTTGAATGTGACTTGTCTGTTTGATGTCATCCATTCAGGGCAAGGGAGACAACTCACCATTAAGTCCAGTTTCCACCCCTCACTAACTAGCCTGGAGTTTTGTATCTCGATAGGTAGCCACTAGTGATAAGTACAAGTAATAACCCTTAATTGACCAATCAGACTTCACCTATCATTGACCAATCAGATTTAACCTCTCATAATGCTAGAATTTACTCAAGCAAGATGGTTACCATTATTTCAAGACTGAAATGAAACATGTCTACCTCATGGCGTGCATCTAGAAAAGGATTTGGAAAAAAACTATTAATGCACAGTTGACAGTACAAATGCTAACAAAATCTTGCAATCACAAAAAAACAAAGCATGGTAGGAGCCAAATACCAATTTCACTGGGAATTTAGATTGGACAACGCACAGACTGTTATATCTGCCAAAATATAGCCCCACAATTCCAGGCTAGTGTCAAGGGAGGTAACTGGACTATTATTGGAGATAACTCCCTTGTCTAGGTGAGATGATTTGATGTGAACATGTACAGTGTAAATATTTTTAAAATAAATATTGTTATGCATGGTATTGTTGTGAACACATAATTCTTTTTTCATTTCAGAAGAATCGGATACTTCACTGTGACATGATACATCTCTGTATCAACATTTGAGCTCACCACCAAAGATGCTCTATTTAGGTGGATGTTGAGCAAACTCTGACTGACCAATCTAAATCAATGATACCTGATATTTCTTTCCCATCTGGATTTTAAAGTTTAAAAGTCAGGTACAACATGTAAAAATATCAACAAGAATATCTTGACCAACATTTCAATTTCAAGTGGCACACATCAATGAACAATGTTTTTGAGACACATAAATTAGATATGCTGCCTCTCCGCACCAAGAATCTTAATGCCTGTGATTGGCTGGTTAGAAAGTTCGACGGGACCTGCTACAGCGGTGACCTGAGATCTTCACACAAGAGACATCATGTTACAGTAAAAGTTCACATTCTACAGAGATTGTTCATTTCACTGAGTTGGCTGCAGATGGTTTGTGGTGGTGCTCAGGTGAGGCCAATCTGTGCCAGGCCCACGTCCTTCAAGTCTCGATAGGCCCAGGTGAGACAGTAATGACTGAATAACTGGTGCATCAGCTCCCTCTCATCCATCATCTCGATACGCTCGATTCTGCAGGCAAATACGGATGATGATGATGATGATGATGATAACACACATGCAACACAGACAGGAGTATTGAGGACAACGATGATCAGTGAGTGGGTTTAGTTTACCGTCCATCAGCAATATTCCTGCTAAATGGAGGTGATCTGTAAGTTTTCAGTCAGGTCTGGCCTAGACAATCCAGTGATCAACATCATCAGCATCGATCTACACAATTGGGATACGATGACATGTGTCAACTAAGTCAGCAGGCTTCACTGTCCAATCATATTAGTCTTACTTTATAAGCATGGGTTACTTAGATTAGTTCTAACCGGGATCATATATGATGATGAGATCCACAGAAAGGCAGGCAGACAGGCAGACAGGCAGACAGGCAGACAGACAGACAGACAGACAGACAGACAGGCAGGCAGACAGACAGACAGACAGACAGACAGACAGACAGACAGACAGACAGACACTCTAATCATATCAGTATTAATGCCCTGATTCCAAAAGCTTATCATTTAGCCAATCATGTTTTGTTTGAAGTTTGCTACTCTCAAATGAGTTTCACTAAAACCAATTTGTGCATCAGGGCAAATCACACAAGAACTGTATATATTGTTTTTGTGATGATCATGTGATAAACAATCTCACCTCTGTATCTCGGCCTGTGGAAGACAGTTGTACACAGTGGATATCTCAAGGGCATCAGCACTTGTCCAGCCATTAGAAGTAAACCTGTAGTTAAATATCTCACATTTCACTAAAATACACGTCATTCAATCGCAAGATGTCTGGTGTTAACATGAGCTGTCATATCTTTACAACTGCCAGGGTTCAGTCCAAACCTGGCCTTGTATCACCAAAGGCTATCTGGGTGTGTCTGCGTGTGAGAGTGAATGTTGACAGACCATTGTGATTGGTCTCTGTAGGATTTGGAGGGTTGGATAGGCAAGTGGTTAAGGTGTTTGCTTGAGAAAAACATTTGTTCCTTTGTTGGAATATTGACTGAAGTGGAGAAAACATTTCACTCTATCTTACACCCACCAAAATAGCATTCACATTCCCATCCAACTGTAAATCACTCACTCACACAAAAACTACACACACACAAAAACACATTGAGCAAATCACAAATGTTTTGTCCTTCAGCACAGTGCCAATCTGAAAGTGGCATTTAATGCTAGCAGGCCATGACACTTGGTCTCTGTAGATATAGGGGCGATGGGTAGTCTGGTGGTGTAAGTGTTTGCTTTTCTTGGATTCAGTTCCCTGTGTTTGTTTACAACTTTGATATAGCATGTGGTTCTTTCTCCTTATTTACCAAGGCCTGATGGTATACAACTTTGGATGTAATGTATCTGATGAAAGTTGTGCAAGTTTGTTGGAAATATGAAGTTCTAGGCAATAAAACATGTGTTTACGCACCTCTTCATCTGTGTGTCAAGACTTGCACAAGCTGAGACACCATGCAGGTAGCAGTCTCGGGTCTTCAGGTTGTCCATCATCACCTGTCCAAATCTGTCCATCATGTTCACCTGTACAGTAGAGGTTACACAGATGATGCAAGGTTACTGAAATGGTACCAAGGTACCCACATGATACAAGGGTACCAACATGGTACAAGGGAGTCCATATAATACTAAGGTACCGACATGATATAAGGGTACTCACATGGTACCATGGGATCCACATAATACCAACGTAACTACATGATATAAGGGTACTCACATGGTACCCACATGATACAAAGGTACCCACATGATACAAAGGTATTCTCACCAACTCTGCCCATAACTCTTCCACTAATACATTAGTATCTCCCCCGTCATAAATACACATTTGCTATAATAACTACACTGCGATGAATTGTTTCAATGATGTCAAACTTAAGCATACTTTGCGGGCCTTACCAAACTTTTACTATACTTTACACTAAAGAGGCAAATTAAATTTGAACTAAAAACATTCCATTCATGACTATCTGACCTGCTCATAATTGATGAAGAATGCTGTATTGAATGTGTCTGAGATCCAGCGGATAAGTTGCTGAGATCGTTCTGTCTCTATATACACCAGGACACACTCAGCCAGGAAGAGAGTTGGCAAATCCTTATCTAACTTGCACTCTGTCACCAGCTTCTTCTCCAGCTCTGGTATATTCTTCAGGTTGGCTGCAACGATGTGATAATCTGCTGCATGCATCTCCGTCTTGCTCACCATAATCTCATCATCTGAAAGTAATCAACATTGTGTTTGTTGTTTAATGTAGCACATAATAATATTCCATCTACACAACAGTAGTCTGTAAGTGACAATTCAGTTAGTCACATGAACATCTATCTATGTGTATCAACAATGTCAATGACTAGATAAAGTTGGATATAAATAATTTTTTTATTTATCAGGGCCGAGATGACAATAAGTACTGGAGGGATAATATACAATGAATATACTTTTTTCTGCAATTTTAGGAGACAGCTTGAAAGTTTCCTTTTACAATGTTTTTCAGCAAATTCCAGCATTCATGGTGGTGGACACCAGAAATGCTTCACACATTTTACCCATGTGGGGAATTGAACCCAGGTCTTAAGCATGACGAGCGAACGCTTTAACCACTTGGCTTCCCCACTGTCCAAACAATTTGAAAGAAAAAGATGAGATACAAATATTAGTAATTGTCTCAGGAATAAGAACTTTGCTTTCTTTCAGAAGCAACATATAACCTTCAGATGATATCTTTTCTATAAGGGCTTTCTTTGTTTTGATGAAGTGACATTTTCTTGAGGTAACAGGAGGGAAGTCAACTTCCACGAAACTCTTTGGTGAAAGTGCTGCATCCTTCAGCTTCCAGTATGTGGTGTCGAAACCTGCCCCCAGGTTGACGATCTGGCAGTTACACTGAGTGCTCTGCAACATTCACATACACTGTGTTATGTTCTCATATAAGTTGTCAATGTGACAATCTGAAAACCTTGACACCACAATCTGTAAAATATGTGCTATTGCCCCTCAATATAACACTGGACTTGGGATCCATAGATGCATTATTCCTAGTATGAAATGTGGGTCACCATATAGTTTGCATAAGTAGTGAGTGAGTATTGTTTTATGCTGCATTTAGCAATATTCCAGCAGCATCATGGCGGGCAACATCAGTAATGGGCTTCACACATTGTACCCATGTGGGAATCAAACCCAGGTCTTCGGCATGATGAGCAAATGCTTTAACCACTAGGCTACCCCACCACCTATTTTGCATTAAGTGCAACCATTAAGTGCACATGCACTTAACCATGTTAACCAAGGAAAGTGTTGCTGTTTCAACTGCCATGCTCTTGAATGTGTGATGGGTTTGTAGGTGACAAAACATCACTAAGCAAAACTAAAAAAGTAATGCAACTTAATTATCACTTTACTTGATACTTAAACTTGTACTTGTCAATGTTGGAGTGAAATTGGATCAGATCAGATCAAATTGTGATAGAAATATTTGATAGTATGGTTCATGAAATAGCCTTGGAAATCATGTGACAGGCCAGGCAATACTAACAAAATGGCCTCCATTCTGTGGGCTGGGAAGACATGTTGTTAATGCTGCAAGCTGTAGATGCCCTTGTGTACCTATGAGCAATTGTGTCAGATAACCATGACAGAATTCATTCCTCATAATGCTTAGGGAGTCCAATTCGGATTCTGTATTGGCACTGACAATATCACAAACATCTAAGTTCACATTCAAAGATATTTTGTTTTTTCCTATAACCAATGTAGTAATTTCAGTTACCTCGATAACCCAGAACATTCTCAAATGTGTCATCTACAAACATGCTTTGATAAACCAGAAAACATTAAGTTTCATTATTTCTTTAACTGACATTGAGCAGTACATGTGAATATGGCAATTGCACAAGCCAAAGTAAGCACATTATTGCATCTAAAGCGACCTGCAAGATTACAGAATACTGGACACCTTCTGTCATCTTTGAAAGCAAGCAAGTTTATGTTTGGTTAGGGTTAGGTTTAAAACTAGCACTTTCGAAATATGGAAAATAATGGATACATTCTGCATGTCAGAAGCTACCACTGGTTACATGACAGTGTTGAGCATATACAACACAAAATTATACTTCTTAGACAGCATACTTTAAGGAATTTTTCCATCAAAATCTGGATTGATCTGACGCGGGCAAAATATCCCCTGTTGATTTCTGGAGCATGAGTGCTGAATCCTTTCGGAATAATTTGTGATATGTATGGATCTGTCCAGTATCCCTTCTCCACGGCAAATCTTTTACACTGGGCTGCATCGTCATTTGTTGCAATGACAGCATCTTCGCATGCCATTGCTATAAATACTTGATTCAAGTCCTTTTACTGTTGGCAAGGAAATCCTAAATGACACTTCGTCGCCATGTTGTTTTGGGATTTATTCAAAGTTGGACGTCATTTAAATCCGAAATAAACCATTCATCAATAATGTTTATTTTCAATATAACTTCCAGCGAATATAAAGAAATGTCCATAATTCTTAAAATGATATCACAATATAAATATTATGTTAATTTAAGACAAATATTTCCATGTTCTAGTTATTAAGTACATGCCGGTTCGGTTCAGCTAACAAGTTCATGTTCCACATTCACGCCTGTCAACCTCGCGGAAATTCCCGCGAAATCCACTTTTGGATGGAGATTCAGCTGTAGAAAGTCGACAGAAACAAAAAGGGACGATAACTAATCATTTGGTTGACAACGAATCTTGTGACAGCATGGGCCGTCTTACCTGACCATTCTACTTTCTGTATCCAGTGAAGTAAACATGGCGGTAGACGAATACTACATGGAAAATTTGGATGAATTTGTGAACGATGAAAACAAAGTAGTGAGTGTATCCAAACTGCTCATCACCACTGCACATTGTTGTCATTATTGAATGCAATCGGTTCTGTAGTATTGTGAGGGATTGTAATGAAAATTTCAAGCTTCTTTGTGTTTGTTTGTATGACTTACATCACCGTGCTTAGCCTTACGTCAATATCATGACACGGCATGTTTGTAGATGGGTATGAATGGAGCATGCACATATTTCCCCATAGTCATTATCAGCCATTCTTTTGGCAACACCTGTTCAATTGACGTGTGCAAGCTTCTGTTTATCAATATCATCAGTGATTTCATAACAAGGAAGTGATGTAAGAAAAACATTCACTGTGTTCAAGTAGTACTGTTTTAGTCAACAAGTTAATCTCTTATCTGGCTGAAAGTAACATGTTTAAGTTGAACTGTTCAGACATGTTACATGTTTAAGTTGCTCTGTGAAGAAGTGTCACATGTTAAAGTTGCACTGTTATTGACTTGGATGATGCATGTCATTGTATCTAATTTGCATAGATGGATGCTTATGATATCAGGTATTGAATTTCAGTAATTACAGTGGGCCATCATATAGCTGTAATGTTGCTGAGTGCTGTTAAACATCAGGCTTATTCAGAATATTGTATAGTAAACTATATTTTTGATAGTCCAGGTGTATGACCTGTAAGGTGTGCCATTCAGCACAATCACACCTTATACCGGTGTTTCTCAATTCATTTGTCAACAGGGGAGGATCATTGTTGAATTTGATCATTATTGAAATGTGGTCAGACTGACTGACATGTTTGATTGTATGTTACCCTAACCCAACAGCATTGCTCATAATATTAATCCCTGGTTTGGCCCAGGTTACAGGATGTCATCATGTTGCTTGATACTGGACCAACAAACATGATGATAACGACATTATTCATCATAGATGTCAGATCATCTATCATCATAATTCTACCAAATAATTGCTTTATACTTTATTATTATTATTTATTAAAGGATATTTCTTTAGTGTACATATCCATGCAACTAGTGCTTGCTCAAGGTGCTCGTATTTCTATTAATGTATAAAATAGGTAATTGATATTTCTGGTGTGCTCATCTGAGGTTCAGATATATGATTGTGGTCTGTTGATAACACTCATTTTGCGGAATCTGACCCAGACAATACCAGGGTTTTATACATCTCCATCCTGTATGTACAGATGTTGAGAATGGATGCAGAAAAATGCAGATAGCTTATCTACAGCATATCAAGAGCATTTATCTTTGTTATCATGGTTATATCAACCATTCATTAGTCATGACCACTGTCAATGTGATCACTCATCCATTCCTGGCTCTGAAGTAACTATCAGAAGCTTTGAATCAAGTAATTCGACATGTCACCCAGTTTTATTGAACCATTTAGCTGCTTCTTACAAAAGACTTGATTGCTGACCACTGTCTGTTACAGGTGACGTTCAAGTGGTTGAGCACCAACCTGAAGGTTCATGTCAACCAAGCAAAACAGTGAGCAAACATACTTGTGTTATCTTAAATGATTATGGCAAGCATAGTGTATTACTAATATTCGCCCTGTGTTAAAACGGAAATTTGCCCCTCCTGTCCCAACAAAACATGAATAAGTAGACCTCTAAAGGCGAGTAAACCACATAACCTCATCAGATTATTGTTTTCTTTTCAGAATGCTGTATGCATTTGTGCAGCAAGAGAGAAATAAAAAGGACAATGACAAGCTAACTGTGACATATTTTGTCGCAGGAACTCCAAAAACAAAGAATGGTTTTATGGTAAGAAAATTTCTAGTTTTATTTTCTGCTTTTTTCAGATCTAGCTTATGTAATGAGAAAGTGAAGTTTATAATCTGTGACCTGTGTATCTGTACAACCATGTGCAAGATTGTGATTTGTTTTGTCCAGAATGAGTCATTAACTGCCGATAGTTAACTTGACATTCCAATAACGCTGCTGCCTGGGGGCTAAAAAACATTCACTCATTTTGGTTAATTCTGATGAACTGATACTGCTCAAAAATGTTTTCTTCATATTACTCTATTTAATCTGTTATGTTATTCCTTAACATCTTTGAGTAGTGTATCAATTGTTTTTCAAAAATGTTCAATAATTGTTCCCTGGATTTTATTGCCATGTCATGTAATGCGGTGGGGGTGTTCAATATTTTTAAACCAAACTTGATATGTATAATAATCTCAACCTATATTGTAAACCTAAAGTCACTGTGTTCTGTAATCTGATTGGTTGAAAAACATGATCAAATGGCATTAGATTCCCGGAAACTGCAAGACTATTCACTGTGTATTTACACATAGAAATCTTGCAAACAATTGTTTTGTTGAGTCATCAACAGTGGTGACATCATTCAAATCATATTGTGACGTAAAGTCAGAATGACGTCACAAATGAGCAACTCCAGATGCTAACAAGGGAACCAGCTGAAGCAGCCAGCTGATGACACTTCACTGCTGTACCGGTACTTGATGTAAACGATCGCGAGTGCTGACAGTAAAACCCTTTGGTTTACTTTTCTGTTTACAATGTCGATAGACATCATGTGTTGGCCAATTTCCTGGTGTTATTGAGTATTTGAAGCACGGGAATATTTAATTTGAAACCTCCAGTTGACGCCGTTGGTTCCAAATGAATGCCTGTGCTTCAAATACTCAATAACACCCGGAAATTGGCCACACTTAATGTTTGTCTCCTAAGTTGTGCCTTTTGCTATTAACAGAGTTTTGGCATTTTTACTTTTTTTTTGTTTTTCCATGGAACATTTTGGTGTTAGTCTAATAGTGGCATTGGCTTTGTTTCCGGAGCAGAACTCAAAAACAGAGAAAATAATAAATCACAAAAACCTGTAAATAGCAATAGGCACCACTTTAGGTTCTGACTGATGTATGTAACAAGTTTCTCAGAAAAATATCGAACGTTTTTTTTAGTTTTGCTCCGGAAACGAAGTCCATCTCTCCATTTTGAGACGAAGTCTGAAGTGTTTCCATGGAAACTGAGAAAATAATAAATCACAAAAACCTGTAAAGATGGTTGGGCTTCGTTTCTAAAAAGACATAAAGTAACTGTCAGATGATTTGTCCTTTCAAATATGTGGGGGCCTGGGGGATATGTATGTCATCTTCTGATGACTCTTGTTGATCAAGTGTTTATACATGATAGACACCCACTTAGGTGTCTGAGTGGGAAGAATCGCTGTCTTCTTTCACAATGCACTTTAATTGATGAGAAATGTCATAAATGCATGGAACAAGCAACAGACATTCTGTCCTGCACCGGGGGCATGTACAACCGGAACTTAGCATTCGGAACATTTGCTTCCAATCTTTGCAAACATGATCAGAATGAAGCGACCATAAAATGACCATGATTTAACCACAGTTACAACACTGGTCCTGCTGTGCTCTGCTGGAAAGACAAAATTAAAGGTTGACGCTTAAATGGTCAGTACCATCCAATGTCCATGAACATACAAGAAGTTTTTGATGATGGGAAAACCACAATAACTTGGGTGTGCCTAGTGCTGCATGAGGTGAATGATCCCAGGAAGTTGAGATACTGCATGCATTGTGCAGCTGACATTGACATCAAATAATCGATTGAGAGAGAGCACTTTGACCATGCATATTGATGGGAGGGACCATAGTTTCTATAAATACCCATATTGTCTTGTATGAAAAACAGCCGTATGTTAAATATGGGTAATGGAATTTTGTGTTACTATGGTGACACTGTATGAAGCCTGGCTCTCGAGGGAAACTGTCTGTTTCAGGGTCACAAATGTTGTGTTGTTGCGGAGGAGGAGCTTGGGGCATTCAAGTCAACACTGTCAACAGTGACCAGCTGCCACATCTACAGTGTCCAGAAAGTCAAGTTGAAGGTCAGACTCCACTCATGATCAGTTTATTAACTGCAAACTGGGAAGGGACCCACAGGATCAATCCCCCTCATTGTGTTATTTCTGGGACAATTTGCCTATGAGTGCCTCTGTAACTTCCGTATTATCTTAACCTGATAAATGGGATGACGTAACATATTATATCAAAACCTATGGTAGTTTTCATAAACCCATTTTGGTAGTGTAGTAGCCCTGTGGTTGAAGTGGTTGCTTATTATAGATTAACCTGGCAGGAGCGTGCTGAAATTTTGCTAAAATTAACAACCAAATACTCTAGTGCCAAACAATTTATTAGTTTGCCATGAAACTTTGCAAATGGTTTGTTAGAACCAGTGCTTAGCGTTAGATACTTAAGATTGTTTATTGAGATTTGTAAGCTTGATGGGAGATGTTAATGACTAACTTTTTGGATCTTAATAACTCAAGTGAGCTGCAGAACCTTTGGCTGTATTTTGCTCCTTATTCAATGTCCATGTAGAATGGGAAGGACGGGTGTGATAGAGTAGATGGTTGTTTCAGGATTCTAACACGTTGTACATGGCCGACTATGACAGCACAAAGGAGAATCTACACACCTGCAGCAGGTAGGTGGTTAGTACTGTTAGTTGTTCAATGCAGCACATGCATTAGTCCATCTCCCATGTCTTATGTCTGTAAATAATCGTATCTGTACTCTAGATGCCTACTGTTATCTCATAGAGGCCTTGAAACAAGTATACTCAATACAACCTATGTAAGTCTAAAATACAACCTCATAGAGGCCTCTCATAGAGGCCTTGAAACAAGTATACCCAATACAGCGTATGTAAGTCTAAAATACAGCCTTACAGGAAAGGTTGTTTCATAAAATGAACGTCTCTGGATTTTAAGAACAGGGCTCAAGATAAGGGCCGTTTTTGTGTATGTATGGAGAAAAATTATGCACGATATGGTAGGAAAAAAATCAGAAAATGTAGCAGATGCGCACCACAGCAATTCTGTACAGTGTTAGAATCGCTTACGGACATATTTATCAGAGAAAAGTATTGTTTTATTGTTTACTGACCTGTTTACACAAGGTGGTGCATGCATGAAATGAAACACAAGACTACTTACACACACCATTAAGTTCTATTCAGTACTCTAAATGTATCCTTAACTTTTTCCAGTACTCTTATAGTGAAAATATAAGGTGTACATACTCCTCATGTTGAAATTTATCTGGAGCCATGTATGAACATAATTTAGGAACCATGTTTTTCTGTAAAATATGTTTATTTCAGAGACTGGATGTAACTTTGTAAGTCTAGATTTTCCTGCTCGTGAAGAGGTGACTGTAGACCTGATAAAAAGGACAGTGTTGTACAATCTGTGGTCGATAAAGTACCGTTCGTTTCTGAGAAATTTGGATTCGGTAATATTCAGGTCATAACTATGCCAACATTTTGTTACAATTCGACTGCGAGGTCAGTATGTCAATCATCAAGGGAGATAACTCCCAACTGGTTACTTATTTGAGTTTGTTGCGGACATCTTCAGTTCTTACTGTTTTTGTTCCAGCTACAGTGCTATAAACTACCCACAAGCTAAGGCCAGGTCCAAAGAAGAGCTGGCCAGACTTGGCGTTCAACAGTCACAGCCATCATCAGACTCGCCCAAGACAAACGTGAGTCAAGCATCAATGAATCTGAGCTACTTTATGATAAGTGTTCAGTGAATTATCTCAGCAGATCACCTGCCGTTTTTCTGTGGTGGCTTTAGAATGGATAAGGGGCAGTGTTGTAGCTTAGTGGTTAAAGCACCAGCTTATCATGCCGAGGACCTGGGTTTGATTTCCCACATGGGTACAAAGTTGAAGCCTATTTCTATTCTTCCCTACTGTGATATTGCTAAAAGGGCCTGGGTTTAGTTAGCCATGTGTGAAACACATTTTTGGTGTCCTCTGCTGTGATATTGCTGGAATATTGCTAAAAGTGGTGTAAAACCATGCTCACTATAAACTGGATAAATATAAACTGCCTCACAAGTACATGCAAACAATTGTATCCTAATTGCATAGCTCGATACTGACATACAAACAAACATGCATATATGTCCCATGCATATATGTAAATGTATTCATCATGAAAAGAACATAACATCCCATTTCTCCCCAATCCACCATGGATCAGTGATGTGCAAATATGTGTCCATTTCAGGGAAGTTTGTCAACGGCAACCAAGGCAGCAGCCAATGGCAGTGCACCTGTGAAGACAGAACCGAAGGGCAGCATCGCCAGCATGTTCTCTGCCGGGGGAAAGAAGAAAGAAGATGAAGAGAAACCATCTGTAAGACATCTTTCATCTTCACAAACATGCTGATATACTGAAAGTAGTGGTTAATCTATTTCAAAATCATTTGTGAAGAACAAAAAAGATGCAGGTACTTGCTGTAATTGAAAATTTACTTAACTGTTACTTTTCTTTGAATAAAGAGAAAACCTATGAGAAATATGAAGCGCCCTGCAAAAGGCAGCCAAATCCATCATGGCTGTTTATGGGTGGAACTCTTGCAGTCATGCTCAGCCAAGTGGAAGTGATTATGAGAGTCGCAGTCACTAGTCGCACCAGACTGAGTCTGATGAAAGTCCACTGGGGCTTTTTGTTTCCTGATCTGATTATTATATGTGACACAAGTCTGACACAAATGAGCTGTGGACTGTTCTGATTCAGTGTATAATTTCAGTGCTGTGAGGGGCTTGTATGATGGGATGTCGGCACTTTGTATATTTTCATTCATTTGATACTGGTTAGGATTGGTCACCAGCAACCCATGCCTAGGTAACTAAGGGGGTTAGAATGTCATGCTCGCTGATGTGGTTGACACATGACATCCTGTCCCAGTTGTAGCTTTTGCTCATGATATTGGTCATTGGGTTGTCTGGTCCAGGCTTCATTATTTGCAGACTGCCACCATATAGCTGGAATATATAGAGTGTGGTGTGAAACAACGAACAAATGAACATCATATGGAAAGTGAAGTTTGGCACCTTGTGTGGCATAATTTGCCAGAAATGAAACTTTGTTTGCCACAATGTCAGTCACAAACTTCAATGGCTTTTTTTTTATTTTGAAACTTGAGTGAATGATATTGTTTTTGGCACCCGTATGTTCCACAGGGCACAATAAACATCTTAATGAATGCCTTAGGGCTAACACTCTGACCATGTCCTCTTCTGTGTCAGGTTCCTGTTAAAGGTGGCAAAGTAGGGAAAGGCAGCAAAGCTGGAGGTGTAATGGCCTTCTTCTCCAATCAGACAGGTATGTCAAATGGATATTGTCACAGAGCTATGGGCTCAACCACCTTCCTACTAGTCTTACTTTGTTTACTTGTGTGCCAAAACACCTGAGGCCATGTTTGCAGCAAATGATGAATAAATATTTTTGAGGCTTATTCAACACTTTGGTATGTAATTTCTTGATTGTCCTGACATGAAAGTGAATGTTTCTGTTTTTCAGCAAAGCCAAGCAAACCAGCAGAGAGTAAATCCACAGGCAGTAAATCAGTCGTGAGTGAAACAGTAAAGAGTGAAACCGTGAAGAGTGAACCTGTGAAGAGTAATCAAACCGATCCAGAACCTCAGAAGGAAAGGAAGACAGACATGAAGAAGTGGGTTGATTTTTTTATTCTTTTAGTGTTAATGAACGATTGAATGGTGAGACGAGAGTGTGTCATTACACCCTGAGAGTGTTGTTCATTGCTGACAATATCTATCACTGAATTGTCTAATCCGGACTTGAATGGCTGTCATACAACTGAAATATTATTGTGAGAGGCGTTGATTTGTACTTCATGAATCCACTTTCAAGGAAGGCCTATAATTTGATGGTGGGTTGAGAAATTAGTATGGAGCAGTTGTAATTGTAACAAAATTTGGGTGCAACTGATTTGAAAATATTTGTCTGGTGCCATATTGTCAGGTAAGTATTTCAATATCTAAAATATTTAGATTGTGATAATTTTGTTCTTTCAGGAGTCGTCCCAGTAAGGGCAAGAAATCTACAAGAGTCTCAGATTCAGGTAGGACACAGAGTAAGGCTGAACCCTGTTGGTCAGAGCAGATGGTTTCAGATATTATGTAACTCCAGATCGGATAATTTACAGACTGGCATGTAGCCGAATGTGGTGATAACAATACAACAATATTTTGCAACGTCGTATGTGTAATCTTGCTAAATGTGTGTAATGCCTGTCAATGTACCTTGATGATAATTTCGGCTGCTGGCTATTCCGGCGAGAGCTATGAGAGGGAGTCACATCATGCATGCATGATTTTGGTGCTCGTGATATTCACCACAGGGTCCAGACTCAATTATTTACAGAATATTGCTGTAGTATTACACACATACAGTGGAAGCTCTCAAAACTGTCACAGTGGATTACGGTCAATTGCGTTGGAATATGGTTAAGGATTGTACCTGACTAGGTGAGGTAAACTGGTGAGTGAAACTTGTTGATTGTACTCTAAATTAATTTACGTGTCACAATTTTACAGCTGCTCGCCTTGTCAAAATGGCTAAACCAGTCAAGCGGGCAAGATTAGAATTAACTCTTGAACAGAAAATTCTGATGAATTCTTTGATGACTATCAGTATGTTGTTATCACTCTCTGGGTGAAAAGGGAAAAGTTTGCTAAACTGGCATGCTCGCGATGGCAACATATTTTGCCAGTCCCAATACACGCAGGGCGTTAGAGGGCTTCCACTGTTTTTATGTTTACATCTGGCCAGAGAATTATTAGTTTACAACTTTACTGAACACCTTAAAAACAAAACTTTAAGAAATCAGTGAAACCATTAACAGTGTTAAGAGGGACACATGGAATTCTAGTTGATTTGTGTTGTTCTTGTTAGAAACATCTGTGTGTAATTCATGTGATGTTTCATGCATACGCTTAATGCAGATGTTCGTCATTACAGGTAATTTCAGTGGAGTTGTGGGGATTTACAGCTTACTGTTGCTTACGTTGATTGTTGTTAGGAAAGCCATTTTTGGATGTTTTAATTTGCTGACGATGTTGTATACGTCAGTGTTTTGTTGTGTTGTGCAGACGAGGACAAACCAGACACAAAGAGAAGGAGAAGAATTCGCAATGATCTGTTTGATAGCAGCAGTAGTGAAGATGGTGGGTAGGAAATAGCTAAATATATCTTACCTCACACATAAATGTCACTGTCTCATTGGCGGAGTGTTCTATTATTTTCAATGCACCCCATGTACAAACGAAGTGCCTTACAATTCACCCTGCTGCCAATGGCAACTCATTTGGTACTTCGTGGTAGTTGCTTTTTTGCCTCAAATAACATTAAATGACACATGTTGCACGGGAATTACTGATGTTTTGTGAATGGAAATCGATGGAAGGGAGATAACTCTAAATCTGTTTTTCTTTTGTCAGAGACAGCTAAATATATCTTTCAAAAAAAGTTTCTCTGAGGATTTCAGTAGGAGAGTTTTCAGTTCACTGTAGCATGAATGAGTGGATTATTTTTAGGAACACATTGATCAGTACTTTTTGTCGTGATGATTTATTACTTTCTAATTTACAGAGATGGAGATCTTGGAAGAGAGTCCGGTTCCAAGTCCTGTCCGAGAGCCCAGCCCAGAACCGGAGTCACCCATATCGGAGAAAACATCCAAACCTGAGTCTGATGATGAACCAGCTGTTGTTCGTCAGACAAACGGTGGAGAGAAACGAAGAAAGAGGACAAGGAAACTAGTGCCCAAGACCTCCATGGACGCAGATGGATTTATGGGTAAATATGTGGCAGGCTTCACTGATATAACCAGGAATCCTTCAATTCCACTTGATGTCTGTTCATCTATGGACTTGATGCATAATCTTAGATCAGTTTCTTTGATAATTCATGAAGATCTGGGTTAGAATTGGTATTCAGCAACCCATGCTTGTCGTAACAGGCAACTAACAAGATCAGCTGACCAGGTTTGCAGACTTGGTTGACACATCATCGCATCTCAGTTGTGTAGATCATGCTGTTTACTTGGCTGACACCTGTCATTCCATCTCAGTTGTGTAGATCATGCTGTTGACTTGGCTGACACGTCATCGCATCTCAGTTGTGTAAATCATGCTGTTGACTTGGCTGACACCTGTCATTGTATTCGTTGACTTGGCTGACACCTGTCATCGCATCTCAGTTGTGTAGATCATGCTGTTGACTTGGCTGACACCTGTCATTGTATTCGTTGACTTGGCTGACACCTGTCATCGCATCTCAGTTGTGTAGATCATGCTGTTGACTTGGCTGACACGTCATCGCATCTCAGTTGTGTAGATCATGCTGTTGACTTGGCTGACACCTGTCATTGTATTCGTTGACTTGGCTGACACCTGTCATCGCATCTCAGTTGTGTAGATCATGCTGTTGACTTGGCTGACACCTGTCATCGCATCTCAGTTGTGTAGATCATGCTGTTGACTTGGCTGACACCTGTCATCGCATCTCAGTTGTGTAGATCATGCTGTTGACTTGGCTGACACCTGTCATTGTATTCGTTGACTTGGCTGACACCTGTCATTGTATTACAAATGCATAGATTGATGCTCATGATGTTGATCACTGGATTATCTGGCCCACACTCAACTGTTTACCAGCCGCTGCCACAGTTGGAATACTGTGAGTGCAGCATTAAACAACAAACAAAAAATATCCACAGGAATGTTGCTGGAATATCACCAGAGTGACTTTATTCCACTTTGTTGCTGATTGTTCATGATGATTGCTTTTGCAGTGACTGAGAAGGTATGGGAGAGCGACTCAACAGATGCTTCAGAACGGGAGGAAGAAGTGACAAAGAAGGCACCATCACCAGCTAAACAGTCCAAAACACAGGTATGTGAACTTAGCAGATCCAGGGTTATTGTATATAATCGTCTGTACTGTGACTTGTTAGAACCAAGAATTATCTGACTTGCGATCTAACCCATTGGCTCTTTTCACTTTTGTTCTAAGGGAGTGGTCATTAATAATATATGCTGATGGATCATGGGAAATCAGGGAGGGTCACCTAATATATCACAGACTTTGTTGGGGGAAAGGTCTTATAAAAAAATTACCATTTGGTGACATTTTGTGGACAATTTTTGAGAATGTGTTAAGGTCCATGTTTACATTTTGATATTAGCTAGGTTGCCTGTGTTCAGTATATTTAAGAGGGAGGTCATGGTTGTGTCATGTGCTTGTATGCTGCAGGCTGATAGGGAGACTTAACCTTACACTGTCTTGCGACTGATGCCCATAAAAGGCGTGGACCCATTTAGTATTTAGCTAATACCACAGCATATTCGTCATATTCGGTTCTTGTGCTGTAGACCACTGGTTTGGGCAGTTACCCACTCACACAGCTCACAGGCATTGCTACTGTCATACGTTCACTCTCTCACTCTCTGGGGCACAACCCCTGTAAGCCTGAGTTCCATTGGTTCTAGCATATACCACAACACTGATATCATGATATGGTGCTCATGCTTATCATGGGTTTGTCTGATTCAGGCTTTGTAACTATATGTGTGTTGTAAGGGACACTCCAATCACTCACGCGGCATTGCTAGGTTCGTACGTTTTCAAGTATTTTCATCTTTGTTTCAGCCAGCAAAGAAAGCCTCCCCACAGAAGAAATCCCCTGCAAAGGGACCGAAAAACCAAACATCGCTCATGTCGTTCTTCAAGAAGAAATAAAACTGTTCATCATGTCTGAAAATATCTGATATTGTTTATCTGAATTTTGTACATATTTGAATTAAAGACGCACTGAGACAATATTTACATGAAAACTGACAAACATTGCAGGAGTGGTTTCATATCAAACTGTTAGTTTTGGGTAGCCTTGTTGTGACAGTGTTTGCCCTTGATGCATAATGGGTTTGATTCTAAACATGGGAACATGGTGTTAGGTTCATCCGTGGGCACCCGAGCAGTGATAGTGCTGAATATTGCTTAGTGAGGATTTATAATTCCTATCTATTTGACATTTCTATAGATTAAAGAAATGTATTGAAATCCAAATGTTATGTTTTTCTTTTAACAACTAACCCTAAAAAGCCTTGTATGTTAATGACACCACTGACTGGACTAGTCTATTACCTAAGGTTGGTTGGTTGGTTGCCTTGCTGCACTTAGCAATGTTCCAGCTATATGGTGACAATCTGAAATTAACTGAGCCTGGACCAGGCAATCCAGTGGTAAACAGTGTGACCATAATTGGGATATGATGACGTGTCAACCAAGTCAGGGAGTCGAAAGGTCCAATCCCATTTGTCACCTCTTATCACAAACATGGGCTACTGAAGATCAGTGATAACACGGATCTTCAGTGGCCCTATTACCTAATGGACCAACAGCTGGAACAGCATGTGCCTTGTTTAAATATGTGTTGGTTGTGACGATCTAATGACTACTACCCTGTTCTATAAGAGTCAACAAGACTGAATCATCAAGCAGTTTGATGCCCTTTGCAGGATACCTTGTGTCTGACATGAATGGACCTCGACATGGCCTAATGGTTTAAGCATCATTTTGTTCAAGACCCAAGTTATATTCCCCACATGGGTACAGCGTGTGAAACCCATTTCTGGCCTCCCCACTGTGATATTGCTGGTATAAAGTTGAAAGCGGTGTAAAACAAACTCACTCTGTCACTACAAGGTTGGACTGTTTGGCCCACACTTCCAGTGTTAGGCAAGATATAGCTGGAGTATTGCAGTGTAACCTGTCCAACAACACCGGGGCGAACACTGTTTGGTGGACTCGTGCTGCAAACAGTGTCCCAGTCCACACTATGAATGGCCACCCCCATTCTCTAGCCACAGGGGTTACTCAAGTCGCATCTTCCCGCATGGGAAGAGAATGATGTCAATGGATGAAAAATTAACCGAAGCGATCATAAAATATTCCAACGTGCCCCGTTGTTTCCGTCTCAAATAAAATGTAGTGTTGACCTTTTTTCACTTATATGAAACTTTTGTCCTCTCGCGTTAATGATATCCACTGAAAATGAGAAAGCATGATGCCGTTCCGTGAGATGTTTGCGCGTTAGGTGAAGATTCGTGTTAGAATTGGTCCATCAGCATCCTTGTATATCATTGTGTTATTAACAGCCCATTTACCATGTGCATTACTCCCCGCACAATACATACTCCACGCGCCTAAACAATCAGGGCCTAGGGGTTTTCGAAGCGTTAGTGATAAGATAGTCGTAAAGTTATATTAATGTATGGATCTTACGACAATCTTAGCGCTAAGAGAACTACGAAAATCTGGGCCGTAATCGTTACCCCGGATAAGCCAAGCTGCACTTTAGGCGCTGGAGGCTGAGTCACGTCTTTATCCCACCGAGTACCCATTTTCTGCTGGCTGACCAGAGTCATTATTGTTTGACAAACCTGTTTGCCTGAGTGAGACCACATGTATCATATAATCTTCGTTGAGGGGCAGGACTGAGTCAAACTCTCTGCGTCCAGCGTTGCTTAACCTCACATGATTTGTGGCCTGAATTCTATGCACAGGATCAAGTGCTAAAGGTAACTGAACAAAGTTGGTGGTCAGGCTTGCATATAATCGTATCCCAGTGTCGTAGATCGATGTAGATTTTAGTCTTGACTCGAGTATTTAAAAACATTAGGAATGCTGTATACCCAACAGCGTTAAGCGAAGCAGATATAAAATCTGTACAGTTCACATTTAACATGGAAATTTGTTGTTTAACGTCACTCTTACCCATATGGCGGTGGCCTGTAGTAAATCAAGTCTGGACCAGACAATCCAGCGATCAACGGCATGGCCATTGATCCTGGCAACTGAGATACGATGACTTGTTTAAACCAAACCAGCGAGTCTGACGATTGATCCCGATGGTCCCCTCATGCGACAAGCGATTTGCTGAAGATAAATTCTGTTAGTACTGCAGCATATTCGGATGACGACTTATTATCATAGCCCTACAGGGTAACTACTACAGTTGAAGGGGTCATGGTGCTACATGTATGTACCCCAAGTACCCCAGGTATCTATCTACACCTGTAATGTCGCTATACACGATTCCTTAATGATCTCTGTTCCTTGATAACAGGTTTTAATAAATTTCTAATTTCCAATACATCTTATCGATCATACATACTCTTGGAAACGGATGAAGGAACACGCGAACGTTCAAGTATTTCTATATTAATTTCCGGATTAATTGTTACGCTTTACATAGCATTGTGGGTGAAAATCATGACACATATAAAAGAACACTTGTATGTTCATGTTTCCTACTTGTTTCCGTGAGCATACAAAAGCTGTACGTCATCCGCTGCTCAACAACAATTCTCCATCTTGCCACATGACTACGACGAACAAAACGGTCAGTTACACTGATAAATGTACGAAACAGGTGTACACCTGAAACATGAGAAATTAATCAGCTTCTTTCAGTTAATAGCGAAATGAATATTAAATCGCGTTGACTGGCAATTAGACTAACAGCTAGTCTCTGAAATGAACATAATTTACTGAAAAAAAACCGTTCATAGTGAAAAAAATATAATATAATGAAATGGAGCCCTGAGACTTTCTTGAAGCTATGGAAGTCTAGACTTGCCACATTTTCTAGACTTGCGTGGGCTTTCCTGGATACATATACTTGAGGGTCTGTACGACAGACTAACTGGCAATGCAATCTTCAAGTATTCAAATGGAACATAATCGCAAGTCTAAATAGGACAGGTAAAGCAGACATAAAATCTAGCCATTTCACAGCTTTTTTCGGCCCGGGAACACGTCACCAGGTCTCAGCGTTCCTGCTGGCCATACTGACGCACAAAAGAAAATACACTTACACAGCTTTGGGATTGAATTCAAGAACACATGAAATAGATTTTGTCACAAACACTGTTAGCGTACATCGTGCAAGTTCATGTTATCCAAAACTATCACATGGGTACTTTCTTTTGTCCGTCAGTCTATGTCGCTATAGAAGGCAATGCCCTTGAACTCAATATTTAAACCGCATGTCGCCTCACTGTACCCACTACAAGATACACAGCAGTCATTCTAGTCATCTAATACAGCTTGTCCATTATGACAGAGATTGAAGTATTGTTATAGGAGGTCCGTCGGGAGAAATATGAACAGTAACGGCGGTTGCTGGTAAGTTACACTTTATCCTTATCCATAGCTCGGTTGGGTTGGGTAGCCCAATGGTTAAAGCGTCCGCTCGTCATGCCGAAGATCCCGGTTTGATTCTGTACATGTTTGCAATGTGTAAAGCCTATTCGTGGTGTCCTTGATATTGCTGGAATGTTGCTAAAAGCGGCACAAGGTCGTGCTCACTCATTCACTCACTTACTCACTCATTCATCCAGAACTCAACCACGATGACAAGTCAAACCGATACAGTGATGGGAAGACCACTGTTTCAAACCTTCCTCTCACACGTTCCGATTTCCCATGTCATTCCTCGTGTCCTCTGCCGTTGTAATACTTGTGGCTTAAAGCTAGTTATAAAATAATATTCCGTCATTCCAACCAGTGGGTGATGTCATGACTATCAGTTGGCGTGCGATAGGATTCCGAGATGCAGTGATACTCCATCCAATAACAGACGGAATCTGTGAATGAGTGTGTTCTCCAAGGCAGGCTGACACAGATATCAATCGGGACAGGCAAACTAGTGATTGACAGCATGAACACCGACACACACCACTCGGTCCCGATGACAAACGCCATTGGGGCAGCCATGTCGGGAATTAAAACAACCGCAATCCTCACTTATTGGGACTAATTGGAACCGAGGGACCTAATGTGATCCTCACTGTAAAGGGTTCTCGGTGCCCATGTTATATCTATCAATGATGAAAGGTTACGTTTCCAGAACCCAGCGTCAATCTGACGTCATGTACCAGCCCCTGAGAACGCATTACGTGACGTGGATAAAGTCGATTCTTTAAGCTATTCTGGTGGTGTGTTTAGTTAAACCAAATACCCGTGGGCGGGGGTGGGTCCTATGTGTTATACATGCCAAATGTGTCTGTTTACCTCTACACAGACCGAACCAATTTCAGATCAAATATGAAATGTCATTACCAGAAACAGGGGCGGGGTCACTGTTTTATCCTCACGTGTATATACAGACCAAATTAAACAAATGTTGATCAAGTTAGGTTTTGCTAGAAAAATCATCTTTTTGAAGGTGATTCTTTCTCATACACATGGCGGGTAATACTTACATCAGATATACATATATATATATACATGCATTTAACCAGATCATTTTTATCACGGATTGCGCCGTGATACTTTTTATATACGAGGGCGTTGGGGTACCCTTGTGGTTAAAGCGTTCACTCTCATGAGAAGCCTTTTCCTGGTGTCCCAAGCCGCGATATCGCTGGAATATTGCTAAAAGCGGCGTAAAACCAAACTCACTCACTCATCACTTTCATGTACCAAGTAATTTTATTGTGAGATGAGAATATCGCATCCACTTCTCCATGAACAAATCTTAGGCACGTTTAAACATCGGAACACGAAATGCAATAGAAATGCAAAGTTTGCACGAGCAACCTGAGCTCACAGGCGAAAGCATCGTCATGAAATGTCGACAGAGTCGTTCCATCTCGACAACGTCATTCCGTCATCATGTTTACCTTGGTTACATGAACAGTGTATTCTCTTCATTCATTAGTTAGCTTCATTGTTTCTTCAAAGCATTTATGACTACGGAAATAGTTATTCTCATAGTTTTAAACATTTTATTTTCGACCTATTTTAACAAAGATCGCAGGACCGAACAACTGACCCCATTAGTCGCCTCTTACGACAAGCAAGCATAGGTTGATGAGGACCAGTCACTTGTTAAATAAGTTTTTTTCAGTAAAAAATATTTATAGTTTAGTGAATATGTATAGTACAAACTTGCTTATTGACAGCAGCTTACTGATAACGATTACATAATGGCAAAAGGCAAACTGGCTTGCCTATGTTTTATTCGATTACCCTTTCAGCTTGGACACAGTTAACTGTGGCATAAAACAACAGTCATACATCATTCGTTTCAACATATCTGTTTTGGGGCTTTCTTTGATTTTACGTCCCGATATTAAACTTCTAGATCCCAATTCTGCATTTTACTGATCAAATGTCAGCCACAAGAATGTCTCTACTGATACGCCCATCGCGGCTTGACCACGTGACGACAAACGAAAAAATGGCCATTACAGAGATTATGTTACAGAATAGCTGCAGACTTGTGGAATGGAAAGATTAAGTAGTTGATAGCAATTGTTAGCCTCTTTCAACTGACAGCGAACAATGATTTTTAAATTGTGTTGACAGGCAATGCAATCTACAGATCTTATCAACAATTCCGGTCGGCTCCAAAAGTGGGACTGGAGACGACAGATGACATTTAAAAAAGGTGGAAAACGGATTTACCTTTGACCCGTTACACGAGGATCAGTGATCTGCGAGAAAGCATGAACCCCGAGGCATTTTTCAAATGATTTAAATATTTTGGGCAAATATCTTATTTGTTTAGGACAATAGCACTATACTCTAGACTAACTATTATCATCACAGACTTTGCCACTCAGTGAATTTTCGACATTTGAGCATATTCTGAGATATTCAACAAGCTCATTGGGAACCCGAGGAACAACTGAAAAACACAAGCAGCTATGCGGTTCAATTTCTATTACAGATAAAGACATGCTTCACAGTAGATGGGTGGAAACTCACGACTCTTTCCCCAATATTCCGGGCAATATAAGTCATGTGAGACACCAGCAAGGGGGATCAAACATTATCACCATGTTGGGGATGGAACCCTGGCCTTCAGCTTGTTTGAAGCCCCTTAAACCGCGATTACTGAACATTGAGAAAAGGCATAAAAACATATTCACTTACTAACTTGTTTTCGGTGGTCATGTTCGTTGACTTGGACACATGTCATAGTGTCTCAGCTGCATTGATCGGTGGTCATGCTGTTGATCACTGGACTGTTTGGTCCGGACTGGATTATTCGATCTTGGGCGCGTGATGTCAGGATGTTTAATTACAGCACTTGTTATACTGATGGGCAGCACTACGGTGAGAAAGGAGGAACTGATCAGAGGTTTTCTATGTGACTTTGATGGTTCGATCTTGGACGCGTTATGCCAGGAAGTGAAACTGTGGCAGTGTCCGGTCTGGTACGCTGATGAATATTATGCTGAGATTTAAAATTACATTGTCTTTGTGATGACCATATAATTTTCTAATGAAAGGTCAAGCAGGAAAATGTTTGGATTAAATATTTTGATTGCTGGACACAAAATATGTTGCAAAATACAATGTTTCCTTTCATTACGAAGTCCTCTCCGCCCCTCGACTGCTTAACTCCCTGGAACGTCTTATCGACTAAAGGGTAGTCGTGTTAACAAGAGTTCTTATTAAGAGATTTTGACTTTTTACATAAAACTGCGAAAATGCAGTCAGAAAACACCGGCTATGGAATGTTTTATTATTAGTAGGCGTCAAGCTTCAGGTCGACTACATTCTTTTCAGTTGTTTTAGTACCTGAGAACGTTCCTACAGGTTGCTATGGCCACACAATTAATACGTTACATTAAATATTGCAATTTGACGTATAGTCCCTCGAGGCAAGTAGCATAACCGAGAGTCTGGTTTGGACGTGGGTTTCAATAAAACTTATTATGATAACTTCATATACCCCGACATGGCGTCTCTCAGGTAGAGAGTTATGTCTCCAGGTTGGAGTCTCGAAAGAGGCTCAACGAGACTATCCGAGACTTAGCCTTGACACGCGTTGTAACGGAACCCGAGTCTTTTGTATCGAAGGTAAATTCATTGTCATCCGGGAACCCTCGTGTCTGGGCTTCCATGCTAATATCCCTGGGTAGTCGCCACAGTTGTACGTATCGGACCAATAGGAAGATTACGTTACACCCGATATACGGGCTCTTCTTGCCGGGTACAGTAATAGTCGCGCCATTTTTTTCTCCACAGACAGTATAGTGGCGTTGACCAACTCCGGCGAATCTCGTCAGCGATCACATGGCGATGCAGGGACGCCGCTGTTCCCGACTTCAAACAAAACGTTTACCTACGTTTGTCAGATAAAAACCCTTAATGGGCTTTGCCCGACATTAGAGTGGCGTTGGTTTCGGAGAGTCATAATTTACTGTCGGTGACGTGTCACATGTGACGACTGCCCCACGTTAATGAAGTCGGCGAGAAAGTCGACTCGTGATTGGTCAGTTTTACCCCTACGTCTGACATATCCACTAACAGCTTAAGGAAATTGTGATCAAACACTTTCATCTACAGTTACCTCTCTTTGATACTTTCATATTTGAGTTGTTAAGGTTTTGATGTCGTGTTACCTGTTGCCATGTGTTATTCAGGCCGGACTGTCTGAACGGGCAGACGACACTGACTGACTCAGGAACATCCACGCTCGACCAGCTTCGTCAGTAGGAGAAGCGTTTGCTGGATACTCATTAGTCTGAATGAAGTTGGCAATTCGTGCACGGCGTGGGTCACTATGCTGTCGCCAGCAACATCGCAACGACGTTTTCACGTCAATAAGCGACAGCCAGATCACAGATAACCACTACCAGTATGAGTTTGTAGGCAGGGAGAGGCTTCAGCCCTGTTGACTTTGGCTAGGAAGGTTTGTTAGTGATTGATCATTGGAGAAGTTTGTTATCAAGTCAAGCATAGGCAAGTATCATTGGGTCGATCATTTCGTCGCGGGGAGATAGTTAATCTCGGACGCACAAAGAGGTTATTAATGTATGGTCAAGCATTCCAGTTTGTAACCTTCAGTGACACGGGGAAAGCTCAGTGTATTGTAACCCTGGGAGACATAGGGAGGGTGCTATTGCAGTGTAACCCTGGGAGACACAAGGAGGGTGCTAGTGTTATGTATCCCTGGGAGACCCAGGGAGGGTGCTAATGTAGTGTGAGCCTGGGAGACCCAGGAAGAGTGTTAGTGTAGTGTATCCCTGGGAGACATAAGGAGGGTGCTAGTGTAGTGTATCCCTGGAAGACACCAGGCGGGTGCTAGTGTAGTGTATCCATGGGAGACCCAGGGAGGGTGCTTGTGTAGTGTAAGCCTGGGAGACCCAGGAAGAGTGCTAGTGTAGTGTATCCCTGGGAGAGACAAGGAGGGTGCTAGTGTAGTGTATCCCTGGAAGACACAAGGAGGATGCTAGTGTAGTGTAAGCCTGGGAGACACAAGGAGGGTGCTAGTGTAATGTAAGCCTGGGAGAAACAGGGAGGGTGCTAGTGTAGTGTATCCCTGGAAGACACCAGGAGGGTGTTAGTGTAGTGTAAGCCTGGGAGACACAAGGGGGATGCTAGTGTAGTGTAAGCCTGGGAGACACAAGGAGGTCTGCTAGTGTAGTGTAAGCCTGGGAGACACAAAGAGGTCTGCTAGTGTAGTGTAAGCCTGGGAAACACATGGAGGGTGCTAGTGTAGTGTAAGCCTGGGAGACACAAGGAGAGTGCTAGTGTAGTGTAAGCCTGGGAGAGATAAGGAGGGTGCTTGTGTAGTGTAAGCCTGGGAGACACAAGGAGGTCTGCTAGTGTAGTGTAAGCCTGGGAGAGACAAGGAGGGTGCTTGTGTAGTGTTAGCCTGGGAGACACAAGGAGGTCTGCTAGTGCAGTGTAAGCCTGGGAGACACAAGGAGGTCTGCTAGTGTAGTGTAAGCCTGGGAGACACAAGGAGAGTGCTAGTGTAGTGTAAGCCTGGGAGAGACAAGGAGGGTGCTAGTGTAGTGTAAGCCTGGGAGACACAAGGAGGTCTGCTAGTGTAGTGTAAGCCTGGGAGACACAAGGAGAGTGCTAGTGTAGTGTAAGCCTGTTAGACACAATGAGAGTGCTAGTGTAGTGTAACCCTGGGAGAGACAAGGAGGGTGCTAGTGTAGTGTAAACCTGGGAGACACAAGGAGAGTGCTAGTGTGGTGTAAGCCTGGGAGACACAAGGAGGGTGCTAGCGTAGTGTAAGCCTGAGAGACACAGGAAGAGTGCTAGTGTAGTGAACCCCTTGGAGGCACAGGAAGAGTGCTAGTGTAGTGTAAGCCTGGGAGACACAAGGAGGGTGTTAGTGTAGTGTAACCCCGGGAGGCACAATGAGGGTGCTAGTGTAGTGTAACTCTGGGAGACAAAGGGAGGGTGTTAGTGTAGTGTAAGCCTGGGAGACACAAGGGGGATGCTAGTGTAGTGTAAGCCTGGGAGGCACAGGGAGGGTGTTAGTGTAGTGTTAGCCTGGGAGACACAAGGAGGGTGTTAGTGTAGTGTAAGCCTAGGAGACACAAGGAGAGTGCTAGTGTAGTGTAAGCCTGGGAGACACAAGGAGAGTGCTAGTGTAGTGTAAGCCTGGGAGAGACAAGGAGGGTGTTAGTGTAGTGTAACCCTGGGAGACACAAGGAGGGGGCTAGTGTAGTGTAAGCCTGGGAGACACAAGAAGGGTGCCAGTGTAGTGTAAGCCTGGGAGACACAAGGAGGGTGCTAGTGTAGTGTAAGTCTGGGAGAGACAAGGAGGTCTGCTAGTGTAGTGTAAGCCTGGGAGACACAAGGATGGTGCTAGTGCAGTGTATCCATGGGAGACACAAGGAGGGTGCTAGTGTAATGTAAGCCTGGGAGACACAAGGAGGGTGCTAGTGTAGTGCAACTCTGGGAGACAAAGGGAGGGGGCTAGTGTAGTGTAAGCCTGGGAGGCACAAGGGAGGGTGTTAATGTAGTGTAAGCCTGGGAGACACAAGGATGTCTGCTAGTGTAAGGTAAGCCTGGGAGACACAAGGGGGGTGCTAGTGTAGTGTAACCCTGGGAGACACAAGAAGGGTGTTAGTGTAGTGTAAGCCTGGGGGACACAAGGAGGGTGCTAGTGTAGTGTAAGCCTGGGAGACACAAGGAGAGTGCTAGTGTAGTGTAAGCCTGGGAGACACAATGAGGTCTGCTAGTGTAGTGTAATCCTGGGGGATACAAGGAGAGTGCTAGTGTAGTGTAATCCTGGGGGACACAAGGAGAGTGCTAGTGTAGTGTAAGCCTGAGAGACCCAGGAAGAGTGCTAGTGTAGTGTAAGCCTGGGAGACACAAGGAGGGTGCTAGTGTAGTGTAAGTCTGGGAGACACAAGGAGGGTGCTAGTGTAGTGTAAGCCTGGGAGACACAAGAAGGGTGCCAGTGTAGTGTAAGCCTGGGAGACACAAGGAGGGTGCTAGTGTAGTGTAAGTCTGGGAGACACAAGGAGGTCTGCTAGTGTAGTGTAAGCCTGGGAGACACAAGGAGGGTGCTAGTGCAGTGTATCCATGGGAGACACAAGGAGGGTGCTAGTGTAGTGTAAGCCTGGGAGACACAAGGAGGGTGCTAGCGTAGTGTAAGCCTGGGAGAGACAAGGAGGGTGCTAGTGTAGTGTAAGCCTGGGAGACACAAGGAGAGTGCTAGTGTAGTGTAAGCCTGTTAGACACAATGAGAGTGCTAGTGTAGTGTAAGCCTGGGAGAGACAAGGAGGGTGCTTGTGTAGTGTAAGCCTGGGAGACACAAGGAGGTCTGCTAGTGTAGTGTAAGCCTGGGAGACACAAAGAGGTCTGCTAGTGTAGTGTAAGCCTGGGAGACACATGGAGGGTGTTAGTGTAGTGTAAGCCTGGGAGACACAAGGAGAGTGCTAGTGTAGTGTAAGCCTGGGAGAGACAAGGAGGGTGCTTGTGTAGTGTAAGCCTGGGAGACACAAGGAGGTCTGCTAGTGTAGTGTAAGCCTGGGAGACACAAGGAGGTCTGCTAGTGTAGTGTAAGCCTGGGAGACACAAGGAGGTCTGCTAGTGTAGTGTAAGCCTGGGAGACACATGGAGGGTGCTAGTGTAGTGTAAGCCTGGGAGACACAAGGAGAGTGCTAGTGTAGTGTAAGCCTGGGAGACACAAGGAGAGTGCTAGTGTAGTGTAAGCCTGTTAGACACAATGAGAGTGCTAGTGTAGTGTAACCCTGGGAGAGACAAGGAGGGTGCTAGTGTAGTGTAAACCTGGGAGACACAAGGAGAGTGCTAGTGTAGTGTAAGCCTGGGAGACACAAGGAGGGTGCTAGCGTAGTGTAAGCCTGAGAGACACAGGAAGAGTGCTAGTGTAGTGAACCCCTTGGAGGCACAGGAAGAGTGCTAGTGTAGTGTAAGCCTGGGAGACACAAGGAGGGTGTTAGTGTAGTGTAACCCCGGGAGGCACAATGAGGGTGCTAGTGTAGTGTAACTCTGGGAGACAAAGAGAGGGGGCTAGTGTAGTGTAAGCCTGGGAGAAACAGGGAGGGTGCTAGTGTAGTGTATCCCTGGAAGACACCAGGAGGGTGTTAGTGTAGTGTAAGTCAGGGAGACACAAGGGGGATGCTAGTGTAGTGTAAGCCTGGGAGGCACAGGGAGGGTGTTAGTGTAGTGTAAGCCTGGGAGACACAAGGAGGGTGCTAGTGTAGTGTAAGCCTAGGAGACACAAGGAGAGTGCTAGTGTAGTGTAACCCTGGGAGACACAAGGAGAGCGCTAGTGTAGTCTAAGCCTGAGAGACCCAGGAAGAGTGCTAGTGTAGTGTAAGCCTGGGAGAGACAAGGAGGGTGTTAGTGTAGTGTAACCCCGGGAGACACAAGGAGGGGGCTAGTGTAGTGTAAGCCTGGGAGACACAAGAATGGTGCCAGTGTAGTGTAAGCCTGGGAGACACAAGGAGGGTGCTAGTGTAGTGTAAGTCTGGGAGAGACAAGGAGGTCTGCTAGTGTAGTGTAAGCCTGGGAGACACAAGGAGGGTGCTAGTGTAGTGTAAGCCTGGGAGACACAATGAGAGTGCTAGTGTAGTGTAAGCCTGGGAGAGACAAGGAGGGTGCTTGTGTAGTGTAAGCCTGGGAGACACAAGGAGGTCTGCTAGTGTAGTGTAAGCCTGGGAGACACAAGGAGGTCTGCTAGTGTAGTGTAAGCCTGGGAGACACATGGAGGGTGTTAGTGTAGCGTAAGCCTGGGAGACACAAGGAGAGTGCTAGTGTAGTGTAAGCCTGGGAGAGACAAGGAGGGTGCTTGTGTAGTGTAAGCCTGGGAGAGACAAGGAGGGTGCTTGTGTAGTGTAAGCCTGGGAGACACAAGGAGGTCTGCTAGTGTAGTGTAAGCCTGGGAGACACAAAGAGGTCTGCTAGTGTAGTGTAAGCCTGGGAGACACAAGGAGAGTGCTAGTGTAGTGTAAGCCTGTTAGACACAATGAGAGTGCTAGTGTAGTGTAACCCTGGGAGAGACAAGGAGAGTGCTAGTGTAGTGTAAGCCTGGGAGACACAAGGAGAGTGCTCGTGTAGTGTAAGCCTGGGAGACACAAGGAGGGTGTTAGTGTAGTGTAACCCCGGGAGGCACAATGAGGGTGCTAGTGTAGTGTAAGCCCGGGGGACACAGGGAGGGTGTTAGTGTAGTGTAACTCTGGGAGACAAAGGGAGGGGGCTAGTGTAGTGTAAGCCTGGGAGGCACAAGGGAGGGTGTTAATGTAGTGTAAGCCTGGGAGACACAAGGGGGGTGCTAGTGTAGTGTAACCCTGGGAGACACAAGAAGGGTGTTAGTGTAGTGTAAGCCTGGGGGACACAAGGAGGGTGCTAGTGTAGTGTAAGCCTGGGAGACACAAGGAGAGTGCTAGTGTAGTGTAAGCCTGGGAGACACAAGGAGGTCTGCTAGTGTAGTGTAATCCTGGGGGACACAAGGAGAGTGCTAGTGTAGTGTAAGCCTGGGGGACACAAGGAGGGTGCTAGTGTAGTGTAGGCCTGGGAGACACAAGGAGGGTTCTAGTGTAGTGTAAGCCTGGGAGACTCAAGAAGCTGTTTGAGCGACTAGATACCAATAGTTACTAGACTAGACTAGATGTGGAGATACCTGTGGTTACTAGACTAGAGTAGATGTGGAGATACCAGTGGTTACTAGACTAGAGTAGATGTGGTGATACCAGTGGTTACTAGACTAGAGTAGATGTGGTGATACCAGTGGTTAGTAGACTAGAGTAGATGTGGAGATACCAGTGGTTACTAGACTAGAGTAGATGTGGAGATACCAGTGGTTACTAGACTAGACTAGATGTGGAGATACCAGTGGTTACTAGACTAGATGTGGAGATACCAGTGGTTACTAGACTAGAGTAGATGTGATACCAGTGGTTGCTAGACTAGAGTAGATGTGGAGATACCAGGGGTTACTAGGCTAGACTAGATGTGGAGATGCCAGTGGTTACTAGACTAGACTAGATGTGTAGATACCAGTGGTTTCTAGACTAGAGTAGATGTGGTGATACCAGTGGTTACTAGACTAGAGTAGATGTGGAGATACCAGTGGTTACTAGACTAGACTAGATGTGGAGATACCAGTGGTTACTAGACTAGACTAGATGTGGAGATACCAGTGGTTACTAGACTAGATGTGGAGATACCAGTGGTTGCTAGACTAGAGTAGATGTGGAGATACCAGTGGTTACTAGGCTAGACTAGATGTGGAGATACCAGTGGTTACTAGACTAGACTAGATGTGTAGATACCAGTGGTTACTAGACTAGACTAGATGTGGAGATACCAGTGGTTACTAGACTAGAGTAGATGTGGAGATACCAATGGTTACTAGACTAGACAAGATGTGGAGGTACCAGTGGTTACTAGACTAGAGTAGATGTGGAGATACCAGTGGTTACTAGACTAGACTAGATGTGGTGATACCAGTCGTTACTAGACTAGAGTAGATGTGGAGATACCAGTGGTTACTAGACTAGAGTAGATGTGGAGATGCCAGTGGTTACTAGACTAGAGTAGATGTGGTGATACCAGTGGTTACTAGACTAGAGTAGATGTGGAGATACCAGTGGTTACTAGACTAGACTAGATGTGGAGATACCAGTGGTTACTAGACTAGAGTAGATGTGGAGATACCAGTGGTTACTAGACTAGACTAGATGTGGTGATACCAGTCGTTTCTAGACTAGAGTAGATGTGGAGATACCAGTGGTTACTAGACTAGAGTAGATGTGGAGATACCAGTGGTTACTAGACTAGAGTAGATGTGGTGATAGCAGTGGTTGCTAGACTAGAGTAGATGTGGAGATACCAGTGGTTACTAGACTAGAGTAGATGTGGAGATACCAGTGGTTACTAGACTAGAGTAGATGTGGAGATACCAGAGGTTACTAGACTAGAGTAGATGTGGAGATACCAGTGGTTACTAGACTAGAGTAGATGTGGAGATACCAGTGGTTACTAGACTAGAGTAGATGTGGTGATACCAGTGGTTACTAGACTAGAGTAGATGTGGAGATACCAGTGGTTACTAGACTAGACTAGATGTGGAGATACCAGTGGTTACTAGACTAGACTAGATGTGGAGATACCAGTGGTTACTAGACTAGATGTGGAGATACCAGTGGTTACTAGACTAGAGTAGATGTGGTGATACCAGTGGTTACTAGACTAGAGTAGATGTGGTGATACCAGTGGTTGCTAGACTAGAGTAGATGTGGTGATAGCAGTGGTTGCTAGACTAGAGTAGATGTGGAGATACCAGTGGTTACTAGACTAGAGTAGATGTGGAGATACCAGTGGTTACTAGACTAGAGTAGATGTGGAGATACCAGAGGTTACTAGACTAGAGTAGATGTGGAGATACCAGTGGTTACTAGACTAGAGTAGATGTGGAGATACCAGTGGTTACTAGACTAGAGTAGATGTGGTGATACCAGTGGTTACTAGACTAGAGTAGATGTGGTGATACCAGTGGTTGCTAGACTAGAGTAGATGTGGAGATACCAGTGGTTACTAGGCTAGACTAGATGTGGAGATACCAGTGGTTACTAGACTAGACTAGATGTGTAGATACCAGTGGTTACTAGACTAGACTAGATGTGGAGATACCAGTGGTTACTAGACTAGAGTAGATGTGGAGATACCAGTGGTTACTAGACTAGACTAGATGTGGAGATACCAGTGGTTACTAGACTAGAGTAGATGTGGAGATACCAGTGGTTACTAGACTAGACAAGATGTGGAGATACCAGTGGTTACTAGACTAGAGTAGATGTGGAGATACCAGTGGTTACTAGATTAGACTAGATGTGGTGATACCAGTCGTTACTAGACTAGAGTAGATGTGGAGATACCAGTGGTTACTAGACTAGAGTAGATGTGGAGATGCCAGTGGTTACTAGACTAGAGTAGATGTGGTGATGCCAGTGGTTACTAGACTAGAGTAGATGTGGAGATACCAGTGGTTACTAGACTAGACTAGATGTGGAGATACCAGTGGTTACTAGACTAGAGTAGATGTGGAGATACCAGTGGTTACTAGACTAGACTAGATGTGGTGATACCAGTCGTTACTAGACTAGAGTAGATGTGGAGATACCAGTGGTTGCTAGACTAGAGTAGATGTGGTGATACCAGTGGTTACTAGACTAGAGTAGATGTGGAGATACCAGTGGTTACTAGACTAGAGTAGATGTGGAGATACCAGTGGTTACTAGACTAGAGTAGATGTGGAGATACCAGAGGTTACTAGACTAGACTAGATGTGGAGATACCACCCAAGAATTAATAAACTGTGACATTAAGGATGGGTCTATCCAGACCTTTATACATAGGAACATGTTTTGTTTGGTATTTGAAGTAAATTGATTCAAACTAAGCCTATAACGAATAAATTCTTATCCAAAACTTACTTTTGATGTTATGTGTATATGCTATAAGCATGCAGAATTTAGTTTGTTTACCAACCCGGGCCCCAATTTCTCAAAACAAACTTAAGTCTGTGTTTTGACTAAAGTTCGAGTTTTTACTCAAATTTGAGAAAATGAATTTCCCAGAATGTACTGAAATTGATATT
The DNA here is from genome assembly GCF_037392515.1 of Haliotis asinina. Lineage (NCBI taxonomy): Eukaryota > Metazoa > Mollusca > Gastropoda > Lepetellida > Haliotidae > Haliotis > Haliotis asinina. The sequence continues at coordinate 11,405,308 of NC_090283.1, read as the reverse complement.
AAACTTAAAAACAGTAGACAGTTTGAGTTTTGGGAATATATTGCTGAAGGTGTGTGAGCATTTTCTATTCTAAAAAATGCATTTGAGTTAAAAATAAAGCAGTTTCAAATTTTCAGACTCAGTTTGAAATTTGAGTAACAACTTAAGTTTGTTTCGAGAAATCGGGGCCAGATCTGGTATTTCCTGATCCTGCAGCCGTGAACTCTGTGACCAAATTCATGAATATGTATTTTTGGAATGCTGTTTTTGCGAATTATGCGAGAGTTGACGCGATGTTTTCTTTTCATTTCTTGTCAAAAAAAATCTATTTTCTGCCGACCCGTTCTACTCTCTGACTAATGTGTCTCATAACAACAGTGCCCCATGAAGGTCTAGGGTAGAACAGGCAATAAAAGCCGACAGTGCCTGTCGTAAGAGGCGACTAACGGGATCAGGCTGACTTGGTGGACACATGTTATCGGTTCCTAATGGCACAGATTGATGCTAATGCTGTTGATCACTGGATTGTCTGGTCCAGACTCGAATATTTACAGACCGTCGACATATGGCTGGAATATTGCTAAGTGCAGCGTAAAATTAAACTCACTCACTCGTAAGAACAATACAGAATGAGAAAAGGACTGTAACATGTCCCAGGGAGTATTTGAGGTCAAATCAGTTCATATCGTTTCAAAACATTCTTATCTTTGGAGATTTGGAGTGTTGCCACATGAATATCACTCGCGTTGGTGACTTTCAAACATACACATAACGTGAAATTGTAAAACCATAAAATAAACCTTTTGCCTAAGTGTTGCAATTGACCTGTGTGCTTAAATTCAAAGACTTCTGGATCAAAACGAAATGTAACCGAAATAATACGGATTTTCTCTTTAAGGGTTAATGCATACAATCTTCTCTGCAATATATTGCGAGTTGTATATATATTCGCCGAGACTTACTGACTTTCACAACAGACATGCAGAACGGGAAAGAATTTCTGACGCGACTTACGGTCTCACCGCTATGATGATAGGGTTGCTGTAGGCGTCGCACAACGACTAACTGCGCGGTGGGCTCTAAGATACAACAACCGCACCTGGCTACTCCTCATTATGACTCATTAAGACAGGTAGAAATCTTCAAAGACAGCGCCAATCAACAGGTAACCAAATAACTACGACTAATAATTAACCTGCCTTCATTAGGATAAGTGAATGAATGAATCACAATGGGCGTGCTGCGTCTCCTTCAGCATTTAACCTGTATAACTGTGGGGTTCATACCTTTCACACGTAACTATATAGATGGTAGTTGTTTCGAAAATATTTTGCCTTAAGCATTAGTTAACTAAACAGTTAGTTTAATCAGCTATCAAAAGGTTAAAGGAATGTAAGATATCAGTGAGGACTTGTACAGTTAAACCTCGTTAGTACGAACATCCTGCATTCCAGTTAAGAACGTGTTATCACTCAGACACTTACAGACATACACCAGAACACGGACGCACACACAGGCACACTTAAACACGGACGCACAGACACACTGAAACACGGACGCACACAGACAGGCTGAAACACGGACGTACACACAGGCACACTGAAACACGGAAGCACACACAGACAGGCTGAAACACACAGACAGAATGAAACACGGACGTACACACAGACACACTGAAATACGGCCGCACACACGGACGCATACACGGACACACTGAAACACACAAGTACACCTGTCAAACTGAACATAACGGGTGGTGTCACTGATGCTCGACACCAGTTTATGTGGTTTGTGAATTTTTCAGGCCCATGCTGGTCAAACGTGAAGATCCTGGTAAAAATGGTCTTCAGAAACCCTTGCATGTCCACCCTTGAAGTTCCGGGTTAGAACTGATCTTCCACAACTCATGCTTGATGCACATCATCACGCCCAATGGCGTTGGGCGATGCTCATGATGTCAACCACTGGAGTGACTGGTCCGGACACCACAAGTTTATTTATCAGTAATATATTTCCAAATAAGGATTACTCCCTGGACTCAGTAATTTCCCTAAAGAGGGGAATATTCATTACTTGGTGTAAAATTAAACTTTTTCTTTTTGTTCCGAAAATTCAAGTTTATAATGTTCTGAAAACAAACCAAGAGAGTTCCGAGTAAATAACATCACACGTGAAATGCTAAGACGTACAAAAATGTCAGCTTAGAAAGGTCCAGTGATTTCAAGAATTTCTTTCGCGACTCGGATAATTCTCGTTGGTGGCTTAATAGTTTACCTGTCCCACCACCATGTGTAAAACCAACTAAACCAGGTTTTCTTTCTCTTCAAATGACAATGGTGATTGCTCTCCACATTGCATTCACGTCCAATCTGGTTTTAACTGAATTTCATTACTTTTCAACGTTTAACTGTCTCTGTATCTTTTATGTCAGTATTTGAAGGTTATTCTCTTTATGGTATTTATGGTTAATCAGTTCATTCATACATTTTCATTCTATTTCCCACCTCGAGGTCATAAACATTTTAATTCGGTTTTCCTTTTTACGACAATATAAAACTTCAAAACAGACACTGATATCAGGTTTCCTGTCAATCAGTGCCACATGTCATCCACCCTAATCTTATAAACCTTTAAAGATTATATATTGTTTTTATATGAAAGTTCTTGTCGTTAATACTCCAACAGGAAGTTCGCCGGACTAAACCGTGACAACAGCCATTATATGCTCTCTTGCACCCAGCATCTGCCGACAGCTTGTCTACACTTTTAAAAACATTTTCGTGGTTTTCACTTTATTTCAATGTGTGATTTAAAATTCTAACATGTGGAAAATACCGATGTTCAGTTCAGAAAATAAATTATGCAAAAGTATTAATAGGTTTGTGGAAAAAATGCATTGTATGACAGTTTTATATCTTTAAGGAATATTCACATGGTACGTAGCGGTTAACTGGCTTTAAGCCCCTTCATAAACGGCTAAGAACGTAAGTCTCTTGTCACGTGGTGAGGTAATAGGAGTAAGTGATAGTACTTTAAATTCCACAAATGACGGATGTCGATGATGTCTTTCAGTTTGTAGTAATGGCGCAAGTCGGCGTCGTAAAGGATTCTATAGCGGCTGCCAGGCTTTGATTCCCCACATGGGTACAATGTGTGAAACCCGGTCGGGTTTCCCCCGACGTGACATTGCTCACTCACTCCATTCCCCACACACGGAATAAGTGTGAAGTCCATTTCTAGGGTCCCCTACCATGATATAGCTGGAATATTGCTAAACAGGCTTTAAATCGTACTTACTCACTTATCTAAGTCCAGGAATTCAGTACTAACAGAACATATTCATCGTTACATACACTATACACTTAAGGCTAAAAGAAAGGTTACCGCATATCTTCATGTATTTGCCTAATCAAAACGTTCTGAACAAACTAATATGACTGACTTCATTGGTTATTAAATACTATTAAAACTTTCATCATTTGTTATTGCACAGAAGATATTTGTAGATACATTGATATACAGGGATATATGTCACTGTGTTTGTTTAATTTTGTTTGTGTTTTAATTTTGGATTGAGTTTCTAAAAACTGCCTCTAAACCGACATCTCTCCAAACCGACATTTGCACCGGTCCCGAACGGTGTCGGTTTAGAGGGAGTCGACTTTCATAAATCACTCAGTTTCCGTCAATGTGAAATCTCGGCGTCACGTCACAGCTGTTTATTCAGGATGTCTCAAAGCCGCCGCTGACGGAGTCGAGAATGCAATAAAAGCAAAATATGCTTAATAATGTGTGTTTAGATTTTGACGTTTATTGTGCTGTACAATAAGGAACCGGAGATATATACTGTCTATTTCTGCTTGTTAGTTCCCAATAAAAGGCAGCATGTTGTTTTGTTGACATGAACTCTGACAAGAAGACAGCATATTACCCAACACGCTTATCTAACAACCGCCTCGTTCCGGCATATGACTTTCTATTATCATGTTTAGAATAATAGTTGTCAAAATGATCGTTTTAGTGATTTTTAACATCATAACTTCTTTACATGTATTTAAATTCCTTTAATGTATTTAAACTCTTCATTTCACAATGACCTTTTGTGTACGTGTCATGTTGATCAGAATATACTCTTTTATTCAAATACATGTTTTGTGACATTTAGAGAAGAGTGGTCTACTGTGTTCCTGGAAACAACTATGCCTTCATAAGAACGAACGGTTGGCGAACGTTAGGAGGGGAGGAGACAGTCTCGTTGTAGTCTCGACTAAGTCTCGCTAGAACGGGATTTTTTGCCAACCCGACTTCAAGCTTGTAAGCATAGGTCAAGACGCAAACATAATGTTGACCTTTTTTCACAGGAAATATTTGCAAGACTTTGACTAATATGTTTGAAACAGGTATACTGACGCCTCAAATACCTCTTTAAATTTTTCAGCCAATACCAGAAATATTTTAGACAAAATTAAATGTTGTTCCATCAGCTGAAGCAATTGGTTCACCCAACGCAGGAAAACCGTTTTTAAGCAGCTTTTAAGGGTGGTTTGAGGACAGCAAAATCCCCAAACTGCTTGAGTTCGTTTGCTCTGTTGACACCTAAATATTACGGTTCAAACACACAGTGAGTGAGTGAGTTAAGTTTTACGCCGCTTTTAGCAATATTCCAGCAATATCACGGTGGGGAACACTAGAAAATGGGCTTCACATCAAACACACAGACACGCTTGTAGTGACACAGACTCATGATGCGGGTCCTACTGTTGGTTTTGTCGGTATGGGAGTCGCTCAGACACATTAAATAAAGTTCGTATATCGATGACCAAATGTTAAACCCTTACAAACCTATGCAGTGACTCAAATGTATTTCCTTTCACTCTGGGTCAGTGTCGCATTATGTCAAAGGTTCCCCAGTGGTTGTGTTGTCTAGCGTGATTTTCAATAAGAAAGGTTGTAGTTTCTCTGTCATTTCATGTGTAGTCAACATTTGACACACATTCGTACATAAAAGCAAACTATTTTACGCTTTTGTATCCCTCGCCAGAAGATGAAAATCCGTATTCGTTTTATTGAATTCCTGTCTCGATATTTGCATAACTCAGACTGCCGGGCGGTGTCATTACCTCAAAAACGTCTACGTGAAAACACGGATTGTGGACATCAAAACGAACCACGACGATCCCGCAGACTTGAGTCTGCGCCTTGCTCATTGAAGTGAATGTTCATTAAAGCGTTTTCCTGCCTCGCAAAAGCCGGCGTTTCCGCAAATATTTAACCACTGTCCATCGGCTATTCATGAGTATTATTTAAATGCATAACCTCTCTGGTTTGGGGGTCAAGGCGACATTACAAGTTCACAGCATGTGACTTCATATGAACAAAACGGTAAGACGGTCACCATTACCATCACTACTACTACAACCACTACAACATCAACAACAAAAACAGCAAAAACAACAACAACAACAACAACAACAACAACAACAACTACTACTACTACTACTACCATTTCGTCTGCCGCATCTTCTACTATGTCGTTCGTGATAGTACACTAGAACTACACCATTGAAACAAATAGGCGATATTCCATTGTGGAATGAGATTAATTGGGAATCAAGTGTTGTGATTGTATATGAATTTCGTGCGAACGTGAACATGGTCGGCCAAAATCCGAAAATTATGTTGAGACGTGTCAGTGTCTTGTTGTTTGATGATTAAAAGCCACACTGAGAGCTGTTCTGAAATTGTTTTAAAGTCAAGCCATTTTTTACACGCGGCGTTTGTCACGTTAAGAACGGCTACATGTAGACGACATGTTGGAACAAGACTGAGCATTGTGGCTCAAGCTCTAAACGTTTAAGAACGTTCTCAGAACGATCGTTTCAGAGATGGTTCATTAATGATGTGGGATGGAATCACCTTGATAAGCTCTCCTCCACTTATACGCGGGTAGTGATAACATACAGTTTATTCCAAACATATTTTCTTCATAAGAAAAGGGTCGTTTACAAGCTATACAACGTAGAACACCATCTCCGTAGTATTTACAATCATTATGCAAGATGGACAGACATGAACAGGAAGATGGGAAGCTGTGGAACAATTGCAATAATTAAGATAATCTTTTGGATTGGCAAATATATATTTGAACAGTTATAATGTTTTGATTTATGCGAGCAGTCAGATCCTCATTGCCATGCTATAGTAGTTATAGGTTATATATTCATATAGGTAAAACTGCGTAAATTGATCATCATGGCGGTTCTTTGTACAATATATAATTGACATTCCCACAAGTACAACCTAGGTTTTTTCCCTAGCGACATGGATACAGTTGTCCTACTGATACAGGTCGTCACGTGGCAGCCGTTATAGGAATGGATACAGAATGTCATCAGTCTGAGGATTAACTGTAAAATTTCCGTTAATGATGACTAGCATTGTTCTCTCAACAAGCGTGTCGTCGGTGTGTATCACCTTCTATGTTATTGTGCTTGGATGATGGATTTTACATTGATTTAAATCTGTGTTTATTCTTTAAATATATTCTGAAAATGGTAACGTTTTGGTAAAATTTCATGAGTTTGGTTTACCTTGAATTTCACACGACGTGCGCCTTATTATTACATAATTTACATCGAAGTAAAAACCTGTAATAAATAATGACGTCAAATGCCAAGAAAATAATAATTTGTCAAAATGTGTCCATCAGCTGTAATTGTGACTTCCTGGAAGGATTACGGCATAAACTCCCAAATGTCAGCTGAATCTACACCGAGGATCGTAATGTCTGATCCTGGCGTCTACGCAATGATATATATACTCTCAATGTGAAGCTTATGTCGGACTTTTGTCCATGAAGTCATAAAGAGAAGCCGTCTTGGAACAAATTCAGAAATAGGCCCATGAATGGCGTCAGGTCCGCTGACGTGTTGTCTTGATGTATTTGGGTTTTTTTAAAAAGAAAATCTAATATTCAAACGACAGAGTGAGTGAGTATGGGTTTACTCCGCTTTTAGCAATATTCTAGCAATACCACAATGGGAAACACAAAACAGGCCTCACATATTGTACCCATGTGGGGAACCGAACCCAGGTTTTCTGAGTGACTAGCGAACGATATGACTACTAGACTACCCCACCCCACCACGAATATGAATTGTGTATTGAATATTGAGAATTATGTCTGAACAACTGTTTTGACGTCCACTTCTAGTGTGTGAACAAATGTTTATACACATGCCCCTGTCTGTGTTGCGCATGCGCGTATGCCTATGTCTTCGTTATGTTTTAGCGCAAACATTGTAATGACAGACCAGAGATCGTAAGCAGTTAGAAACTGGGCTTCGAACTCAAGACAAACAAATCCCGAACGTCTTAATTAGCTGAGACAACATTTTACATAAAAAAACATGTTGAATTTTTCAATGTTTTCTAGTTTGTTGTGTTTGCTTTAAAAGGTTCGTCTGCGAGATATATATTTACCTCAACCCGCCTATGACTGAACCGGTACAAAGCATTCTTCCCGTGCAAGCGGACCTGCCTATCAGACAGCTTGTTTTCAGTGACGGACGTCCGAATTTCGACAACGGCCAGTCGGGACGGACTGGGTTCCCGTCACACAAACATAACAGGTAAACAGAGAGGCGGGTCCCAGGCCTGGCAAATATTGACGCAAGACTCTCCACAGTGACATCGGCTTTGGCGGCAGCCTTTCTCTATTGACAAACGCATCAACTTCTGTCGACAGCGCAGTGAGGAACTTTAAATCGAACGTTGTGGAGTTTGATGCTTTGAAATGTCAAACATTTTTTAGGACTCTTCGAATTTCTGAGAATTGGCTCGGTAAACAGTTTACAGTAGACGACCATAGTTCAACTAATTACAGCCTAACTGGGTCCGATCTTGATTTGTAAACGGCTGACTACCTTTAAGACGGGATGGTCGACGCTCCTACTTGTCTGGGACTGGGTCAGAGCCTCCGCTTGTCCAAATAATCAGACTGGTGTACAGTAATTTCCGTATTGCTTTGCTTGTTTGTTGTTTAAAGCCGCAATATTCCAGGTATATGGCGGCAGTCTGTAAACATTCGGTTCTGGACCAGACAATCCAGTGACTGACATGATGATGGTCGATCTACGCAGCTGATTTTCCATATTTAACTGCCATATATATTAAAGGTCACATGAAACGTAAAACACAACTTTGCAGTTTCTGATAACTTTCGGTATGCACTTACCGAAACAAATCATCAAAAATGCCAATTCAACCTATAACGTTGAAAAAACATGATGAAGAAAAAGCCCGCGAAATCAGAGTTCAAACGATTCACTAAATTTCCCCTAGAGCTGGGGGAAAAAGTGGTTTCAACAGCTGTGCTGCGTTGCGCTGAGCTCATAACGCATGCGCAGTGAATAGGTTCGCGGAGCCTAAAACAGTATGCATGACCGGAGTATGAGGTCGTGAGCAGTAGTCAAATCTTGGTTGTGTACAAAAACAAGTAAATAATCTACTCGTTACATAAAAAAAACTGGTTGATTGTGGTAAGCAGCCTCTGTCACAAAGAAAGCTCGATGTCTGGTTTATTGACACCTATGTGTCTGCCTGCCTGTCTGCCAATGACAATATGCAATGCACAGATTCAATCATTGACCACATGCAATTTCAACTTAACACTTATCAGGCTATACGCCATAAAGAAAATAAACTGATGATTCGTGCACCCGAGTCCTGCCTCTGCCACATTATGTAATTAGGCAGGTGTGATATGACATGTTTTAAGTCTGTGGGTTGCAAACAAACTACATGCACATTCATTTTCTCGGATGACTGGGATCTGACGGAAAATGGTGCAAACGTACTTTCTTGTGACTCTCCATGCTTCTAAAATGCCCATCAAACAGATCATCTTTCTGTACACACAATGAACCAGCCAATCGGAAGCCGCCGTTACACTTCAGCGCACATCAACCCGCTACGACTGGGTTCGGTCTCCCAAGGGCTTCGTCCCGAGGGAAGTAAGCCCAAGTATAAAATATTGCACTTTTGAATCGCGATTGTACGCTTAATATTTTGTTTATTTGTTTTTTACAAGCAGCAACGTACATTATATGTCACGAATAAGTGATATATTTGGTGTTTTGGTTGCATGTGACCTTTACATAACAATCACAGAGACGATAACCAGCGCTCTCATTTACTTTCCATCTCACTCACTCACTCACTCACTCACTCACTCATTCACTCACTCACTCACTCACTCACTCACTCCTGTATTGGCCACATCGCACATTCACGATGCCAACGCTGTCTACCACAAGCTTAAGGTTGCTTAACGTCGCTGTTAGCAAGATTCAAGCACAATACCGTGGGACACTACTATGAACTCCGTGCATGTTGGGGTGGTGTGGTAGCCTATTGGTTACAGCCTGCTCGTCACGTCGAAGACCTGGTTTCGATTCCCCACATGGTTACAAAGTTTAAAGCCCATTTCAGGTGTCCCCCACCGTAATATTGCTGAATTATTGCTAACTGCGGCGTAAAACTAAACCCACCTTATTGCCGTGTCTGCTCAAGTCCAGAGGTAACTGGTTTGAATGAACAGTAGTTATTTTTCGATTTTCGACTTAACAAGTTTCTGATACCCGAACCACATTTCTGGTGTCCCCGCCGTGATATTGCTGGAATATTGCTAAAAGCGGCGTAAAATAAACTCACTCACTCAAACGTGGAGTAGACATCTCACTGAATATACACTACATGGTTATCCAGCACTGGTGAATCGATTCCCCACATACGTACAGTGTGTGAAGCCCATTTCTGGTGTTTCCCCCTTTGTGATAATTCTGAAATATTGCTAAACGCGACGTAAAACCATACTCACTCACTCATGCATGTCGGTAATCAAAACGTGACGAAAACATGTCGTTACCAGTATTCCACACAACCAGTCAGTTTGATTCCATGCTGGCTGAGCTAATGATTGCGGCGGTGGAAGACATTGCGTGAAAGCGTGAGTACCGTCAACCTCTTCACTGCAGTGTCATACCAGCCAGCAAGTCAATAGCCAACTAATACCCATTGGTCTATGGTCAAGCAATACCCACTGGCCTATGGGCAACTAATACCCACTGGTCTACGGCTGGCTAATACCCACCTGTCTATGGCCAACCAATACCCACTAGTCTATGACCAACCAATACAAACTGGTCTACGTCCAAACAATACCCACTGGTCTGTGGCTAACCAATACAAACTGGTCTACGTCCAAACAATACCCATTGATCTATGGCTAACCAATACCTACTGGTTTACGTCCAAGCAATACCCAGTCTATGGCCAGCTAATACCCACTGGACAACCATACCGAGAAGCACGGAATACTATTTCCCAACTTCCGGTCTTAGATGAGAAAGCTGTCCACCCTGAAGTTGATTAAAAAAAAGTAATTGTATGCGTGCAGATGACACGGCAAACGTTGTTTGAAAAGAAGGACAGCGATATTTTGTTGCACCATTCGTCCTATAGCCCATAAGCGCGATCCGGTGAAACACAACTTGACAGTTTTCCGTCTCGAGCACCTTGCTTCCTGACAAAAATCTGTTCACTTGGGTTGCCTTGAACCACAATGTCGCCATTATTCACACTTTTTGTCGACATCTCAGACAAACACAGTTTATATAATAACTCCTCGGCAGCAGGGATGACTTAGCATAGATATTTTGAAGAGACTTGAATACGTCTGAAAATGAATCTTGCTATTGTTTCTCAATGTACATTGTCCAACATATCCATCCTGTGATAAAGCTGTGGGACGTAATGAGTCTTTTGCTTCGGGCTTTCTGATTGGTCGGTCTTGTTACTTGATTGACGGGTATCAATTCTGAATGGAAACAATCACATAAAAACATCCAAATTAACATTATTTATCCTAAAATTATCTGTTATACATCCTATTAACACGATTTGTCCTAACATTATCTGTTATTTATCCTAGGACTGTATCATAATATCACAAGGAAAATGTTAAATCGAAAAAAACAAACTTCTTTTGGATTCGAACCAGTTTCCTCTGGAGATGAGAAACTATTACAAAAAGTGAATTTATTTTGCCCCGCGTTTAGCAATATTTCTGTAAAATCACAATCAATTTCTTCACACATGTGGGGAATCGAACCCGAGTCGTCGGCGCGAGGAGCGAACGCATTAACCAGAAAGCTATGCCATCGCCCGCAACCACTAGGAAATATTTGCAATTTCAGTGTGATAACGAAGAATACTGCCATCGCAAGACTCCAGTGAGGGTCTTGTTCAGCATCATCAGGAATGTGCACAATGCATTAGAACAAGATTCGACGGATTTTCGTGATAACCTTTATCTTTATTTAAATGCCTAGGCACATTTCCCTTTCATCAGCTCTGCACAGTGTCTTTGCTACATTAGTCTTATTTTAACAATGATGAAAGCTTTATTGCTCCTGTCTGAGAGTTTGGACCAACTTCGTGTTCGAGTGGTTTCAGCGATAAAGGTGTCGGCACTGGGACGGTCGCTGTACGGAGCTTATCTGACATGAAAGGTAGATGGCATGCGCAGTAGCCTCTGTATGAGATTTATATTTTATACCTCGAACATACTGAAGGCTTTATCTTTTCATTTGATGCGACGAGAATGTCTCTTTAAGTCGCCTGGCGTCGACCGCCCCATTATATCTGATGAGAAACGGTAGCGGAATACTGTGATTGTATTGATAGGTCTCGGTTGAAACTCTAGTACAACACGATGTGGAGTTAAGGCTGTTAGCGGCTAGGTAGATAGAACATGGTCTGTTTGTCGTCCCCTTTCAGTCCTGTTGTTTGAATTAGTTCGGAAGTCTAGTAGCACCACGTGGGATTAAAAAAAACCACACAACAGACCCGAAATCTGAGTCTACTTAAATGAAATGCTAATGCATACGTTGAGTTTCCAAGATAAGAAGTTTTCTCGGAATATATATATCTACACAGTGTCATTGTCTGTTAGTTACTGAAGCCTTGTCGCTTTATGTGGTTGTGATCTCTTTACTTGAAATTTCAGATCTGATGTATTGATTGGTTGGTTGGTTGATTTAGGAGAAACATTCTGTGATGGAAAGTTAGAGGTATACAACAAAAATATAATACCGGTAATTTTTTTATTCAATATCTCTATCTATTGAGCGATTCTACCATGACCGTGATATTGATTTATTTCTTTTTAGAAATATACACACTGTATTGGAAAATTAAAAACGAGGTTACATACCTCTGAATGGGTTATCAACAAATGACATTCCTGTATTTACTGAAGTCATGGTAGAAAGATTGATTATAGACTTAAGGAACAAACTGAATTACAGATTTGCTTCTGGTAATTATAAGTTTAAGTGGGTAGTGGAAGATTCGCTTGGTTTGTCATCTAAACGGATCTTTAGTTGAATGATTATCTTTTCCACACCGACAGAAGTGACCTTTGCGCGAGCATATTATCTGTAACACTCTCTAGCCTCTAACCCAAGTACAATTAAAACACTAACCTCTAACCCAAGAATACCCACACTAGCCTCTAATCCAATAACAATTAGTAGCCTCTCACACAGGGATAGGGTTGATATGGGTAACAACTGCAAAGTACACGGGTACTCACAATAAAGTACACGTGGGTATTCGAGTACTTGTCTTCGAGACTGGTGAGCTGCGATCGCATGGCGAACGAGAGGTACGACTTTTGTTTGTGCGTTATTTTCAAACCCAATTATCCCATCTGACAACCCAACTGCTCTTATGCTATGCATGGGAAATAGACAATGGACCAATCCTTTCGAAATCAACACCATGTAATATGTTGTGATTTATTTTTAAACTGAGTAAAATAGTAATTGCATAATCTGCATATATGAATTACTGACACAAGGTTGAATACAATTCCAAACTTTAATGTACTGATGGCAAGGAACTAGCTTGAATATAAACCATAATTTTTGTGGTACATTTTAGATCTTCAGTTATTTCATAATGTTTGATAATTCTTAGAGCTTTATGTTTTCGATATGAATGTATCTTAAATTCGGAAATATTGTGCTGTACGTTTTTAGCGAACCTACCTAGGGTAGTCTGCTTTTGAGTGGATGTCGGGGCGTATCAAATGTAGATTTGTGCTTCATTTTGAGACGGTTCCTCATAGCTGAGGTCGTGCCGCCCTTGAATGACAGTTTTATGGCACATGACTGGCATCTTGTTTTCAGCTTGTCTTCGGTGAGCTTGAAATAAGACTAAACGTTGGAGCGTGATTGCTCTGCCATGTTGGGTCTGACACAACTACACGTCGAGGGAGAGGGGACATAACTCTCCTTGGACGAGTACTCGAGTAGTGCTCCTACCCGACTCATACTCGAGTACCCGGCACCCGTGCCAGTCCTACACTAACCTCTAACCCAAGAACGCCCACACAAGCGTCTAACAGAAGAACACTCACTTGCCTCTAACCCCCAAACACCCACACTAGCCTCTAGTCCAAGAACCCTCACACTAACCTCTAACGCATGAACACTCACACGAGTCTCGAACCCAAGAACACTTACACTAGCCTCTAACCCAAGTACACTCACACCAGCTCCTAACCCAAGAACATTGACGATAGTCTCTCACCCTAAAACACCCCTCTAGCCTCTAACCCCAAAACGCTTACACTAGCTCCTTACCCAATAACACTCACTAGCCCCTAACCCAAGAACACTCACTAGCCCCTAACCCAAGAACACTCACTAACCGCTAATCCAAGAACAATCACTAGCCCCCAATCCAAGAACACTCACCAGCCCCTAACTCAAGAACACTCATTAACCGCTAATCACAAGAACACCCCCTTACCCCTAATCCAAGAACACTCACTCGCCCATAGCCCAAGAACACTCACTAACCCCTGATCCAAGCACACTCGCTTGCCCCTAACCCAAGAACATCCACTAGCCCCTAATCACAAGAACACTCACTAGCCCCTAACCCAAAAACACTCACTAACCCCTAACCCAAGAACACTCACTTGACCCTAATCCAAGAACACTCACTAGCCCCTAATCACAAGAACACTCACTAGCCCCTAATCCAAGAACACTCACTTGACCCTAATCCAAGAACACCCAATAGGCCCTAACCCAAGAACACTCACTAGCCCCTAATCACAAGAACACTCACAATAGTCTCTATCCCCAAAACGCTCTCTCTAGTGTCGAACCCAAGAACACTCACTAACCCTTAACCCAAGAACACTCACTTGCCCTTAATCCAAGAACACTCACTAACCCCTAATCCACGAACACTCACTAGCCCTTAATCCAAGAACACTCACTAGCCCCTAGCCCAAGAACACTCACTAGCCCTTAATCCAAGAACATTCACCAGCCCCTAACCCAAGAACACTCACATGCCCCTAACCCAAGAACACTCACATGCCCCTAACCAAAGAACACTCTCTAGCCCCTAATCCAAGAACACTCACTAGCCCTTAATCCAAGAAGACTCACTAGCCCCTAACTCAAGAACACTCACTAGCCCTTAATCCAAGAACACTCTGTAGCCCCTAACCCAAGAACGCTCACAATATTCCCCAAAACACTCTCTCTGGCTTCTAACCCAAGAACACTCTCTAGCCTCTGTGATTATGACTTATCTCATAACACGCTGCAGCATGTATTAATGAGGGACTGAAAGAAGTAAGTCTGTGCCCACAACGTACAATGTTCGTTTGTCTTGATGGAAAGTTGGCAATTACTTCTTTATTTTCAAAGGCAGGTTTAGCTTTTGACCAATTTACCCCCAAAACACGCCCCCAAACAAAATATTCCTGTACGGGTCACACTGACCTGTAACACAGTTACACTTTTATCTGTGCGAAGGAACAGAAAAAATGGGATTAGCATATAGCATATAATCCATTGTGGTCTCGCGCATATGGCCCGTGAAGATCCGGGATAGAATAGGTCTTCAGCAACCCATGCTTGCCCCAAAAGACGGCTATGCTTGTCGACAAACGGGATCGGGTGGTCACGCTAACTGACGTGGTTGACACATGTCATCGGTTCCTAATTGCGCAGATCGATGCTCATGCTGTTGACCACTGAATTGTCTGACTCAGACTCGATTATTTACAGACCATATACTAGTAATATTGCTGAGTGCGGAGTAAAAATAAACTCACTCATTCGAACATATGAATGTGGATGTGGAAATGGTTCATTTTGTAGGTGACAACAAACTGTCAAAAAAAAGTCAGGTTGCTTATATGCCCCGTGATAATCAGAGACGGATGGTCGGATGGACAAGTTCGCCGACTTGGTTGAAGTAGGACATCGAAGTCCCTTACTCCCTGACCATTGTGTCAATGGCAGTATTTCCAGACCGCCGATATAGATGGAGTATTGCCAAGTGCGACATTAAACAACACAGACACCCATGTCCTGACTGACTGACAACCATGCTGACAACCACTTCATACCGAGACCAATCAGTGTTAACCCTCCCATAAAATCCATTTATAGCGATAAAAAATATTATATGATTTAATGAAACAATTTCATTCAAATTACGACATAAATCACTTCCTGTGACTCGGCCGTTTCAAAGGGTAAAAATCAGGGTTGCTAGAGCGTTAACATATATTTAGTTGCAGAGTTGACGAACCTTGTGTCAGCGTAACCATATCTCGACTCAATATTTCATATTTCCCCTAATATCACGTAATTGCCATGCCAACATCGGAAGGCCCATTTGAAACGTGTTTTTGATTAACTCATTTTTGAGATAAAAATTGTTATAATAACAAATAATTGAGGACGTGAGATGGACGTGATAGCTGCACGTTAATCAATGCCTGCCTACTGGTGAC
The DNA here is from genome assembly GCF_037392515.1 of Haliotis asinina. Lineage (NCBI taxonomy): Eukaryota > Metazoa > Mollusca > Gastropoda > Lepetellida > Haliotidae > Haliotis > Haliotis asinina. The sequence goes on along the minus strand of NC_090283.1, from coordinate 11,389,434 downwards.
GTTTGATGTGCGGGTGACAGTTAGCGTGTTCTCAAAGTCATGTAACAGTGTTTCGCCTAAACAGAAATCATTAACTCCGTATGACAGACATAATCTAGCATAAATCTTCAATATTCGTGTTATTTTAAGCCTCATTCGTATTTTTACATGCAAGTGAGTTCCATAGCCTGTCACCACTGTTTATTTTACTAATTCATCTCAGACCGAAAACCGTGTGAAAAGGTCAGGAATATTTCGCCCGTGGTAAGAACCTTTCTAGATAGCTGAAAATAAACTGATAATATTTAAAATAATTAAGTACACTAATTTTTGGGGGGAACGTTTAAAGGGCACGTGATGCCTTCTAGAGATATCATGATCTGGATAAAAACATACATTAGCAAAAACTCATACACGACAGTGTTCACACCAAACATGCGGACCATTTCCCCCAAGAAATGCAAACCGTTCTTAAAAAACCCACAGAGTATAAATTAACAAAAATTACATTGATCAAAAGACTTTATCAAGTGTGTTCATCAGTTAGTTAACCTGAGTTTGCAGTAAACTGTAAGCTATCCGTACCGTGTTTTGATTTGAGATATATTCTGATATTCTGTCTACGTCATAGGATTTTAACGACGATCTCTTCTCTTTAGTTGAGTGTCTGAGGCCAACGCGTGGTGTATAATATCAGTTATTCCACGGCGCGCTAGCTTGAAGCCAGAGGAGATACAGGTTTAACCACGGGGCTTGTATTGCTGAAAGTAATACGTCCTGGGTCCATTGCACTACACATGTATGAAATATTAAGTTTTTGTTTGTTAGGGTTTTTTGTTGTTGTTGTTTTTTGTTTTGTTTTGTTTTTTGTTGTTTTTTGGGGGGGTTGTTTGTTTGTTTGTTTTTCGGTCTTTGTATTCACTAATGTGTACAGTTCCAAGTGAACGTCATATTCGAATTGCGAATAGTGTCTGAGAAACGCTTTTATGCGTTGTACGAAGGTTAGGATGAATGACTGCACATCACAAACACCATGGTTTTTGTGAAAATTAGATCTCACACTTGACACCCAATTTAATTTTGCCCATGTCGTCAAAAGTTATAAGTATCTTATAACACTGTAAGGGAAAACGTTGTTCATTCATGTGTAGCAGTTCATAACACTGTACGGGATAACGTTGTTCATTCATAGGCAGCAGTTTAACTAAAAACTTGATAACTTTCATGTGGCTAAGGACATGCATTGGACAACGTCGAAGTTCACCGAGGACAACCTTGTTAGAGACAAATTTTCCAATCTTGAGAAACTTTAAAAAATACGTCATCTGAATCCTTCCAGCTGAATCTGAATATTGTGTCCCCAAATTTCAGCACAGAAGAGCAGTAATCCGTGCCGTAGAGTATGTTATTTCCTGGTTTTTCTTGAAGATTTTCAACACTGAAGGAGAGGCTTTGTTTGCTTGTTGTGCAGGAGCTTCACACGTGTTTGTCCATATTAATCTTGATAAAAACACGATACACAGATATTTAGAGTAAGTTACAACGTCCATATGCTTATTACTGAAGAACCATTTCCCCGATTTCGCCGGAATTCAGCCATTTCGAAATTCAGTGATATCTGACTTACATTAGTTCAACTCCAGTCCCCATTTTAATCAGAATGGCTCCAGGAGCCGTAGTTGTCGATGAAGACCAAAAACACAAAAAGAACGATGTCGTCGGCAAACACTAGTAGCAATAGATCTTGTATATCCTGAGTAACGGACACTCCACTGTTACAAGACATATACATTTCAGTGACAAATTCCTTGAAAAAAGTACATAACTTAGGATACATCCTTGTCTTACAGGTATCAAACGCTACTGTTCTTGAATTGCCAACCTTAACACGGGCCTTCACTGGTGCGTGCATACGTTTGAGTAATATAAGTAATTTTCCATGTAATCCACTTTGGACCAGCACATATTATCCCTGTCCACAAAGTCAAATGGTTCTTTAATGTATCCGTAGTAGAAACACCCTTTTGTTTTGCTCAAATATTTTGAACACAATGCCTCTAGGCTAAATTAACGGTACACCGCCCTTTGTATCAATTTGTTTGATATGCGAATTTACACTGTGTGAAGTACATTCTTGACATCAAATAATAACGATGATATTCAGTTAAACGACAGTGGTGTATATATAATGGAGTCAGGACGAGACAATCCGGTGACTGACATCATGAGCATCCACATACGAACTGGCACACAATAACATGCATCAACAAAGTCACAGAGCCTGACCATATCCGTTGTTAGTCACATTTTACAGCTATCACGAACTGCTGAAGGACACCAGAAATAGGCTTCACACATTGTACCCATGTAGAGAATCGAACTCTGGGCTTAGTCGTGACGAACGAACGCTTTAACCACTTGGCTTCCCCACCGCACCTCGACTTTGTTTCGTTCGGTGCCAAATGTGAGAGAATCTGAATGTGAATTACGTTTATGCCTGTCCACAAAGTCGGCGTTAATTGTTTTCTGAATACCTGAGCCTGTAAATATCATACCTTTAACGTGAACCTCAGTAACATATATTTTAATTAACCTTGCTTGTGCTTTCTAAAGTTGTCTTGCATCTTTTCTCATCTAATATGGACTAAACACTACCCTGAGTGTCCGGTTTTGTTTGTAACAGGGACTAGGATATAAAATATTAATCAAAAGGACATGCTTCCGATAGTTTCTGTGGGAGCTATCAAGTTATATTTCGCAATGTTTCGGTGTCAGTTTCCGTTTTAAGTTTGTATCAATTCTTTTTATTTTGTATCTTTGTATATTGAATGGGACAGGCTGAATAATGCATAGGCGGATCTAGAGGTGTGTGTGTGTGTGCGTGCGTGTGAGTGAGAGAGAAAGCGAGAGAGAGAGAGAGAGAGAGATGCACGCACGCGCGCGCGCACACACACACACGACCACACACACACACGCACCTTTTCTCAGTACTGTTCACCCCCCTTTTCTCAAAAGGCTATACCCAGCCTGTAGTGTAGGTGGACAGCATGAGTACATGGCCATGCCGAAAGGGTGAGATGACATACGGCCACTCAGGTGATAACCACCCAGTTTCATTCTAGTCAAACTGCACAACACGTCTACGCACCGGGACGAGGAAAAAAGCACTCACTAAACCATAAACTATGACTACAATATTATTCCCCTCTTTACGCGCCCAGTATGTTATACGGGAGCATTCCGTCTATCACGATGCGCGGTTTGCCTGTGTTTATGGCATCTTGGTAGACAATAACGCGACTTCGGCAGCAGACTTGGAGTCAGGGGGAAGCTATTTGGCGCTAGGGGCGCCACGGAGCAGCGGTAACGCCGACCAGACTGTAGGTGTAGGGGAAAGACGCACCTGTTGATATTGACTGGGGTATGCGGAAGTACGGAGAGCCAACGTAGTAAAAAAGTTGTAGATTTAAAGGGACATTATCTTAGTAGTAGACCGTATTGTTTTGTATGTGTTTGGGTTTCCATGTGAATTGGTGCAGATTTATTCTTTTGTGCGTGCCGAGCTAGATGTTGATTTAATGTGTAAGTTTTATCCGAGGTACAGAAGACATTAATATACCGTCTCTGTGGTGTAGCTGATAGTGCGTCAGTCGATCAGAGCGGAGGCAGTCCGATTCCCCCGACCGCGTGGTACCAAAGTCGTTGATTAAAGGTACTTGATGTTCTCCTGCCTGGCGTTGGGATAAGGCCGAGTCCGCTCACAGTGTCAGAACTGGATATCATTGCTAAACTGCAGCATTGTATTTCAGTGTTTAAAATAGCAAAATCGACTTTCACCCAGACAAACAGACACAAACAGGCGTATGTTCGTCACCATGTTAGCATAATACTCATAAGTAATCTGTTAAGCCACTTCCTCTGAAAGAACCTCATTTCGAGTATGTAAGGTTTCAGATGACGAGTAATAAGTAAATATAAATTAAAACGCGTTAACTCGAACTTACTTAAAGCATTCTATCATTTCCGACGGTGTTACATGAAGTCCAAGGGCAACATATCGACCATTCATTTGCCTCGAAACGTCAGTCGACTAAACAACGTTGAAACTTACTTACTGGTAAAGCCATATAAGATGATCCACGACCTGACAAATGACCCCAATTTGCATACTTGGGAACGCCCCACAGAACGATCCACTTGAAACAAGAGGGAGACAGGTTGTCTGATAAATATCGAAATCTGTTTAACAGTACTGAGACAGGTGTAAAAGAGTAGCGAGACAGGTGTTACACAGGTGTTAGACGGGTGTTAATCAGTAGCAGTGTTGAGTTCATGTCACGGTTAGCATGTATTGCACGTGCATAATCGTCAAGCTACCTGTAGCAGCCAAGTTTACTCGCCCAATTCGTTGTACCGCCTCTCGTCACAAATGCGTTTAGTGCGCAAGATCATCTAATATGTGTCTAGCAGTAATATATAACGGGAATATCGAAAACAATCTTGCTCGATGTATCTGATAGGTCGAGTTAACAAGGGTTAATATGTATGGTGTGATGTCGAGTACCACCCGATCGAGCACAGTTTACAATTAAACCTGGTTCATACAGACTATTTGAGTCAGGACTCTGTTAGCCTGCAACCCCTATGCACATTCAGCTCAGTGCCTGGGAAGGTCGGTTTGTTAGTTTGTTGTTTAAAGGCCGCAAATAATAGAGGCTGCACCGTACATCCCAGTGATCAACAGCATGAGCATCAGTTTATGTAAATGAGTTACGATGACATGAGCCAACCAAGTCAGTGAGCCTGACCACCCGATCCCGTTAGTCGTGTCCTCGAACAAGCATGGGTTACCAAAGATCAATTCTAACGCGGACCTTCACGGGCACCCGGGAAGGGCATCTCAACCATGTGAGGATTCCATAGTCTGGATAATAACAAATGAATTAATAGAGTATCGGTGTCTTCGAGTCATAGTGTATCTCTTGCTAAATATACGAAATACCACACAAACAAGACTCGGGTTGAGTAAATGTTATTTTATGTCGCAGACAGTAATAATGCAACTATTTCACCTAGGCCTCTAAACTTCGTGTCTGTATAACACAGAGTTCAACGATAAAGGGTCATTCCACAAAGTGATCCTTGCGTTAAGTTAATCGTACCTCTTAAACCTCAAAAATACGATTGTAAAGTGGCCTTCACAGGGTAAGCTAAGGTTTGACAACACACGTTGAGTATGAACATTCCAACTACTCGCCACCAACACCAGAGTTGTCAAACTGTTGTGGAGAAACAGGATCGGTCTTTATTCTCACCAACTTTTCCATAAAACTTTCGGCGTTGTCAAACTTTGACAACTGTTATAAGTTTAACTACATGCGTTGTCAAACTTTAGCGATCGTAAGCCTGTGTAAAATAAGGGAGTTACGATCACCTTAGCGCTACGACTGTCGGAAGTCTATATTAAAGTATGGGAGATACGATCACCTTAGCGCTACGATGATCGCAAGCTTATGTACAGTATGGGAGTTGTGGTCACCTTAGCGCTACGATGATCGCAAGCTTATGTACAGTATGGGAGTTGTGGTCACCTTAGCGCTACGATGATCGCAAGCTTATGTACAGTATGGGAGTTACGATCACCTTAGCGCTACGATGATCGCAAGCTTATGTACAGTATGGGAGTTGTGGTCACCTTAGCCCTACGATGATCGCAAGCTTATGTACAGTATGGGAGTTACGATCACCTTAGCGCTACGACTGTCGGAAGTCTATATTAAAGTATGGGAGTTACGATCACCTTAGCGCTACGATGATCGCAAGCTTATGTACAGTATGGGAGTTGTGGTCACCTTAGCGCTACGATGATCGCAAGCTTATGTACAGTATGGGAGTTGTGGTCACCTTAGCGCTACGATGATCGCAAGCTTATGTACAGTATGGGAGTTGTGGTCACCTTAGCGCTACGATGATCGCAAGCTTATGTACAGTATGGGAGTTACGATCACCTTAGCGCTACGATGATCGCAAATCTAAGTAAAGTATTTGAGTTACGATCACCTTAGCGCTACGACTGTCGTAAGTCTATATTAAAGTATGGGAGTTACGATCACCGTAGCGCTAAGATAGATTTGTGCAAGTGGACCCTGAACTCGGGTCAGAGAGTGTGGCCATCCAGCATTCTTAGGGTTAAAACTATTATTGCACTGTCAACCTAATGGTGTGTTTAAAGTAAAGTAAAGGATCAAAGTTCTTTAATTATTACGCTAATAAATAACTGATCCCACCCCCGCTTCCAACCCGTCACGCCTCGCTATATTCAATTCAACTACGATGACCGCATTGAACTCTTCAAAAAACGAAGAAGTTATCAAGTACATTATGTTTATTACTTATACACGACAAAGGCGTGTTTCTGCTTCACTGCCGGTTGATATACATGTTATACCCATTTACACAATACCCACACAGGGAAATATGTATGTAATCATAACATACCTCAACAGGGTATACTCATGTTTCCCATGGCCATGCTGAGCTTCCCATCATTTATGGACAGATGTTTGTAGGCGGCTATATGTTTGTATGGGTTGACCCGTCACAGGGTGGGGAAGCGGGGGCTGTAAGTAATGGACACGGTTATTAGCAATCGGTCGCACACATCGATGTAACTAAAGTCCACAGCTTGCGGCAGTCGTTGCCTAAACTCTGCCCTAAACACATCTGAAAATGACGGATACCGTTTGACAAAGACACAGCGGCAGTTCGAGGTAGGAGTTTGAATGTATTAACCTTTCGCAAAGTTACTTACGTACTTGCTATCTTTAATATCCTGGTTAAAATTGTTCTTCAGCAACCCATACATGTCGTACCAGGCGAGTGGTCAGGATCGCTGACTCATCGTGTCCCAAGTCCGTAGATCGATGCTCATGTTGTTGATCCCTGGATTGTCTGGTTCAGGCTCATTTACAGACCGCCGACATCTAGATGGAACATTGCTGAGTGCAAACAAACAAACAAACAAACAAATAAACAAACAAACAAACTTAACTAATGTTATTTCCAAGGTGGTCTTCATTACATAAGTTATTTTTTGAAAAATTGTAATCGCGTGCCTTTGGTGTTCTTCTCTGCATAATATATCTAGTAATCTTGGTTCCACGCATCCCTCATTACATAATTTGTTTTTCTATTTCTGACTTCCCATGTAGCCATTAAACATCAGCAACCCCAACCTCACCACCCCGTCCCATCCCTACATGCACGCACGCACACACATTGCTGATTTTCTTTATAGGAATGAATTTAATAAATTAAATATTTTCACTTGCTATCGAGAATTAATAGTTAATAGTGAATACAAATGCGGTCATTATGGGAAACGTACTCCAAACGTACTCGCATTATTGATGCTGTAGTAATAAATGAGTATATTTGCGCTGAAATATTAAACCGACAGTTTACTCTGATATGAAAGAAAATCGTTTTCACGGTAGAATCATACCTGAACTCCACGGGGTGAAGGAGGAGCCCACTGGTTAAAGCGCTCGCTCGTCACTCATTTCTGGTGTGACCGGACCTTAGTTGGAGACAGGTTTGGCAAAAAAAGGTTCAGCGTTTTAATGCATTTTCCCGAATACTGAAAAATCTATTTAATTAATATCATAAATAAAGTATGCATACACAATCAGATCAACTAGTCGTGAGCTTTATGCTTCCCTTGTAAGGTATTCGCCAGTACTCACGACATTCCGTGTTGTTCCGGAATTACACGAGCGGCAAATACGATTCTCAGGATGGCAGGAGTTGTTACGAATGTTCTTTCAGGACATCGTGGATGGTGTTTTCGATGAGATAAACCCATCTTATGAACTTGGAATCACAATCAGATAAATATGCAAATGAGGCCGCATGGACAATCTTGCACTGGACAATCCTGTACTGGACAATCCAGTGCTGGACAATCCTGTGCTGGACAATCCTGCAGTGGACAATCCTGCGCTGGACAATCCTGCGCTGGACAGTCCAGTGCTGGACAATCCTGTACTGGACAATCCTGTACTGGACAATCCTGCACTGGACAATCCTGTACTGGACAATCCTGTACTGGACAATCCTGCAGTGGACAATCCTGTACTGGACAATCCAGTGCTGGACAATCCTGTACTGGACAATCCTGCACTGGACAATCCTGCACTGAACAATCCTGCACTGGACAATCCTGGACTGGACAATCCTGTACTGGACAATCCTGCACTGGACAATCCTGTACTGGACAATCCTGTACTGGACAATCCTGCAGTGGACAATCCTGTACTGGACAATCCAGTGCTGGACAATCCTGTACTGGACAATCCTGCACTGGACAATCCTGCACTGAACAATCCTGCACTGGACAATCCTGCACTGGACAATCCTGCACTGAACAATCCTGCACTGGACAATCCTGGACTGGACAACCCTGCACTGAACAATCCTGCACTGGACAATCCTGGACTGGACAATCCTGCACTGGACAATCCTGCACTGGACAATCCTGGACTGGACAATCCTGTACTGGACAATCCTGCACTGAACAATCTTGCACTGGACAATCCAGTGACTGAAATCATAACCATAGACCAGTGCATGATGACATGCATGGCAGACCACTTCAGCACGTTCATCGTCTCTCTACAGCCGTGCAGGGGTCGATGTACACCCTGAGCTAATCCAGATCTTCACCGGGTACAATAACAGTCTGGGACAGTAGGGAAGACAATAGACGGTGCCAAGTCGCGGACATTCACGGAAAGGCTTGATAACATCTTACGAGCTTGTGACACGTGTCAATCATGTCGACCTGTGAGTCAACAAATGTTCAATGTCTGCCCAAATGGAATATTGCTGTAACCCTCGAGATGACAATGGTCGTTCGATGTAAGTTTGAAATACAAAACCAAGACGTGATGGCACGATGCATGCCTGTTGAAATGGATAACTGTTTCAGACAAACCATGCACATGAACTCACAGTATGTGCTTTTTCTCTTTTTGTACTCTCTTTTGTCTATGTTAGGGAGTCTGTCACTCTCACTGTCTATGTTATTCCCCCACCTCTCTCTCTCTTTCTCTCTCTTTCTCTCTCTCTCTCTCTCTATTTCTCTCTCTCTCAAATCTCAAACAGCCTTGAGCCAGCGAACAAGCTGCTGTATACAACTCGCGTACTCCAATTTCAAACAAAATCGTCATCACAAGTGTTTATTTGAAAAAATATCATTTATGGTTGAAAGTCATATTTACGATTATTAAAAAGACGGAAACAGATTTACGACCAATGAAATTGAGCAATAGATCCCAATGGCCCCCGTGAGCCGGTGTATATTATCCAGAAACGATTACTGTCGGAATACAAGTGCCCCTCTTGACGGTGGGTTAATACCAGCAGTTGATAGACCACGACCAACAAACATAGCCTTTGTGTAACGATTATCGCTCCCATTACGATCAGCCGGGGTTACGAGGGCTTGGTCTGGGACCAGGGGTATATCTACTTCTAGCGGAGTATATATTTCATTATCTGCGGGTTGATATCAAAATACGATGCTGATTTAAATATAAGTGCAGCTGTGGGTTGTCAGGTCCCGTGAAAATGTTACCAGTGGGTTTGATCGTTGTCCATCTTCTTGATAACAATCTTACATCTGCTTCTGCTGCGTTTATTACACGATACTTCAGTTATATTTACTACTGCTGCTGCTGCTGCTGCTGCTGCTGCTGCTGCTGCTGCTGCTGCTGCTGCTGCTACTACTACTACTACTACTACTACTACTACTACTACTACCGCCACCACCACAACTACTATAGGGGTGACTATTGACGGGGAAAGAACTACAGCCAATGCAATAGTCTATTGCAACAAACTATTGCGATGGCGATATTCTTATTTAGACCATTTATTGAAATATTATTGCAATTGTTTTTTGCCCTGAATTGTCTCATTTGAAGTCATTTCCTAAATAAATGTATAGTTGATATGAAATATGAACAAGCTGAAGACATTTCATTCACTCTTAATGACTCACAAGAAACTTGAAACTCAAGTACTCAACTACTACTACTACTACTGCTGCTGCTGCTGCTACTACTACTACTACTACTACTACTGCTGCTGCTACTGCTACTACTACTACTGGTGCTGCTGCTACTACTACTACTACTGCTGCCGCTACTGCTACTAATGCTGCTGCTGCTACTGCTACTGCTACTACTACTACTACTGCTGCTGCTACTACTACTACTGCTGCTGCTGCTACTGCTACTACTACTACTACTACTGGTGCTGCTGCTGCTACTACTACTACTGCTGCCGCTACTGCTACTAATGCTGCTGATGCTGCTACTACTACTACTACTACTACTACTGGTGCTGCTGCTGCTACTTCTACTACTGCTGCTGCTACTACTACTGCTGCTGCTACTACTACTACTACTGCTGCTGCTGCTACTGCTACTACTACTACTGCTGCTGCTGCTGCTACTGCTACTACTACTACTACTGCTGCTGCTGCTGCTACTGCTACTACTGCTGCTGCTACTACTACTGCTGCTGCTGCTACTACTACTACTACTACTACTGCTGCTGCTGCTACTACTACTGCTGCTGCTACTACTACTACTACTGCTGCTGCTGCTGCTACTACTACTACTACTACTGCTGCTGCTGCTACTACTGCTGTTGCTGCTACTACTACTGCTACTACTATTGCTGCTGCCACTGCTACTACTACTACTACTACTACTGCTGCTGCTGCTACTACTGCTGCTGCTGCTACTACTACTACTGCTGCTGCTGCTGCTACTACTGCTGCTGCTGCTACTACTACTACTGCTGCTGCTACTACTACTACTACTACTGCTGCTGCTACTGCTACTACTACTACTGCTGCTGCTGCTGCTACTGCTACTACTACTACTGCTGCTGCTGCTACTACTGCTGTTGCTGCTACTACTACTGCTACTACTATTGCTGCTGCTGCTGCTGCTACTACTACTACTACTACTGCTGCTGCTGCTACTACTGCTGCTGCTGCTACTACTACTACTGCTGCTGCTGCTGCTACTACTGCTGCTGCTGCTACTACTACTACTGCTGCTGCTACTACTACTACTACTACTGCTGCTGCTACTGCTACTACTACTACTGCTGCTGCTGCTACTGCTACTACTACTACTACTGCTACTACTACTACTACTGCTGCTGCTGCTGCTACTACTACTACTACTGCTGCTGCTGCTGCTACTACTGCTGTTGCTGCTACTACTACTGCTACTACTATTGCTGCTGCCACTGCTACTACTACTACTACTACTACTACTACTACTACTACCTGCTGCTGCCGACACAAAATCACCGCCCTCATGGAAGCCCGTATAGAAGCTTCTATCAACTGGATCGGCATTGTGTGAGATCGCAAAGTGAGTGAGGGACAGTTGGATCAAGCCCCGCACTGCAGAGATGTTCAGTAAGTCTCATGTCAGATTTTACCAACCATTCGACATTGCATTTGTTCTTTCAACCTTTAATGAAACCCATAAACACAGGTATACCGCCTTCAGACCAGACACCATAATCGGACCGAATCTAGGAATCGACCCAGAAAGAAGCGGGTCGTGATTTGTGATCATTCCTCCCACAGTGTCCGGTTCCGAGGTAACGAGGAAACCATTAATCGCCGCTGATAGACCGGGGGACCAACAGGAACACTTGACCGCAAAACATCACGGTGGTACAGCAGCCCCTTTGCACACTGCAGTCGTTATAACTGCACTGCTTTCACTGGACGCGTATTTCAAAACAAAGAGTAGTTCGAAAACCCTCGTCGCTAATAACAGTGAAATACATGAAATATTATCTAGATTTTGGAATACTAGCTACATGATAGCCTTACATATATCAGTAACTGAAATACCTTTACACTCACATGCAAAGGTACCGGTGCTGCATGTAAACCAAAGACATACTACTCAGATCAGTTCGGTTTCGATCCCCCCAAACGGTCAGCAATTCATAGTGTCATTCGGCTATGCTCCGTTATTTATAATTCATTAGTTAACAATTCATCATTTTTGAAATAACTAACCAGATGACTACTTTCACTATAAGTTATTACTAATTAACCCAAACAATTTTGAGACGCCCCCTCTATATGATGTAGCTCCTTGTAATAACATGCTGTTTGAATTTACGAGACGGAGCCCCTTCATGTTGGCGCACGCCGGGTGAGAGGGTGGGTCGGGTAGACATGTCGGCGATGTTCGAGACTACTCGCCACCTAACGGTAGACAGTCGGTCCGACTTCGGATGTAAGGGCCAATACGCGGAGGGGAATTTATGACAGCCGTGTTTAAAAAATACCTAATACAATTATGACTAGACTTCGGGGACGCCTGCTTTGTTCTAATATGTCTTTGTAGACGTCTATACAATACTATCATTAAAATGATATTTGCATAATTGAAAAACTGTTTTACCTGGTTCCCGCCTAGATGAAATGCCAACTAAACGCACCTAAGTGGAGGCGGGAGTTTATATAGGGTTCTAAAAAATATTAAATACGTTGCTCGAACTTGTAGTTTATGAACAAAGTGGTTATGTTGCATGTCACACTGAGTGAACCTGGCAGATAGTTGGAGAACTGAGTTGAGATATTCCCTCGTTTGACTTGTTTGATTTGTTACATCGACGTCGTCGAGGACGCTCAGACTGTTAGTATCGCCAACGCCACCCGTTGTATTGGTGACGTCGTCGTCTCTAGCGTCGCCGAGGATGCTTCAGGGTGGGTTATGTGTAGTTTTAGTCACATACGTGTTTGTCGGCGTAATCAGCGTTGGCGTTGACGTTGGCTTGCTTATCTCGACATCATTTTGACGTCAACGTGGTCACTTTTGTCGTAAACAACACAATTAAAGCTGTTATCATCGGCGATACGTTTTAGGACTACCTTGTCATTACCTTCGTTGTCGACGAGGTCACTAGCGTCAACGTTGTCACAAAGTCGTACCGAAACTGAACGAAACAGACATTTTGCATTTAGAAGAGTCGGCTGTATGCTTCTGGAATGCAATAAAGAAGAATTACGTGCTTAGTCGGGGGAGCGCCTATTTTACCCGCACGTACGGAATTACATAAAATAATTAAAAACTTGTGTCATGATGTGAACTTGCAAAACATTAATTAGGAAGTAAACGTTAACATAGGGTGTTTTCAGTGGACATTTCTTATTTGGAAATTAATTACCGCAAGATTTGAAAATGAACGCTCAGCACCATTTTCCTTCGAAAATTTAGACAAATACAGTAAATGACTAAGCTTATAACACCAGAGACCATATAATATGGTCTCTGATAATACTGATAGTTATGAAGAAATGGGTTTGTTTTTTGTGAGAAAACTGGTATCACACATGTGTGAGATCGATTTCTAATCCCGTGATTGGCATCTCCATGGTGATGACCTGAGGTCAAGTTATGAAGGACTACTTTTCTGATTAAAATTCATTGATAAGTAAGTTACTCGTGCTTCAGTCGAACAGGAACATGTTACTCCTGCCCAGAAAACCCTTCACACCTGTTATTGTTGAGATTGTGAAACACATATATAATAAATACAACCGAATCTAGTTATTTTCTAATTTCTTTTATTTAAACTTTGGGTTCTAGTCGTGAATTCTCAATGACTCTAGCGATCAGTGATACATGTATCTGTGTATACAATTATGTGAAAATCGCCGTTTGAGATAATGCCCGCGGTTCCCTTCAAATATATAAAATGTACAACATTGGTACTTTTACTGAAGAGATGAGACAAATGTCATATGAATTATCTTGCAGAAATACCTGACACGATATACTTTAGTGCTGGTCCATTGGGAGATCGATTTGCCCCACTGTTTCTTTGATGAATTGATTATATGACATTTTTCACTGATAAACATAATAATTCTTTCGATAAGATTCATTTCCCGCTCCGTGCTGCAGTGTAATTCCAATGCTATCGAATGCACATGCCCGTGAACATCCGGGGTAGAACAGGTTCAGAAAACCCATGCTTGCCACAAAAGGCGACTATGCTTGTCGTAAGAGGCGACTATCAGGATCGGGTGGTCAGGCTTGCACGACATCACTGCCCAGTTGCGCAGATCGATGCTCTTGCTGTCGATCACTGGATTGTCTGGCCCAGACTCAATTATATACAGACCGCCGTCATACAGCTGGAATATTGCTGAGTTCGGCGTAAAACTAAACTCACTCGCTCGTAAAATTCACTCATGGAACGTTACCAAGGGTTCATGAGTGTAAATGTCGACACGTCCTTTCTGTTCAATCGAAAATGTACAGGGACGGTTAATCTGCACGTCAGTCAATGTTTTTTTAAGATATTCGTTCCGCGCATAATAAAGTTCATGTCTACATACATACAGCATGTAATCATCTCATATTTCCTACTGACAACTCCGTAAATTCCGTAACATTCCAACTGGCAGTTTTTGGCTCTGCAAAGCGAGAAGGCTTAACCCCAGCGAAGACGAGTAGTCCCCCATTGATAGTGAACGTATACTCAGCAATGTCACGTTTAAGCACACGGGTTACACCTAATTACACGCACTCAACAGTTTTGGCTCCGGCAGATGGGATAACACTGAACGTAAACTGGCATGCAAGTTGAAGTACAGATCCCCAATATGTAGAGATACCCACAACAATCTTCCGATGACAACAACCACCAAACTATTACGATGACGTCACACTCTGAAATATTTTATGTTTGCAAGAATCATCCACATTTACATGGTGACATCATCGTTTTAGAGTGTTTAAGCAATTTTCTGTGATGTTATCTAATTTGCGTTATCATAATCGAGGTAGAACCCTTTTTGTGGAGGGTCACCTTGGAGATGAGTAGTGATTAGGGAGCCAAGTGACGTCATTCATTCATAAACGTGGCATTCTGTATTATTGCGCAGATATGATGAGAAAAAAAGTTCAATCTATTCGACCATAAAATGTTGTGATCTTATGATGTGTTAGAAGAAGATTACTGTACTCGTGTCTGTCAGTATCAGTGTCAGTGAGTATATACCATTTATCTCAAACTCGTTGTAAGACAAATGGTATCTGACAGACTCCCGTTTAGTAATGTCTGTGTTTCAGCGCTGACGATACTGTGTGGAACTTTCTCAAATTCTGTTACTCCACTACTGAAATCACAACAAAATCGCAATGACGTCTAGAACAATTTGATGACGTCATATTCATTTGTGCTGATATGACGTCGAGTTGGTATTTATCTCTTCACAAAGATTTTAAACAATCCAACAATAGGCCAATCCAGTTTGTCAATCAGATCTGGCGCATGCGTCAGTTTCAGTCAATCAGCAGTCCGGGCGCGCTTTGTGGTTTTGTCAGACTTATTTCCGGGGGAATTATGCCATCCACACTCGCCTCATCTACTATATATTGCTACGATTTGTTGTGCACCTTCAACAAAACCAATACGGTCAAGACAAAACAAACTGAGGCGGGTCAAGAAATGCGATAGGCCTCACGACCTCCTAAATGTCGACACCATCCTTCATGAAACCTACGTCTGCTCGAAGGTGAGAATTTGCACGAACTGCATGTGCAAAGTCATTACCAATTAGATGACAACAACCACCAGTTTAAGATTTCGCAAACGTAATACACATGGATAATTCTTGTAACTACAATATTGATTTTTCTTAACGTTTTCAGTCAATAGTGGGCATTGAGCTGGTAGGCCATAAAGCTGATATGAGACGGGCGAAAAAGCCGTGACACAATGTAAACAAACCTGACGGCGATCTGATTTCGGTTAGTGTCGACCAAAATAGCAAACGATGTGGTAGATGGATATTGTTGCCTCGTAGATATTCTTAAATTTGCCACACAATTAAGAATGTTTTCGGTTAAAAAAGCACAATCTCAAGGATTACTGCGCAGTGCAGTATCTGTAAGTTAGTACAAAATATTTGAGGAGTAACAACAACGCCTTTTTGTTCACCAGATGCCTATCACGCAATATCCAAAATGTCAAAATTATTTCAAACGAGTGTCGATAAAACTATGCCTTAAATATTTCGGAATTTCTTAAAAGTCACGACAAGTTCCTTGTCGAATGGAATTACCGCACTCTTTGTGGATCGAGACGAAAACTATGCGAGAATAGTGACTCTCGGGAATATTGGACGGAATGAAATAAAACTGTATTTCTTCACTAGGAGAACATTATGTGTTTTGTATTTTTGTTGCAAAATAATTTTTTTACATTGTTGTATTTTAAGAGTAATATAGTAATTAAAACTGCCATTATAATTAATTCATTGGAAATAATAGCAAAATATTTTTCCCATGTCAGGGATGCTAAACAAAATCAGCGAAATAAAGCATGTGATGATGACATTATATTTAACTGTGCCGGACAGAACTAAGTTGTGATTGAAAATATTAAATCCAATTTAATTTAGAAAAGTTAAATATTATCACATATGACCTATTTGTTTTGCCATACAATATAATTATCGTCCATCTCTCATTAACTTGTACCTTGCAAACTGTCAATCAATGTCTGACATTTATGAATGTTTATACAGCAACAGCAAACCCGTTAATCGTCAAGGGGTCTGTTTATAATTCTCCTTATCTTGACGAGGTGTTTATTTGTTTACAGGCATTAAATTTGTGATTAGGAAAACCACGAATACCTTTGTCCCTAAACCCAGTATCATATCAGAGCGATGTGACTGGTTTTGTGATGGGGTTTTGGGGTGGTATAGAGGGCACTGCGCAAATTTAAAACAAAACACACGTGTATAATTCCTTTTGGATAAACATTGCGTTGTGAGCGAGTGTTTGTCAGTATATTATAAATGTTGTAAAACCACGACTTTATTTGAGATACAGAATGGTTTTACATGGTATGTAGCCTAATGCTTAAAACGAACTATACACCTGATCTTTTTGCAATATTTTTCAGAAACCTGTTGTAAATATTTTGAAACTGTTTTGATTGAGACTAAAGAATGATCTTTCAATCTAAACACGCATGTTTACGCATAGAAGTTCCTTTATCTCGAAATATGCCATTCTTTAGATTTCGTTTCAAATAAAAACAACAAACATATTTACAATGTTCTTTACTGTCAGCGCGAAATTTGAAAGTTGAAAAACATGCGGACCATAAAAGCGTCACATGAAAATACTGGGCGTATTTCACCGATGTTCTGCTCTTGCTGAACTCAGATATAAAACTATTAAATCTTTGGTACATGGAAATAATTTGCAGCATAGTTTAAATTTCATATCATGGTAGAATTTCTTGACAGCAAACCGACTTCAGACATGGAGATGTCGTTTAACAACATCCACCACGATCATAAAACAACGCCGACGTAAACGCGGCCACTACAAGCGTCGTTTCAGCGTCTAGACTAACGCATGGTGCAACTTAAAGTTTAGACGTTTAATAATTTGTTTTCGACTGTTCATTTTGTCGTGACAGACACAAAATTTATTCGGGACTTGGGGTTAAAGATTTCATAATGGAATGGAGACTAATTTTAATTTTAGATTTTATCTTGCTTTGTTTATTGTTGGATGTTTCTTAATGGTTTAAAATTCATAACGAAACATGTTTCACCTTTTTTCACTTTTTAAAGCTGCTGTCATAGTTTAAATTCTGCATTGGTCTACACTGTGTTGGGCAAGGGTGGTTACAATGTATTTGAAGAACATGCTTTCGTTGTATTTTCTCCTTGCTTCATCCTATGTTTTACGTACTATCTTTCTCACACAAGATACGAATTGATACGGTAAGCAACACTTGTCTAAAGCAACATTGCTTTCTTTCTGTTACGTTTCTGGGGGATGGGGTAGCTTAGGCATTGGCGTTCGACTCAATCATTCATTTCTATCCTCAGTAAGAAATTCGCTGGTCAGATGACCTACAGAGCATTCTTCTTTTCTGAAACATACGGTCATTTCAGAGGATAGCTGTTAATCTTAGCGAACGGTTAGACCACAAGGCTCTGAAGATATCTCCAGCACAAACCAACTGGGAGTGAATGAGACGGCGCTATCATCTCTAACTCCGCACTATAAGCATCAATCTTACATTTTTCATTTATCAGCCATTTGTAGATATCCGTTGTTATGGAGTGGTTACATTCATAGATATAACTGAGTGAGATGTAGGCTAAGCTGTTTTGTCAATGGCATTTTTTACTCAAGCCCTTCGAAGGGACCCTGAAAATCTGGTGTTAGAATGGGTCATCAGCAACGTATGCTTAACGGGACTTATATGATCGGGTGGTTTAACGCCGCACTCCGCAATACCCAAGCTTATGATGGCAGTACGTATAATCGAGTCTGGACCGTGCAATCCAGTGATATCTGGAGCACTTTATCTGTGTAATCGGATGACGTGTATCAACCAAGTCGGCGAGCACGACCACACGATCCCCTTAGCCGCTTCTTACAAGGAGCATGGGTTGCTGCATCCGGGTTCCCGGGCCTTTCATTAATATCGCTCTATATTACCGAGAGGCCCGGGAACCAGGGTTGGGGTGCTGAAGAATTCTAACCCGGATGGGCACCGATGAGGGATATGATTGGCTAGTATCGAAGGACGGGAAAGGGAGATAACTCTTAAAAGCCATTCAAAGCGATGAGATCGAGCATGAAATTACAGAGTAGTTGGACAACGGTTGAATCTGTTTCAGATTAAGTTAACTTCCAAAAGATGCTTTTGGGGAACTCGACTCCAGTTAGCTTCTTAATTTAACATGTTGATAAATTTACACATGATGCCCACCCCACCCACCCCCCGTGCAGAGGTAGGACTTCTTGAGATTTTAGACAAAATAAATACACTATCCCCAAAATGTTCCCAATAATTTTGCTTCTTTAGAAAAATAAGATTTTTTCACTCAAAATTCACGTTTGGTTTGTTTGGTTTTTTTTCGGGGTTATTTTTGTAAAAGGTATTTAGGCCCACTGGTGTGATTAAAATATACTGTTTATATGTGTGTCATCGATATTGTATTGGGTGTGACTATACTCACTCTTTCAAAATACGGGGGCTTGGGGATGGCGTTCGCGTGTCATGCTGAAGACATGGGTTCGATTCCATACATGGGTACAGTGTGTGGAGCCCATTTCTGGTGACCCCAATAGCCCATTTCTGGTGATATTGCTGGAATATTGCTAAAAGAGGCTTAAAAGCATACTCGCTCACTTTCAAAATAAACATTTGAAACCACATATTTCAATATTACCATACTGCGCAATAATCCAAATCATAATACAAGACCATCCACGTGACCGATTAAGTCATCGGACGTTCTCAAGGTCATGAATGCCTCAGGCAGTGGGAACTCACTGAAGTGGGCCTAGGGAGATGTATAATTCCTGCATGAAAGACGGGTACTTTTGTCTGTATGAGCCTAAATCATACAGACCTCCTTCAGTACACTTAGCTTTCAATGCTATGTGCTGAAGAGCCATGAAGGAGCGGCTGACTTGGAGATGCTTTATGCTCGGAACATTAAAGCAAGCCAACAATACGTCACCGTCTGGCCGCAACGTCGCGCCTCTCGCACAGCTGACGACTTCGTTTGTCGTCGCTGATTACTCTCTTCAGGTGGAGACGCCATAACTATTTTAATTTTCAATGTTAAAAATCTTTTCTTACAAAAAAAGAACGCCAAAAACCATGAGACAATCCCTATGATGGCGACAAACGCAAGTAGCCTCGTTTTGAATCCCATTTTACCCCCGTAGCGATGTCGACGCGACAAAGGTACGGTTGTGTTTGCGTGAATCGTTATTGGTTTATGGGCAGTGTTTAGGTTTGTAGGTAGACACGAATTAACCCCGAGTAAGATTTAAGGGGCCTGGCTTTGTTTCTGTCTACCTGGTCCGTTGCGGCAAAACATGCAGCATAAATTCAGCGCATTTTCCGCCTCACAAGAAATATTCCCCGAGGCCGTGGGTGATCCGGTGATGATGTGCAGAATAATTGGAAAAAAATACCACATACCATCGAAAAAGATGAAACCACATGTCTGGCATCTTGGCCCAAACAACCAGGTTCATTTGTGATACACACAGTGAGCCGTGGAGGAAGCCATCGAGCGGCAGTCAAAGGCTGGAAGATCTAAAACGTCACGTGGCACTACCACTGTCTTAAACCTATGTTAAATACGAGTTACGATTATCTTAGAGCTAAGACCGCTTTGTGAGGAGCTCAGTGTTAACACTACTCGATAGAGACCAAAAGACCATTGACGCTAAACATTACACAAAAACGTATGATGACATTAGCCTTCTCTGGGGAGTAAGCAGGACTTGAAATGAGTAAGAAATGGAACGAATTAAAATCATCATACGGCGTTTGTTCAAAGCGGAGTAGAACTGATCTACTACAACTCATGCTTGTCATAAGAGGCGACTGATGAACAGGATGGCGTCTGGCACGACGATGCGGTCGGTGTCTGTTATGCCCCCCACCTGAGTATATCAGTGCTCATAATGTCAATCACTGTTTGGCATTCTCCGTCGATCATTCCCGACACAGTCATAGACTTCAAAGTACAGTGGAAACTGTCAAAACCGGTAGCTTTCCAACTTATCCAGCAAGTTGTCATTACCGGCACAATACCGTCCGTGGCTTGTAGTCCAATAATCGATGTACAGATCTTAAAAGTAGTTCCTACTGAAAGAACTCATTAACATATTTATCTGATGGTGATTCCAAGGTTTTACGACTGACGTAATACATCAGGAAGTTGACTGACTCCGCCGACAGCATTTGTTCAGTATGTAACCCGAGGTACGTACAGACTTGGGGATTACTACAGCCACGTTCATATATTGGAACACGTTATATGGACGACACTGCCCAGATGACCGGCGTTTCCCTGTATCAAACTGTCTGGTTTGCCTTGGTCGGTATATTTCTGCGCAGCTCGTTCAGCTGCAAGGGTACGAGACTCTGTACGAATAAGACTCTTTCATCAATATTTCACCAGTACCACAGCAAGGGACTCCAAAACGGGCTTCACATGTGTACCCATGAAGAGATTTGATAACCCATGTTTTCCACTACATAACTTCACCATCAGACTGTTTCTGAAGGATATGTTTGTTGTTTAATGCCCTCCTCCAGAAATATTTCAGTCGGTCTAGTCCATTCGATCTACGCAACTGATGATATGCATCAAAGGAAGCGACTTTCGGAACATGAGGAAATCTCCACTTGCTTCCTTTAAGGCTTTAGCATTGCAGAAAGGGCTGGGCGGAAGTGAAAATAATGATACAAAGTTTGTACCAATGTTGGGTAAGACATAGGTCTTCGGCCCAACAAACCCTTTACAGTCAAGACTACCCAACCAACCAACTAAACCTTGAACGTAATCTTCAGATATAATGTATATGACAATGTCAAGAAAACGTCTGTGAGTTCGATCCTGGCGGAGGCAAACAAGCTGTTGCAAGTGTGGACGAGACGGATCGGGGTCAGGGGTCTGTGCGATCCATTGTATGCAGATGGTTTACTCTTTGCTCATGCTTTCAGTCACTGGTTTGACTGGTTCAAAATCGATTCTTAATCGACGCCGAGATGCCGGCATTATCACTCACCACGGTATAGGTTATCCCCACCAACAGACCCCACACAAGCAGATGTACAACGAAGATAAACGGTGACAAATTGACAAACTTGATCAACATAATGTGATTCATTACACAAAGATAACGCTACAAGCTTAAATGTTATTTTCAGCATCTTTATCAACGTGTTATCGCACATCTCTTAATCAAGAGTCGTGAAAAAGATAAATTTTCAATAAACTAATTCAAATAAATCTCTACATTAATTAAATCCCTTCGTTAAGTTAAGCAACGTAAATTCAAAATGGCCGCCGATATCTGGCACTATGCCGCCGCCATTTTGACAGCTGAAACAAAAATGGCGACGATCATCGACACCCGGGGCTCCAAGAAGACCGCCAGTGCTCACCGGAGACTCACCTCAGGATCCATGCCAATACGAGACTCTGGAAATATATAACAAACATCTTCCGTAGATAAAAGCAGGCTTCTTGTCGCCACTACGGCAGACTACACCGGATATTCTGCCGTGTGAAAAAGTATCCGGGGGGATTTTTTAAGCCTGGCATTCCTCTCTGAATTAAGTTTGTTGGATATCCATTATCAAATGGTATTCTTAAGGAGGGTTTGTAGCGCTGACGGATTCTCTGGCATTTCGCATGCGTCGTGTCAGTGACGGAATGGATATATTGGTCTGAAGGGGAGACGACTCGCGTACGGATGCGTGTCTTGGCCCCTTGAGAAGGATTCGATGTAATGTTTGTGGGTGCACGCTGATAAATTACTTATCTTCCATACCAAACCTATACTAGTGTACCAATCTATATCTGATTTGCGTGAGCGAGTGAATTTAGTATCCCGTAGCTTTCAGAAATATGTCACCAACATCACTGCGGGCAATCGCCACAAATGGGAATCATGCATTGTACCCATGTTAGGAATCGAACCGGCGTCTTCGGTATGTAAATATGGGGATTTTCATACCGGACACTATGCAGTCAGTATTATAGCTACACAATCAATATTATAGCTATGACATTGATGTTATAGCTTCATCAACTGGCGTCAATATTTACAGTCAACAAAATAACCCAGTGGTTGATAGCACGAACTAAGGTGTTCCAGTTCGAGTCACCGTCTCGGTTTAGTAAGCCACATATTTCCATGTACTATTTTAGGCACAGTTATTTCATCTCAATGAGCCCTTTCCAACCATAACGATGAACTTTTCTAGATTTTTCGAGATTTCCATTATTTCCAAGTTCCGTTTGTCAAAGCTCGCTGTAGGCCAGAGCACGCCGTACGACGTGTTTGCAAGGGTAGCCGTGTTTTTATGGTCGGGCTGAGGGCTGCTGCTCAAGATGACAAAACAATATTAATGGTGATGGTGCGATGTTTTGATTGACGTGAGGAATGAGGCTGTTGCTGAACCACGCCTGAGAAAAGGAAAAGGTGTTTCCTGCTCAACAGCAAGTGGAGTCGTAACACAGCTAATCAAGTAAATAATTTTAACAAATATTGAAAACTTTTAAATGTCACAGTAAATAATGCTATATACGTTATCTAAGACTTGGTATTAATTCAAATTCCGCCATGTTTAAAAGTTACACCAATTTTTTAACTAATATATTTAACTTAATTCATATAAGTACAAATTAAATATTACTTTTATTGTTATACTGTTATTATTCAAGAACATTTTATAGAGAATTATGAAGTAAAGAGGCAGATGGAAACAGATTAGAAAAAAAGAAAAGAAAAAAGGTGTTTCAAGCTCAACAACAGCTAGTGGAGTGAGGTGGAAAACAGGTGGCCAAAGGAAGTAAGCTCACAATAGGCAATGAGGAAATAGGTAACTCATCAAATGAAGTCTTTGATGTGACCTATAAATAGAAAAGGGAAAATCCCAAAGAATGGGTTACCTGGCTTAGAATAGAGAGGAAGTTAAGGGAAATCCTTGCTGACAAGGCCCCAGGAAACAGGATGAAAAAGGCGAAGATGTGTAGAGGAGGCAGTCAACGGCAAGACTCATGATCAGACAACATGGAACAAATGAATTGCGATAGTTTTACACGACAGATAAAAACACTGTTACACAAGGCTCAGGACGAGCGTAGTGTTGCAATATACAAGTGCTCAGATTATCAAATTTTACTGATTAATTTTTATGTATCCAGGTATATGAATTAGTCTAAAAGTTCTGGACTGAATTCTGGACAAAGGACGGAACCCAGTCAGTAGGGAGCGAGATTGTTGTAATCAATGTTTTGACTTGTTCTGGTACACACAGACATAGATCCTCGCAGATAGACACAGACAGATAGTTTCAGACTGACACAGACTCGACCACACACGGATTCTAGCAGGCACATAACCTGTAGCAGACAGGGTGAGTGAGTCTAGGTTTACGCCGCAAACAGCAATATTCCAGCTATTTGGCGGCGGTCTGCAAATAATCCATTCTGGACCAGGCAATCCAGTGGTCGACAGCATGAGCATCGACCTGCGCAGTCGGGAACCTATGACATGTGTCAACTAAGTCAGCGAACCTGAGCACCGACCCCGTTAGTCACCTTTTACGACCAGCATAGTCGCCTGTTGTGGCAAGCATGGGTTTCTGAAGACCTATTCTACCCCGCATCTTCACGGGTCAGCAGACAAGGTTCTGACAGATATTGATGTCAAGAGACAATCTAGGAGATTTGTTGGAGACAAACACTCGTGGTACAGACAGACACAAACTGTAGCAGACTTGGTAAAGTTACACTCAGACATGGTACCGACAGACACATGCAGTAAAGGACAGAATTTAGCAGACAAGGAACAGGCCAACACACGTAGTAAAGGATAGACTCTAGCAGACATGGTACAGGCAGACAAATGCAGCACAGGACAGAATCTAGCAGACATGGTACAGGCAGACAAATGCAGCACAGGATAGACTCTAGCAGAAATGGTACAGGCAGACAAATGCAGCACAGGACAGAATCTAGCAGACATGGTACAGGCCAACACATGCAGTAAAGGAGAACAGACTCCAGCAGACATGGTACAGGCCAACACATGCAGTAAAGGAAGACAGACTCCAGCAGACATGGTACAGGCCAACATATACAGTAAAGGAGGACAGACTTTATAGTTAAGGACAAACTCCAGCAGACATGGCACTGGCCAACAAATGCAGTAAAGGAGGACAGACTCTATAGTAAAAGACAGACTCCAGCAGACATGGTACAGGTGGACAAAGATGGTACCAGACCAGACGTCGCAGACAGGAGTATGCACAGACAGGTAACTCGATTCCAATACCCGATAATGGTTGCATACTCTAATGTGAAACCCCAACAGACGGGTGTTGCCAGAGTAGGCATGAACATGTGTTGAAATAATGGCTGGTCTTCCCCATCTTCTGTAAATCTGAATTGGGGGAGATATAAAGGTCTGTGAAACGCCGGTCTACGTGGGAACAGCGGAAAACTGGAGAAATTTATCTTCATTATCATTTTTCCTGTTCGACCAATCGTGTGGTTTTATCTCAATTGCGCGCTACCGCTTCGCCTCTTTGTCTCCCATTGTAATTCCGGTAGGAGACAGCCTCTTGCCGCTCTAACACTTCTTTAATTTCATCCAGGGGTCATTCACATTTACAAAATATTGTCTGTCTGCGTCTATTTAACAACTAGCCAGCTACGTCCACTTTTAGGTTCATCCTCCAGACTATATGATACCAACGGTTCACAGGGGAAATGTCAAATATCTATAATGCAAATCCTCTTTTCCATGTCAAATTTCCCCCCTACCCGTTCATATTTGTTCTCTCAGCGGGACCTTTCTTCTGAGAGTGCGCAACACTTGTTGTTTCCATTGTATTCTTCCGCCTTCCGCCTATTTGCCGCCTCGCACGCAGCAGTGGCGGAGCAATAAAGGTGAGCGTCACAGTGTGGAGGTCAACCGCGGCATACCACGAGACGCGAATATGGAATAACCGACCTTCGTAGTCTGATCGAAATGAGAAAATAACTATTTGCACTAAAGTGCAAGAATGTCGTGGCAGATAAAACGATGGATGGGTTCAAATGGTTTGGGCTAGGCTCAAGGGATGGTACATAGTTCATTATGGCACAATGGTGATCAGTAACCATGACGACCTCTTGTCGGACATGGTTTCACTTTTAGAAACAAGGAGTACTTTTTATCACTGAGACTCCGCCTCAGTGGCAGTCCTAGACTAAGGCTTAGTCTCTGAATATATATATTTTAGACAGTAACAAACAAACCCATTTTAACTAAAAAGTAGCCCCAGGGAGACCAGAGATTCAGAACCTTAGGAAGTCTAGACTTGCTGCATTTATGGGTTTAGAAATGCAGACAAGGCTTGACATTATGCAAAATAATTAAACTAATGTGGTTCAGGGACTGTGAGACAGACTACGGCAGTCCAAGCAAACTCTATTCAAGTTTTCCCGGTGTTCATTTTGCCTGAGGAGCTGTTATTCTCTGAGCAGAGTGGCGCCCCTTTGTCTTACCGGGATCAAATAGGCGATTCAGATTCCAGAGCACCAAGGTCCTGAGTTATGAAACGTTGTGGAAATGACTTCAAGCATTCCTTGAAAAGCCCTCACTCACGTTTTGTTTGCTCGGCTCAGTTAGTGATTACCCATACCGACAGACAACAACCCCTTTCCCATACCCGTCCAAGTAGAATATCGCCCTAGCCCCACTTCATTCAGACAACTTACATTACAACGAGTAAGAGAATGAGTTTTAAGCAGCTTTACCTATATTCTAAAACATAATAGTGGAGGTCACCAAAAATATGACACATTGTACCCATGTTGGAATCGAACCCGGGTCTCCGGCATGACGAACGAACGCTTTAACCACTAGGCAACCCCGCCAGCCTCCTGACATTATGCCTGCGCCCTTGTTATCTGAGTATAATGTCCACTTTCTGTTTTAGAAAACCGGATCTTTCGCTGACCTACAATGACAAGAACGCCGACGTCAGGCCCTGACTAAAATTCAGAACACGGAACGTTTTCAGTTATATATCTCTCTTACCAGGTAACGATGGGTGTCATCTGAACATAGGTTGCATTCATTCCATTAAAGAGAGTAATTAAATCTAGCAATACCCCAGCAACATCGCGGCAGGGGACACCAGAAATCGGCTTCACACATCTGACCCATATGGGGGATCGAACCCGGGTCTTTGGCGTGATGAGCGAATGCTTCAACCATTTGGCTACCCCAACACACCTCATTCCATTGAGGCTATTGGACACTAGTGCATAAAAACCTGATCAAACAAAATAAACATAAATGTCATCAGCAAATAGAATACACACTGTTTAAGGACAATAACGTATTGTTTTCTATCAACGCGAAATAGTAAACTCTTTAATGTTGAGACGTGATACATTATTTTTCCGCGCTGAACATGGCTACCAAACATGGCTACCAAACATGGCTACCAAACATGGCTACTAAAACATGGCTACCAAACATGGCTACCAAACATGGCTACTAACCAATATTTCTGTAAGAAATGCTCAGTTTTCAGTTTTGCAACTTATTGCCTCTACTGCTTATGCCTTCCACTAAGTGTAACAGAGTCGCAGTGACCGCCATAGTCTCAAATCCAAGTCTTCATGCCTCCAAAACCCAGTTTAGAAAAAATGGTTGAAAGACTACGAATTTATACCGGGACTTGTATGTTACGAAACACTTTTAAACATGTCAGTCATGTTTGAAAAATGTACGCAATGACGAGTTCGAAATGACGAAAAAATGACGAAATGAACATTAAACAGTGAGTTTAGTTTTAGCAGTTTTCTAGCAATGTCACGACGGGATTGATGCACTGTTTCCACGTGGGGAATCAAACCCGGGTCTCCGGCATGACGAACGAACTTTTTAACCACTAGGCTACTCCACCACCTCCCAGTCCAGAGATTGCATTCTTTTCAAAACCGAGCTTGATTAACTGGGGATTGATTCTTTTGTGATAGGACACACGAACATGTACAAGGAAAGGTGTGGTTTACAAGTTTCGCGGGTTTGTTCCTGGTTCGTTTGTTTTTACACTGAGTGTTAGCTTAACATGTCTTCTCAGCTCCTCAAGTTCGGAGCCCGATGCGTACTTTACATCTCCCCAATAACAACCTAATACCTATAGTATATACTGTTGTGTCTCGCTGTGTCTCGGAAAGCCTCGCTCAGAAAACAATCACTTCTCACTTGTGTCTCGCTGTGTTCATCCTATCCCTCTGACTTGTATACACAACATATGACCAACGGCTCTCAGAGTATCTTTTCCCAACCTTTCACCCATATAGCGTCTGCGGAATGAGACTGGGCTCTGTCTTAGGGGTCGTCTCAAATGGTGTTTTCTTCATGGGCAGTTTTGGGCATGAGGCATTTGTCTCTGTCTCTGTATGCAGTTGCGTGCCAGAATCCTGTGATAATCTTTGGTTCGATTCAATATTGTTAAAGTTAAAGAATCTGAAATGTATTTTATTATGGCAAAGGGAATATACATATATACCTGAGTATTCGTTAAGATTGGGGTTAGAATAGGTCTTCAGCAACCAATGCTTTTCGGAAGGCGACTAACGGGATCAGGTGGTCAGGCTCGCTGACTTTAAATGACATATGTCATCGTAACCCAATTGTGTTGATCGATGCCCATCTTATTTATCATTTGATTGTCTGGTCCATAGCCGAATATTTACAGACTGCCGCACAGCTGAAATATTACTCCGTGAACAAACAAAGGTTCGGGAATGCGAACCCACGTCTGAGTTTCGGGAATATATACTACTGTGTAGGTTTCCGGAATACAGTCTTGTTTTTGAGAATATCTAGTACCAAGATATGGAGGAATAGACGTCGGAAATATCTCTCAGTCCCAAGGTTTCGGGTCCAGATACCGATGTATAGGCTTAGAGAACACCTGTCAGCGTCTGTGTTCACGGTACATGTATGTAACAATGTCTACATGTTTCGTAATGTCCAGTGTTATATACCAATGTCCTATGTCCAGTATTATATACCAATGTCCAGTGTTATATACCGACGTCCAGTATTATATACAAGTGCCTATTCTCAGTGGTCTCAGCAGTCCTATCACCTTATCCATCTCCCAGAAGCTAGAGAATGAATCTAAGATGAATTCGTCTCAGGTCTGGATTACTATCAGCTGAAATGAAACATTGTTTTGGGTTCCTTTTTAATTTGCACTTTCATGTCGGGAAGATATATTTTTAAACTAAGATATATCAATATATATTTTTTTTAAAGTTAGTCTGCGCGCAGACCTTTCCATAGGCAAACATGTACACGTATTAGTAGCCTTAAGGCTGTCTGAATGCTGAGCCCATGGATTTAAAGCATTTCTATCCTTCGAAGAGATAAGTCTAGTCAAGGGACCCCGGTCTGTTATTATTATTTTTTAGAAATGATCATTTAATATGTGTTTTTACCTTAGAGTCTCTAACGCGTGACCACTTAAGTCTTCTCTCACACACGGGTCGCCATTAAAGATATGTATGTCTACGCCCCAGTCAGGCCGATCTGACATAGCTGACCATTGATTAAAACACATCCAAAGAACCGAGGCAAATATCAAGAAAATGCACTATGAATGTTTGAGACGCTCCCCTAACAAGCCATGTATTAATGAACGTGGTGATATTTTCTCATGCCGGCGTGGAAGCACCTGAGCTGAGATCCATCCACAGCAAGATACACTGGGTATCACAATACACGACAAAACCGTTAGGATGCAGTCCAGTGGCGCGAGAGCTGAGACGCTTTTCAACTAAAATAATAAATATTTTGCACGATCTTCTTGTGGTAATATCTCGCTCTAGACGAACACTGCTTGCGTCTCCACTGAGAATAAACACTGCCGAGCGAGTGGAGTCGATTCAATGGGAGCGGGCTAACAAAGTCAGTGATGATTTGTACTGGCGGTGGATATGTGGGGAAGGCTTAACGGGGAGATAAGGTAAATTAATTTTAATCCTAATTTTAATGACACCTTGAAAATTAAACACCAGACAGAAAATTACCAGATGATGTCACATTAAAATGTATAATATTTTAGATTATACATAACCGAGAGAGAGAGAGAGGGGGGGAGATGGGAGATTAAAGGACAGACAGCTGAATATACTTATATTGCACACATTTCATGAAACAGTTAACCATCAGTAAGCTTGCTACAGATGTAAAGTTCTATTTGCATTTTGGTGAGGCTTTTTAAAATCATAATACACGGTCTAAAACAGACACATGGAGAGCGAGAGTGAAAAAAATAGTTTGAGGCAGAAAGTAATTTATTAAACCACATACTGCACATTGTTGAGTGATGCCTGATATGAGAGGGAAAAAGGTTTTCGGTGGGCAATAAGTTTATTTTTTAACATTTAATTCGGTGCGTTTTATGGAGGACAATTTTATTTTTACGTTTTCGTCTGTGTTTAACAGCAAAGAAGTAGTCAGTAGATCTCATAAGCCGCCAGTTGTTAACGGTATTATCAAATTTATCGCATAGTGTGACATGTTGCGATAAGTTAATCGTATCTCGTCTCACGTCCCCTTACTCGTACACTGCAGTGTCCGTCATCAGAGAAAAAGAACACACCAAGCATTGACGCTATGCAATATACAGAATCCCTTAATATGCCATAAGCACACCGATTAGGTGATTCTCTCATCAAGACCTGTGTATACGCATAGAATAACTGCATCATAAAGAACTTAGCTTAATGTAAACCTCTTCAGTATGTATTCCACATAATTGCGTTTGTTAAAGATGCGTGGTCTCAGTCAGTGAAGCCATTAAATCTTGCAAATGCGCGACTCTGATGTTTAAATTATTCTATTCACGGTTTGTTGAAATGACTCAGCTATGAAAGTCTGATACACGTGTATGATGTTTTGAACGAAAAAAAAAGCCACCGATCTTTCGTTTTTGTATGAAAGTTGACCAGACCCTGATAGAGACAGTACCGTTTTCTCGCGATTTTAAGCCAAACGTTTAATGAGGATTGGTTTCTGTTTGGTAATGATAGGATCGTCAGATAGGCTGTCCACTATTTCATGGTTTCATATACGGTTCCGAGGAGAAAGCTGAAACTGATTATTTTTTTAAAACATTTATAATGTGAAGTACTTATTTCTAATTCCTTGTTTCTCGCAGTGAACGAGGCGGTTTATCAGGCTGTCCGGATTGTTTGATCTTTGCCGTCCTGTCTCCTCCGACGTCCGCGCGTCGTGCGCGGCAGTACGTCGCTCAATCGAACAGCCTTCTTCAGCTGAAGAGATTGTTTAGGATTTGCGCTTCATTGACTTGCCTCAGCTACAAGACCGAGTGTTAGTTTCATGAAGGCTGCATTTCAAGCGGGATACACTACCTGTGATGCCCGACCCTCAAGTCACTCATTTCACTAAATCAGTTTCACGTGGCTGTGATACACAGCGTTCTATGGAAAAGGATTTGACAGACAATATCACCCACGTGGTTCCACTCACTGAATATTTTAAGTGAAATCAAGTTTGTCAACGCTGTGCCTCAAAGGATTTGTGGTATATTCTCCAGCAGATTCACGTGATTCGTTTAGTCAAGCGCTGAAGTTACTCATTTGTTTAGCTTCAACCCTTGTCGATTTCTCAACGTTAAATTTGCATAATACGCCAAGCGGATAATTAGCACAGTGATGGGAGGCGAAGCTCTATCGATATAAGTGGAAATGTACTGGTGATTCAAAACACAACTCTGGAATAATGAACGAATGATGTTTCCAATTTCACTCCGATCCGATCTTAGTTTGCACCAGTACTGGCTGTGATATAAAAGGTCACATCGACGGATATCATAGATTTATTGCTGGGGCACAGTCACACGGAGAACGGATTACTACACAAGTCCTGCCTTTTCAAGCCGAATTTTCTCACTTAGATATCAACTCTTATATCATCATCCATCAGTAAGTAATAAACATATACGTTGTTTTATTGATATATTCTATATGTATCAATATTTATTTATATTGACACCTTATAAAAAGTTTTTATCTCATTTCAACACTTTCATATTGAAATAATTCCACAATCCTCAGTTCAAAGAAATCACCATAATTTAATTTTAAACGGTTTTGACAACTGTTTTGCGAAAAATATCAGTTTCTACTGCTGATGTTTAGTTTCAATCAAGACATTTCCTCAAGTCTCTAATAGGTTCTTATCACGGTGTCCGTTTTTGAATTGAGCGGTCAGTTTAACGTGATGACCAAAGTACGCATAAACTCAACTGAGTTAATTTTTCGGGGATTTGATATTTTTGCAATAAATCCAAAGTTGGCATGTGGAAGAAATATGTGATATGTATTCTGACTGACAAGTCGCCAGTGCGTCTTCGGTAACCTTACTGTGATTGATAGCGCAGACAGCGACTGAGCGTTGCGACACCTTTGCCACTGAATGGTCTTTGACAATACACAAAACGTGATCAGTTTCGTAGGAAATAGTGCCTACTTTTTCTTTGTACTTTATGTGCTAGACATTTATCATTTATCGTTCTGATAGATATCTCCACTGGTTCCACGGCAGGCATTAAGTACCTACATCAGAGTGGTGGTTTTCAAATCAATGAAGCATTGATTCATAATCGATCTTTTTAGTTTGACGTAAAAATACAGCGGCAGTCAGTGTTAATGATCTTAACATTTTATGGGAACATAAAGTAATGATCATGACAAAAAATACAAATTTATGAAGTCTGAATTGACTGGTACGCGTCGTCAATTATCTCTATGACTGATTGGTAATAAACCTGTTGTCCTCACGCTGCCCTGTTTGAGATGATGTATATACTTGAACTTGTATTTCCGGACAGATCAGTCGGACAAATGGATTACCCGATCGATAGATTGAGATTTACGTTAATCGGGGTTTGCACCTGAGGAGTCGCCTGTTTTCAATTCTGTTTGAATACTTCAGTGATAAAAAGACGTGCGGTAATATGGTAATGGAGTTTTAGAGCGGAGAAATTGCCAGCTCTCAGACTAGACTGCTGAACGGATGTTCGGCAGTGGAAGATGAGTGTTTTTGACGGATATTAACAAGCGGGGGTATCGTTACACGGTAACGAGGGCACACGATTCATAGCTGCACCCAACCTTGCAGTAGTGTACAAGCAGTACCTGTCGGGGCTCCTTAATTATAAACAGATTCGGATGTTTTTCGATGTCCGCATTTTATGCGTTGAATTAGGCTGGTTTAAACAAGACTGTAGGAATTGTGGCGCTCTATGACTGGGATTAGACAAGATGGATGATAGTGTACGGCAAGATGGGGTGCGATGGGGAGTACACGAGCACGCTGGGCGAGCAGTAACGGCGCGGAGACGTCAATTCGCTTGGCATCGGAATTTGAAGTTTTGACGGAGGTGTATGGAATGGTATAGGAGATGGGGCCATGCTCGATGTCAGGTGGAGTAGAACCATTCTGTCTTGTTCATGCAGGTGTGCATGACAGTCCAGTGGACACCTGGTCAATTTCGACCAGACTGCAGATTTTCCCATTGAATGCAACACGTTTGTGATTAAAATGTTTATTTAATACTGGTAATACCCTAGATTTGTTTGTTTACCGTTACATGATACTGCCTTGTGTCAGGTAGAGAACTCGATTGTCGACAAACAGTACTTTCTAAGTATGGTATATTTTCTGAGAACTGCACGGGGATATATAGATATACTGTTGTCTTCAAAGGGAAGCGACGGACTAAAGAGGGATTAGAGACAGGGCGGTTGCAAAAACATCGGTGAACGACTTGATGATAACTTGATAGGTTCCAGGTAGCTGGGTTGATGAGGGTGGGAATGCGACGGGCAAGGTGTGGTGTTTGAGGGAAAGGAGAGGGGTCACAGACATGGTGTGGTTATTTTGGGGATGGGGAGAGGGACGGCGCGTCTGGTTGGTATCGGGGTCCTCCGTGTAGGATGGGGTGATGGATCGTGAACAGTTTCGTTCAGCCTAGCTGAAAGTTGGAGAGAAAGAGAGCGACGGGTGCGGGATTGTCGTTTTAGTGGACGAGGGGATTCATGGGGGCGTAATTGTAGAAAGGCATGACGGACATTTGTTGGAGAAATAAGGTGAGGGGTCGGGTCATGGTAGTTGTACTGCGCTAGGGAGGGAGAGGATGTAGGAACATTGATGGCTGTGAACGAAAGAAGGGGGTCAGGCTAGTTTGAATGTTGCGAAGGAGGGTGAAGGGACCGATTTGAGAGAGAAAGTCAGCCTTCATTGTGAGGAGAGGCATGGGTGGGTGAATTGAAACTCACAGGTTTGGTTGTTACGAAGGAGGGGGTCCGGCTAGCTAGACTTGGGGTGGGAGGCGGATTTGGTCGTTACCTTGGGAGGAGGTGTGTGCGTGTGTGTGTGTGTGTGTGTGTGAGAGAGAGAGAGAGAGAGAGAGAGAGAGAGAGAGAGAGAGAGAGAGAGAGAGACGACCTGTTGCAAGGGGATCGTAACGTTCCAACTAAGATTGTGATAGATGATGATACGAGGGAGGGCTGGTCGCCCGGATCGGTCAGCCTGACTGTTTATTGGAGTACCACCCGGTAGGCATGCTCAGCAGGAACGTATATTATCTCAGAAGTATTATCTCACTGTCAGAAAACTGTATACTGTATAAACAATCACAACATTGGCATCTTTCTCTTTTACCATTTTTTCTCTTATATCTGTCGTATTCTGACTGTAAAATAATTTCATCTCCTTTACCAAGATGCAAAAGAAATATCGTAATCAGTTGTTTGGAAGTATGTACATCAAGCACACGACAGAGTGACACGCTCAATGGGAGGGATTAAATTGTGTATCCCGAACAACTACCTATTTTCACTTGTTGTCAGGACTAATTATCTCGCAAGTTTGACATGGCGGATAATTTATCAGCTGGGCACAGAAATCAGACTTACGTATTTAGACGTCCGCACAGCACATGTTATCTCTGTAAATATTCTGTTATAAAATATGTTTTTAACGTAACAAGTCTTTGCTCGTCCATAATATAGATCTAGTGCTATTTTCAAGATATTCCCTTGTTATTTGCGTTGAATATAATAAACAATGCATGGAATAAAATGGAATTATAAAAGTTACAACTCCATAGTCACTATCCCCGCAAGGGGCGGTAGGATAGCCGAGTAGTAGTATGGGGGCCTTACTACTCCTAGTGTATAAAGCGTCGAAGTCCCGGGCTGGATTCTCCCCATGGATGATGTGTTAGAAGTCCATTTCCCGTGTCCCTCGGCGTGGTATTGCTGGAAAATTGCTAAAAGCGTCGTAAAACCATACTCGCTCACTGTTTCTACTAAGATGAAAAGTCTGAGTGGATCGGATGGTCAGGTTCGCTAACACTGGTTCATGCATAGCATCGTATTCCAACTGCTTAGATAGATGGTCACTGTGTTAACACCTAGATAAGACTCGCCTATAGAGACACCGCGGACACGTAGTTAAGATATTGTTGTACAAGAAAAATAATATGTAATCCTGGTTTTTTTTAATTTCATGAGTTCAGAGGGAGGGAGTATTGTTTTACGCCGCAATATCACGGCGAGTGACCATTGTATTCATGAAGGGAGTCAAACAGGGACCTTCAGCGTCTCCCACGGACATTTTAACCATTAAGCTGCCCAACCGCCTCACGGGTTAAGATACAGATTTTCTAGTTTTAAATTTGAATTCCTCTTTGTGTACCAAACTGTTTATGACATGAGTTTCCAATAAATAAATTCCTGCATGTTTTCCATTCATTCACACGACTGACATGAATAGTCGCGTCTGTCTGCCATGATCAGTGGGATTCACAGGCTTCTATCCTGTTGTCTGTGTTTCTTTAATTCATAAGGAAATTGTTGACATACCTTATTTTAATTCAGTGGGTGAGTGTGCTGTAACGAAGCGGATCTCCGGTTGTCTTAATGTTAATTTTAGTACCGCCACGTCAATCATTCAAGATTAAAATTTCAAAACATTGTAATGGCCCTGGAGACGTGTAGACAGGCTAGCTGAGCTAAGCTTCCAATTCCGTACACAGAAGTTAAGTGCCTGTTTAGAGAGGTAATGTAGCGGTGTGTATACAAGACACTGGTTAAACCGGACACCCGTGAAGATCCGGGTTAGAGTTGGTCTTCAGCAACTCATGCTTGGCGATTAACGGATTGGGTGGTCAGACGCGCTGACTTGGTTGACATACGACATTTATTTTACTTTACACATACACGTCGTTTTCTGATTGGCTAAGCGCCCATCCATTATTTTCAGTGTATCCCCACTTACAAGCGAGGTACGTTGCAAAGTACCTCGCTGCTCATTTGGTACTTCGTGGTAGTATTTCTCTATCTCGAATAACATTGAATCATGTATGATGTACGGACATTACCGTTGTTTTGTGAATGCAAATCAACGGAAGGGAGATAACTCTAAATTTGTTTTTCTTGTGTCGTCTGCAAAAGCTAGCGATGGTTACGAAAAGATTCCATTCTAATAAATAAATGTTCAAGTTCAAATGTAGACTGTGTGCATATTCAGAAGGAGAATTACAAAGACAATACCTGCGGGAAAACAGCAAGATGGAAGAATAGTTTGATTCGTGATGAACCGGGGTTGGCTAAAGTGAACGATCCGATACCCATGCTTCAAACAGTTCAAAATTAACTTTGAGATGTTCGGTAAGATAAATACGTTGTTCACTGGTCCCTCGGGGCCCATGGGTTGATGTAACTTTTATTGTCTACTGACACACTTTCGGAAAACAATGTGATTCGGGCATCCTGTTTACATTCAGTTGACCTTGATACACAATTAATTACGTTGTTTCTTTACAACGAAGCTGTGACGGCGGATAGCCTGGTGGTTAAAGCTCCCGCTCGTCGCACCGACGGTCCGGGTTTCATTCCCTACATGGATATAATGTGTGAAACCTATTTCTGGTGTCCCCCGCTATGATATTTCTGGAACATTGCCAAAGCGGTGTAAAATCATATTCATTCATTATGACGTTACTACTGGGGGAATAAGCATATTTGTTGATCTGTTGATCTGATGACAAAGCTGACCTCAGATTAGAAGGATCTCCCATGAAAGTTTTGTAGAATCGTTTGTGGAAGATACCTGTTAGCCTCTTACTTTAACTGTATGTGCGCTCGAGTCACCATTTGTTCCTCGTAATCAAATCAGGGAAATAAACAATACCTTTTAAAAGAAAATTTTCCAGGTATTTATTTCCCCATATCGTGAGCGCCGACTGGTCGCGAGCTATTAGATACCACGTCGTTTCATCGAGACAGTCCTCGGTGTTTGGAGAGCTCATAGCCGGTGGGTCTCCATTTGCTGACACCCACTGGCTCACACGCGGTCTCGCGAGGAAAGAAAATACTGAAAGCATGTGAGACAAGCGATTAGAGTTATCTCCCCTGGTTTCTCTGGCGTGTTCGTTAAGACGCACTGACGTTTATTGTTTAGTGAGTGAGTTTAGTTTTACGCCGCACTCAGCAATATTCCAGCTCTATGTCGGCGGTCTGTAAATAATCGAGTCTGGACCAGACAATCTAGTGATCAACAACATGAGCATCGATCTGCGCGATTGGCTACCGATGACATGTGTCAACCAAGTCAGCGAGTCTGACCACCCGATCCCGTTAGTCGCCTCTTTCGACAAGCATAGTCACCTTTTATGGCAAGCATGGGTTGCTGAAGGCCTATTCTACCCCGGGATCTTCATTAGATTAGATTTATTAGATACTGTGTGTGTTTAGTTTTACGCCGCACTCAGCAATATTCCAGCTATATGCCGGCTGTCTGTAAATAGTCGAATCTGGGCTGGACAATCCAGTGATCAACGTAATATACATCGATCTACGTAATCGATGACATCTGTCTACCAAGACAGTTTAGCCGAACTATAATCCCGATAGCCGCCTCCTACGACAAGCATGTTGCTGATGATAAATTCTATCCCAGATTGTCACGGGTATATTTGTGAAATTGTGTACAATACATGAGGATACATCGTAGATATGACAGGGAAACGAACGTCGTTTTCATCCTAGTAATAGTGTAAACCGGAATCAGCAACAACCATAAAAACAGCAACAAAGAAAAGTAATTTATTTTTCCAGACTTTTGTTTTCAGCATTTTGTTGAAGCTAAAGATCATCAGTGGCTATAGCATATCGATATTGGTAGTAATTTGTACTTTCATTATTTTTCAGGATAATGGTATTTGCCTTCCTGTTGGTCCTTGTAGTGATCGAATCCGGACCTTCAAGCGTTCTTGCTGGTAAGTTACAAGTACAACCAAGTTCTCCGATCCCGTTAGTCGCCTCTGACGTCAAGCATAGTCTCTCTGTGTGGCAAGCATGGCTTGCTGAAGACCTATTCTACCCGGGACCTTCACAGGTCCATGACAGCCACAGATGTAACAGGCTACTACAGTGAAGTTGAGCTGTTAAAACAATAGATGCATGCAAACTACACTATATCAAGAAACTACACATGCTGACATGGAACTCTCAGCATGTGTCGTCTGAAAATAGCACTGTATCTCAGTTAACGCGTTCACCCATTCCAGTTTTAATGCAGGTTAAAAATTTAATGCGCACAAGTGAAGTTATGCATTTAGATATATGAAAGGCACAATGTTCTAGGGAAAAGTGGTAGCACAAGTTTGGAAATGTTTGTCTTCGCCAAGTTGTTGGAAGAAATTATTTCAAAGCAAATTCCAAACTTTTTACCTGATTGACAGTCCGTTTGGCATTCTCTTCCCACAGTGTTTGCACAAGTCGTATCTTCACACGTAACCTCTGTTCTACTACGGTCCTTTCATGATGCAAGTGTTCAGTATTCGTGATTGGTTGCAGTCAGATTTAGTTGTGCAATCAGCGACGTTGTTTCAAAAGTGATCGTCCGCAAAGCCTCGGTAATTTCCGTATGATTCGGGAAAACTAAATCCTCTTCCCAAGTGCGATGTGCAAACGTTTCTTCTAGACAGAACTCATGTAATGGCGGATCAGTGGCGTCTCCGTCACTCTCGTTGTCAACGGACAAGCTAGCCATATTAAATGTCTAGTGTGTCACGTCAACATAAGTCATCCACTATATTGGATCCAAGTCGATGCAACACCTGTTTTCTGTTATTTTTTTTATTTTTTCTTTTCTTTTCTTTTCTTTTTCCAGGGGATTTTACATGAACCGGGAAATGTATGTAAACAGAAGTTGCGCGTAGGAAGATGGGAACTGAGTAACCTCTTTTGGAAGAGGATGTCCGTTTATTCGATAGTCAAAATCTGAGCTTGTCTGTTATCGCGCGGATAATGCTATCCCGGTCTGTATTTTCAATAGTAGCAAGGGCTGGAGACTGTTCTGACCAATATGTTCAACAGTAGCGAGTATTTGAGGTTATTCTGGTTTGTATATTCGGTAGTATGAATGTGTATCCATTCATATGAAGAGACACTTTGAATCTGACCCCTTCGTAAACAGCCACCAATATGACGGGTTACATTATGTTTAGAACATTTTTTTATATTTGATACATAATTTCAGATCAGATATAATATTTTGGGATGTCTATTCAGTAATCTATTATTGGTACAGTATTATTTGCCTGAGATAGGCTTTGGCCTATGCACGTTTTTCTAACATGATCGAAAGGGATTTGAACAATTCATTGCTTGTTTGCGAGCTGCTCTCTCTTTTTCGGATACGTTTTGCTTTGTGCGACATTAAAGAACGATCGTACAAAAGAGGAAACGGGTAAATATTGAATCAAATCGGCCTTTATCAACGATAAGTAACCATAATCCTATTTGTGGTAAACCACACCGAGGTTAGATGTCGTAAAGTCGGAATACGTATTGTCGTAAACCATTCAGCTAATCTCGACTTGCAGTAGCGCCATTTACATACACCTCTATCGGTGCCTTTGAAGTAGCACGTGCCACGCGCTAGAGATCACTAGCGTTCCCTCCCCCGCCCGCTCAGGCGCTCAGTGTTGACGTTTAACTTGCCCGAGTCTCTAATTCGAGATACTGTTCCGACAATTACTACTAGGCATTTAAAGGTATCACTCTCTTTGTGGTTAAAGCTGTCTCTGTTGTGTAAATAAAGCTGGTAGAGTTAGACACACAGAGCCGACCCACACGGGACAGAGCGGAGACAGGTGAATGGAAGCGCAGACGACATTATGAGCAGACGACACCACTGACGGCGGTCAACAAGATGATATGAAGGCTATTTGACCTGTGAATATCTGTGACTAGGGTGGTCGCTTTGATGCGGAGTTATCTCCCTTAGATTGACTCGGATGCACTGGTATATGCTCAGCGTCAACAGATTAAAAGAATCTCTTTGAGTATCATTTCTAATACTTCAACGCGTGATCTCAGAATAATGGATAGAACTACAGTCCGTGTTTGACTTCAGTGAACATAGGATGTGCAGTGTCGTAGTATATTTTATGGCCTGTAAACTTTTACTCTCCTGAGTTTCCTTCCCTGTCTATGTTGGCTTGCAATATGGTTCCATGGGGGACGTGTGATCTGAACTCATACCTGTTCATTAATAGAGACACTGACCCACCTTCGTCGTAATCTACACCCTTGTTCGTATGCGCACACATCAAGCAACCACAACCATCAGCCAAAAGCTATACTGGCGGACCAAAGGAAGTAAACACTCGAAAACTGGATTCGACCAAACAGTGAAAACATTACCAAAGCGTTACAAGGGTTTAAACACACGTCGAGACACTGCAAAGTTAAGGTCCAAAACAAACTGTGATATCCGTATCATCGAAAAAGCCATTAGCCATGTCGCCTGTATTCATGAACTAAACCTCTTCATTTCTTGTATGGCCATAGGTGAATACGCTCTTATCCCCCTCATTTTCATGATTTCTGTCTCATAAATAGGAATGGGAATGTAACCTCAGTTCATCGCAGGTGACGTTTGCCATCAATAAATGTATGTCTCTCACGATGACTTTCCACGGTTGTCCTCTGAATATCCTTGCGTATGAAAAGTCTATCTGTTTTATGAAAATTCGTGAGAAACATTACATATGTACAAC
Organism: Haliotis asinina; assembly: GCF_037392515.1. Taxonomy (NCBI): domain Eukaryota; kingdom Metazoa; phylum Mollusca; class Gastropoda; order Lepetellida; family Haliotidae; genus Haliotis; species Haliotis asinina. The sequence continues at coordinate 11,348,637 of NC_090283.1, read as the reverse complement.
CCTACAGCAGACTGTATCTATCATTTAAATTTAAAGCAAATAACGATAGCCAAGTGGTTAAAGCGTTTGCTTGTCACACAGAGGTCCAGGTTCGATTTCCCTTTTGAATACACTGTGTAGTGCTCAGATCGATGCTCATGATGTTGATCACTGGATTGTCTAGTCCAGACTCGATTATTTACAGACCTCCGCCACATTGCTGGAATATTGCTGAATGCGGCGTAAAACTAAACTCACTCACACTGTGTAGTGCCAATGATGCCCTCCGTTGTGATTACTCTGTTATGTTAATCAAAGTCGCATAACCATTGTTATCTGAAGCAATGTTGCAGACCGTCCCATCTGTGAGAATCTTCATGAGCGAGACAGCCAATCATACCATATATCACAATTTCTACTTTTAAGGGATGGTCTTCCCATATTGCGTTTATTTCTGATAAATCTAAGCGAAATCTCATTTGATGTGGCTCATAAACTGTTCCAGGGTGAGGAAACCTACAATTTATTTTAAAGAAAACAAGCTTGTCAACAACTCATGTCAATTGGCACATGTGAAGATTGTTTGCAGCGAAAGAGAAAAGGCAAAGATTGTTAAAAGAAACATAAGTTCATAGGACTAACTGTCTCTTCAAAAACAGGAGTCCACTCGACTAGACAACGTAGTTAGACATACACTACCCGTTACAAATATACATTCCCAGTCTAAGCCAGTATTCGTTTCAGATTGTTCGCAACGTCTTTGGAAATAACAAAACCTGGGACTGGAAATAAACGAAACTGAATCAGAATAGTTGGAAACGTTATCGTCAAAATCAAGTCATTATTTGCACGATATATATCGGATTAGGAGCCGCCCTTGGCGGTTTGCGAATCCTTGTCAAAATTTCATCGACTTGATTGGAGGGATTTACTGAATAGATACGGCGTCAGGGGTATTGTTGGTTATTATAAAAAGTCGGCATTCATAGACAATCGTCTAAACGTCGGTGACCCACTGTCGTGCCGTGCCTTGCCTTCGTTTTCCCTTCATAATGCTGTTCACATAAACAACCCATCACTGTGATCCTAAGGGACAGTAGATACAATCGTACTATGCAGACTATGAGAAATCTCGCCAGGTACTGGCCATTTTGAAACAATGAAAAGATTGGTATCGCGTCGAACGGCCATGACAGACACCGGCGATGTCTACATAAACCCTGTTGTCTCGTCGCGGCCGTATTTTTCGACAGCGTTTAGACACTTTTCTAAATCTCTCTTTACAACCTACTCTTGTGCTAGAAACAGTTGCGTGATAGCATCTGAATATATGTCCTCAGCCAAAGAAAATATTACACCTTGTCAACATTTTTTGGAAAAGAGAGGGTCTCAGAATATCTCCTTGTCATAGCGCTGGAAATTTCTTGTCAGGTTTGAAATATAAACTGCGATTGGGATCTCCTGCTCGTTAATAGGATTGTTTGGACCCCCGCTAACTAGACGCCATGTCGAAAAATATAACCAGCGTAGTAATTTAGCGTCCATTGTCCGCTGAATCTGCCTTCTAGCCCCATAGCCAGATTAGGATCAAATGTGGCCCTTTGTCTGCAGGGCTTACACCGCGAGACGCTTTGTCACCGTCATATCTGGGTCTATAACTCAATTCCCATGCCATTTTTTGCAGATGAAAACATTCTGACTATGCTTTTAGGAATACAGTAACAGGTTCACCTTGCTGATTTGCATACGCACTGATGATGCTTATTGTACAATTTACTACAGGTTCCAGGTTACAGTGGGCATGTCAATGAATGCAGAGACCATGTAATCTATTAAAATATATTTGGGTATATTTGATCTTTGGTATGGAAGAGAAGACGTATTCTGATGGTTCGTTACTGAGCGTTTCACGAATTATACGGATATCTTTTCTCCACTTGTATATGCCTTGTATGTAGGCATTGTCTTGTTGCATGCTTAATGTATTTGTTTTCATTGCTAACCACGGAAGAAATAATTTATATTTAAATGATATAGACTTTAGAGAAAAGGAAAGTACACAGTCTTTCTGATGTTGGCTATATAAGGCAACAAGATGTGGTTATTCAATGGTGATATGCGGATATCATACATGTAGTTTGGAATTTACGTTTGGGGAGTTTCGGCGAGTGGTTCTGATAACTTTCGTTGTTTGTGTGCATGTTGCGAAACCCAGCTTTCTAGGTTGTACGGTCCGGTGTATGAGTAAGCGAATATGGTATTAAACCGCTTTTAGCACTATCCCAGTAACATCACGGCGGGGGACATCAGAAAAATGTCACCCACTGTACCAGCACTGGGAATGGAACCCGGGTTTTCGGTGTGACGAGCGATTGATTTGACCACTAGACTACCCTGCCATCCCGTCTAGGTTATGGCTAGGTGTTTGTGTGCACACGAGTAAACCCACAGCGCCTTGAAAAATTCAACGTTCTTGAGAAGACTATCCGTGCCTTGAGATACTGTTAATTGCACAGTTCAGGCCCAAATTCCTTTTGAATGGGTGACAGAGTGGCTTGGGTTTGACGCCGCTTTGAACATTTAGTTATGTCGTGCCACCCGAACTGGTCTCTGAGAAAAACTTCCATGATCTCGAGTATGGTACAGGCAAACCTCGAATAGAGTTTCGAACCAACCCACGTCTAGGAAAACCCAGTGACTCATCTTTAACGTAACTATTATACAAGGATATGTATGTGAAAAAGTTTTTGCCTACGGTCTATCTTGACTTAAATAACCAAGGAAGACTTTTTCAACGCATCTCCCCTGCGAGGTACCGTCGTTTAAGTGCTAAAAACTCTGTTCCCAAACAGAGCGACTGGTTGTACTATTTCCATGATACCCCGCAACTGGCAATAGATGGCAATGACGCTGGTTTAGTGAAAGCTTAAGGGGGCTATGGGTTGGCAATGACGCTGGTTTAGTGAAAGCTTAAGGGGGCTATGGGTTGGCAATGGCGCTGGTTTAGTGAAAGCTTAAGGGGGCTATGGGTTGGCAATGGCGCTGGTTTAGTGAAAGCTTAAGGGGGCTATGGGTTGGCAATGGCGCTGGTTTAGTGAAAGCTTAAGGGGGCTATGGGTTGGCAATGGCGCTGGTTTAGTGAAAGCTTAAGGGGGCTATGGGTTGGCAATGGCGCTGGTTTAGTGAAAGCTTAAGGGGGCTATGGGTTGGCAATGGCGCTGGTTTAGTGAAAGCTTAAGGGGGCTATGGGTTGGCAATGGCGCTGGTTTAGTGAAAGCTTAAGGGGGCTATGGGTTGGCAATGGCGCTGGTTTAGTGAAAGCTTAAGGGGGCTATGGGTTGGCAATGGCGCTGGTTTAGTGAAAGCTTAAGGGGGCTATGGGTTGACAATGGCGCTGGTTTAGTGAAAGCTTAAGGGGGCTATGGGTTGGCAATGGCGCTGGTTTAGTGAAAGCTTAAGGGGGCTATGGGTTGGCAATGGCGCTGGTTTAGTGAAAGCTTAAGGGGGCTATGGGTTGGCAATGGCGCTGGTTTAGTGAAAGCTTAAGGGGGCTATGGGTTGGCAATGGCGCGCACCCCGCCGACAGAGGAGAAGATTAATATCTATAATGACCAGATGCCGGAGGTCACCGAGTGCATTAAGTAGGTTTTGGTGGGGAGCGTTGGTTGATTGATATGTAATGTCTGTGTAGCACAGATTCGGGAAGAGATGTATTTATAGGTAGCGTTCACGCTTGGCTCCACAGTGTCCCAGGGAGGGGCGAGTTGCGAAGGTGTAGGTACTTCAGGAGGGCTGGCCTGCCAAGGGGCATTACTTTCTCAATACCTGGTGAAAGGTGTGTCGACGTTGTATGAGACGTCGCCTTTGAATTCATTTGTTATTTTTTATGTCTTCTTCGCAAGTGGTGACGTGTAATATAATATACATGTTGACGTGTTGAATGAGAGTCTGTTTTCCAGAAACACGTGACTGTTAATAGATGCAAATGTTATACTGTATGCCTGCTTCTTGAAGCAGCTGTAGTAGTAGTAGCAGCAGCAGTAGAAGTGGCAGCTGTAGCAGCAGCAGCAGCAGCAGTAGTAGTAGCAGCAGCAGTAGAAGAAGTGGCAGCTGTAGTAGTAGTAGCAGCTGTAGTAGTAGCAGCAGCAGCAGTAGAAGAAGCAGCTGTACTAGTAGTAGTAGAAGCGGCGGCAGTAGTAGTAGTCGTAGTAGCAGTAGTGGTAGTAGTAGTAGTAGTAGTAGTAGTAGCAGCAGCAGCAGTAGTAGTAGTAGTATGACCTTTTAATTGTTCGACGGTTCTTGAACTTACATATTGCAGAAGTGCGGTGAGGTTGCCTTATGTTTCAAGAACCTTGTTCCATTCCCCATATGGATACTATATGACTTTGTGAAGACCATTTCTGGTGTCCCCACCGTGATATTGCTATTAATAGAAGCGGATATAGAAACTAAACTATAGAGAATAATTTGTTGGAGATATAAATAGTCCAACGCTGGCAGGGATTTCACTCACAAAACAACGTGGCAGCCATACTTGCTGAATATACGTACAGGAAATGAAATATCAAAGAATGTGTTCGTCATCTTCTGGAGAAATACTTGTCTCAACTACGGCATATTATGTCTGTAATATTTAAGCCAAGACCTGCTAGTGGTGCTTGAAATCCATGTGTTGAGTGATACATCCCCACTGGATATACGGAACCCCATTAGCATAACATCATTTTTCAGTATTTTCAGAATTCAAACTCATATCTTGATAGTGAAGTTAGCAAGTTGAAAATTAAACATCGTTATTTTAAGAATGCAAGTAATTACGTTACAGAAAATATGATACATTGAAATTTTGAGAAAATATATGAATTTAACAAATGAATACCTACGACATTATTTTGCTTTTGCGATGGCAATTGCTTCCAGAGAAGTCAAAATGGCACAGAATAATTTGTTGGCTCTGATGAGGTTCTGTAGAAATTCTTAAGAGTAGGCTCGAAGTGAGCGTTGGTCCTTGAGAAGAAACCTGACTTTGTTTATGAGGCAAAGGCATAACTGTTATATTGTTTATCGACAGACACGAGGTGCACTTTCAACGGTCGTAGTTATGCTGTTGGCGAGACGTGGCACCCGGTTCTTAGGCCCTTTGACCATGGAACTAGACCTTGCATTAACTGCACGTGCGAACAGGTGAGTAAATACAAACTGGCGACAAACACATTACCACGTGACCCGACAGACGACCACTCCGCCATCTTGGCGTCCAAAGTCTGCCTGGTGTTGGGGGCGTCTCAAAAGTTCTAACGTTTAATAGTGTAATAACTTTTTTTTCATTGATTAGTATCTTCTTGCGTCGATAGAATAATTCACCGACATTATCAGGCATTGGGATTCACGACACTCGGCATGCACAGATGTTCCACGGTGAAGGCATATAAGTATCTTCAAAGCTGTGAGATGTTCCACGACAATTCATGATTGTTTATGTCTTGACCAGAGTGTAGCAATAGTATTTGCGGTGGCATTTTGTTCCTAGAGCAGATAATATGTGAAGATTCCCCGCCTGGTCGGAGGTGGGGGGGGGGGGGGGGTTTACGATAGACGAACAAAAATGTTCGAGTTAAGGATGAACGAAAATTTAAAGACAAAATATTGAAATAAATGGAACTCTGACTATTCACGGACCATAGCAAAAATATGTGTAAGCAGGGACCATATACCGATCGGTATATGGTCCCTGGTGTAAGTCGCTTGATTTATTGCCATAAAGTTGCTGATGAACCTTGGATTATAATTTCACAAAATCCCTTTCAAACGCACCTTCGCTTATCAATGGTTTATTATCGAACAAATGTCCCGAACACTTCCAAAAGCGACAAAACGAATTATTCGTCTCCTGTGCAGAGACAGCCATTGAAGCAAGGATGACCCTTCGAGTCTCTAATGAAGACCCTTTTTAAGCCGACCCCCTTGGCTTATTATTTGTAATAGTCGGGCTAATAGAATATGTGTGATAAAAATTAAAGTTATTTTCACATGACAAAAGCGAAAGTAAACAGTCTTTTTTGTTTTCTTCATACCTTATTTTTTTCATTGGCCGGTCCAAAACAAGACGTTTGTCTGACCCATGGAGTATAAGCGGGAATACCACAGCGGCTTCCTTTCATGTTGACTGTCCTGTCAGACTTGTTAGCTCTTCAAGAAAAACTGATTTATTCTCAACCTCTGACATCACATTAACATAAAAGATCGTACATATTTATGATGTTTTGATTCATATTTATGTGCAGGATGTGTTATTGTTCTCCTAATGAATAATTGACCCGTTTTTGATGCATGAAGCACTTTTGTCATTTTTATCTTAAGTGGGGGTGGATTGGGTGGGTGGTGTTGATTGAGAATCAGAACATGACCTTGGAAAAAAAGGGGGAGGGGGTTGCAACGTAAAGCTCACGTAGACGTGCACGCACGCACCCACACACACGCACACAAACACACACAAACAACACACACACACACACACACACACACACACACACACACACACACACACACACACAAGTTAAAATGCCACAGCAATTCTGTATCCTATACAAATTGCCGGCGTATTTATATGCATTTCTTCACACGATGAATTCGACCTACTCGAAACCTACAGCTGGGCGTTACCCAGTTTCGTCAGATCAAAACGATAGTAAACTGACCTCTACACACTTTTTTTTGTCAGTAATACTCGATGCAACGACAACACTTGACTCCATTAATCAATTTCTTTCGGCACGGGTTATTTGAAGGGGTGACAAAACACGGATAACATCTTAGCGATATCGGATTACACACCTTTGCACGACCTGCGTCACCTCTGGACGCCATTTATTGAAATGATGAGTTATTGGGTGGTGTTTATCGGTTAGTGTGGCTGGCCATCATGGGAGATTTATAGGAAATGCCAGGTATAATCCAGATCGGTCGGAAGTTAGACGGACTTTCAATCAGAATTCATCAGTATTGATAACAAAGAACGTTGTGGTTTCAAATTTATTTTTTTCACGTTTTTGTGATGACAGATTTGCGCCATTCACTTTGACATTGTTAGCAAAGAGAACTCGCAACTGGCCAGAGTTACGGGTTGTTTGAAGAATGAGCTTATTTGGTATAACTTACAGGCTGAAGAAAGCCCACACCCATGCTTGATCATGGCTAGAATATCATGATTCGATGGCGCTGTATATGACACCGGTTTAGTGAATAATATCAGAGAGTACTTCATAGCAGGTGTAGTGCCTCATAGCAGGTGTAGTACCTCATCACATGTGTTGTCTCATACCTGGTGTAGTACTTTAAAGCAGGTGTAGTACCTCATGGCAGGTGTAGTACCTCATGGCAGGTGTAGTATCTCATGGCAGGTGTAGTACCTCATAGCTGCTGTAGTACCTCATGACAGGTGTAGCACCTCATAGCTGGTGTAGTACCTCGTCACAGGCGTTGTACCTCATAGCAGGTGTAGTACCTCATACCTGGTGTAGTACTTCAAAGCAGGTGTAGTACCTCATGGCTGGTGTAGTACCTCGTACCTGGTGCAGTACCTCGTACCTGGTGCAGTACCTCGTACCTGGTGCAGTACCTCATCGCAGGTGTAGTACCTTATCGCAGGTGTAGTACCTTATCGCTGGTGTAGTACCTCATAGGAGGTATAGTAACTCAGCAGGTGTAGTACCTCATAGCTGGTGTAGTACCTTATCGCAGGTGTAGTACCTCAGAGCTGGTGTAATACCTTATCGCAGGTGTAGTACCTCATAGCTGGTGTAGTACCCTTGGCAGGTGTAGTACCTCATAGCTGGTGTAGTACCTTATCGCAGGTGTAGTACCTCATAGCTGGTGTAGTACCTTATCGCAGGTGTAGTACCTCATAGCTGGTGTAGTACCTTATGGCAGGTGTAGTACCTCATAGCTGGTGTAGTACCTTATCGCAGGTGTAGTACCTCATAGCTGGTGTAGTACCTTATCGCAGGTGTAGTACCTCATAGCTGGTGTAGTACCTTATGGCAGGTGTAGTACCTCATAGCTGGTGTAGTACCCTTGGCAGGTGTAGTACCTCATAGCTGGTGTAGTACCTTATCGCAGGTGAAGTACCTCATAGCTGGTGTAGTGCCTCATGGCAGGTGTAGTACCTCATAGCTGGTGTAAAACCTCATAGAAGGTGTTGTACCTCATAGCAGGTGTAGTGCCTCATGGCAGGTGTAGTGCCTCATAGCAGGTGTAGTGCCTCATGGCTGGTGTAAAACCTCATAGAAGGTGTTGTACCTCATAGCAGGTGTAGTGCCTCATGGCAGGTGTAGTGCCTCATGGCAGGTGGACATGGCTCCTCAACGAGCATGGACGTCGCCAAATAACACCACAGTGATGTGTGAATTTTTACTTTACTTTGGTTTTGCCAGACAAAAAAAATCCACTGAAACAACTTCTTTGAGTTTGACAACTTCATTTTTCAGGACGTTTATGCAAGGATAAACATGGCGTCGGATTTTGCTTTTTTTAAGGCACGGTGAACCAAACAAGTTAGGGATCAAGAATACTTGTACAATAGTTTTTGTGAGGTCACAATTTTATAAAATATAACCCCGAAACATCCGTATATATGGTTTATTCATACCCGTATATTCAGTATAAATAGCCACCATATATCTGGAATATTGCTGAATGAGGTGTATGCCTAAACGCACTGAAACAAATACTTAACAGTTTGAATTATAATTATACATGTACTTGAAAAGCAGTTTGAAAGGCTCTAGAATTGCATTAAAGTGTTGAAATTCAGTAAAAAAACGTGTAGGGGAGAAAACCAGTAAATGCTCCAACAATGGATGAACCACTAGAAGTTTTATGTACGTTCTTATATGTAGGAATGCAAATATTTATGTTGGAAGAAAATGAAAATGCGATATTGTGCTATTTCAACCAAAAACCGAAAAAAATAATTATATTGTAATATTATATTTTAATGATCTTTGTTGTTTATCTCTTGTGGTGAAATAAAATCTTATTTCATCTTTTATCTTTACAGACGGGTAAAACAAACTGCGTGACGGAGGAATGTCCACGCCCAAAATGTAAAACACCGATTATTGTCCCCGGGAAATGTTGCCCCACGTGCCAAGGTACGTCACGTGACCAAAGCCCTGACGCTGTATAATGCAATTTCCTTAAAACGACCCGCCTCTGTTTCATTCGACCTTGAATGTAGAACGTTGTTTTGGAAGGCAAGAAGACTTTGTGTCAGTCGCTGTCATTGATCAGAAATTGAATGAGGTGATAGCTTATCTCGATTAGAGGCATGAAGTATACACCATTGGCCCCGACTGCGAACCTGATAATATCGTATGTTTTATATTAAGTATATTTGGAATGCGTGAGCAGTGAGCATGGTTGTGTCGTGAAATCGTGGTCTACTATGCGAAATATATTTATTTAACTATACCCCGCACTATTTGTGATGCCGTAGTCTATCTCAATCCATGACAATATGTCGTAAAAATGTTAGCAATACGCTTTGAGTGGCCTATGCAGCGTCTAAAATTCGATGGGTGATTCACGTCCTTTTGGAACGCATGCGCATTGAAACCAGTCACTGCTGCTGTTTGTCATTGTCACCCGAGGTCAGGTGTTCGACGCTCACTGTTGGTTTGCTTGACCCAGATCCAAACGCACGTTTTCGAATGCGGCCATTTTTGTCATTGTACTCAGATGCTAGGTGTTCGATTCGCATTAATGGTTTGCTTGCTCCCGATCAATCGCACTTCACAGTCTACAGCCACGTGTGTTACTATATCCGAATGCTGGGTGTTCGATGCTTATAGATGGTTTGTTCGCTTCAGACACAAATGCACTCAAGTGGCTATACAGTACATTCCGCTAGTTGATATTTAGGTTTAGTTTAAATTTCATGTAACTGGCTTATTGACCAGATGATGTTCAATGTTGATATTTGACCACTGCTTTATTCAGCTTAATGGTGTTACAGCACACGTGATTAATTGTTGTCATTACTTGATTAAAGTTTATATATACATTCTAGTGAATGCGCTGCCAATTTTAAAGTGTTGTCTTAGTGCAAAATTTGTTTTTTTCATTTTCAGTCGTTATCTTCTGCAAATTGTCTTGTAACTAAACCCATTAACAAAGGTAACGCAACACAGTGTTTGAATGCAGATGTAATTAACAATAATTATTAATTCAGCGCCAACTTATTCAATTTCTAAAGAGGAATCTCAGAAGTATGAAGCTCTTAGTGTGTCCAAAATTCGTTTCCAATTTTGGAGATATCATCAAAATACAGCAAATGCTTTGATCTGAAAAAGGCGAAAAGGAATGTCAATCAGACTAAAGTCATGAATGTCATAAATTATGAAATACTTCTGTGTTTCTCACCGCTTTCTTATGTTTCTTATGTTGCTTTTGTTTGCCTTATGCCTTTTCATGTGTGAAAAGGGGACACTGTTCTATTTAGACCCATTTGACAACATTCCTCCTACAGTCCAGACGAGTGACGGAAGTGGGAAGGACATGGACAAACCCGGATGTAACTTTTATGGAGAAGTCTATGAAGATGGAACAATGTTTCCATCCAACCGAACTGGCCTCAAGCCCACGAGGAATGATCAGTGTGTCATGTGCTTCTGTCAGGTGGGTGCACATGTCACGTGACATTTGGCCAACTTATGCGCTTTCCGCGAAGCATCACAGACACAGCCCTGTTGTGAAAAGCGATGATAATTCCAATAAATAATCTCCAGGAAATTAGTGGTTAATGGATAATGTTTCTCTCAATGGTTCATGGTTAATGTTACTTTAGTCTAAACGCCGACGTTAACATACATAGTGTTCTTCTATTCTATTGCGAATGAATTTCTTTACAATAATCGATGCTAAGTACAGAGTTGCGTCGCCTTGGAAACCGATGACCGTGGGTTCGAATCCCGGACGTTTCCAGGTTTGACCACGCTATAGCCACGCTAGTGAAACATGCATCACCTGAAGCTTTCTTCCCCGATTAAGCTGACATGTCGTTGCATAGATGGAATAGTATTCTGAGCGGCTTTATACTCAACTCGTTTTCATTACTTTATACAAGTCGTGACGCTAAGTTTCCCCATGAGATGATGTTAAATATACTCGGGAAGGAAACTTGTTTCAGTACTTTTTTGCGTTAGGAAGTGTCATCGTACACAAAAAAATTACTTCGACTCTTTCAGACAGCCCAGGTCCTCTGTCATCTTAAAACGTGTGAAAAAAAAGAAAGCTGTAAAAAATACATCAATGTTTCCGATGACTGCTGCCCTCACTGTGAAGGTAAGTTGGCGACCGTGTCACTTCCGGTACAACGTTCTGTTGAGACAAATGATTGCCATTATTTCAAGCACTGAGCTACAATTTCTCCCGCTTCAAATAGACGAACCATAAATGATACACCATTTTTTCTTTTTCTTTTTTTTTTTCTTTTTTTTTTTTGATACAAGCCAAAAGCATAAAGTAAGAAAACGATTTGTGACCAAAGTGGTCTAATGTCTAATTCTGCTTTGTTCCTGTCAATAAGATTAGGCCCTGCGCTGTCACAATGCACATAATGACATTAATTTAAAACCCCTTTCAGTTGTTTCATCAGATCGAACGTGTGTCAACAAAACAATTTTAGTTAAGAGCCAACATGGGACCGACCATTTAAAGATTTACTATTAATCGTGTGATGGATGAGAAGGTGTGTGGATTTTTTTATGAGAAAACAAGTTTAATGTTTCTCTAAACACACTTCATAGCTATCCACCCACCCCATTCCCCAAGTTTCCATCCCTACTACCACTACTACTGAAATGGACCGTCCCTAATTTGAAGCGGCAGAGAAACATCAGCTACTTGATAGTAACCTTAAAGCAAAGCGAAAGTAAACCGTTGCTTCATATTTGACACTTTACATTTTCTTTCAATTTTTACATATAATAATTTCAAAAAGTAATATTAAATTTAAATCATAATTTAGTTTTCACTAACTATTTAGAGTAATATCAATAGTCTCGGAGGATGAGTAGTTCTAAAAATAACTCTCTTAAAAGGGAGACCACTCTAGTAGCGATTTCTTTGCTCTTCCCTTACAGAAGAGGACGATTACGAAGATTATGTAAACAAAATTCTTTCAGGTGAGCGACCAGACAATGTCTCCGATTCTGGTAAGACGGCTATTTGGGCAATATTTTGTAGACTAACACTTCTTTGGAACCATGTTCTTGTGTTATGCTGTATTTTCACGATCATCCATACCGTTACCATTCACTGGCTTCGGGGATGGAAACGACGTGTTTTGGATGGGGCTGTCTTCTTATCTATTGTGCATTACGACATATTTCGGCCACTTCAGTCATTCCTGAAATTACATATACCCACCACTGCTTGGAGTATATATTCAAACCTACACAAAGGATGTACGTTGTCTTTCTGAAAAGTGTACATCACTTAAAGTTCAAAGCTCTTCCAATTTTACAACAGCATTCGCTTAAGAACTTGGCATCCCCCTGAAGTGAACACGACTGTGAAACTAATATTAACTCTGCAAATGATTTTCTTGGGGTTGTGTCGTCCCAAAAGTAAAACTATCATTAGCTTGAAGCGGCTCTACAATCATCTATCATTGGGTTAAATATTTGAGTAGTCGGCCTTCTGCTCAAAACGAAGCATACCGACCCCTTGACTCATTTAGCTTCCTGTAGGTTGTCAGGGAAGTATTCCAGTCGTGTTCAGCTGGACATCCTCGTTTATCCAGTCTATTCTATCTCCATTTTAGTACTGTTAATTCACTGTGCCCCTTCGCCATTGTAGCTTCCTTCAGATGACGTCACTCTTACATCGTCTCAGTAAGCTCGCACAGAATTTCTCTCGCTCACAGGTGTGATTTGAGCTGAGGGCAACTGTTAACGCCCTTTATTTCAACTCGGTCTCAAAACGAAGCTATTATGGCGTATAGCAGCATAGCATTATTCCCAGTGATAACGAGGATGTGTATGCACAACCCCCACATTCTGAAATGTCTCTAAGTAAATCTCCTTTGGGTTAATTATTTCATCATCTTCTGCAATGAACTCATTAAACCCACTTTAAGGTTGTGTAACTCAAATCGTGTTCCCCCATCGTTGTGGATGCTTGAAATGTGTATAGATATCTGTGGGAAACAACTGCTTGGTTACACAACCTTTCTTAGACCTCTGTGTAACATTTTATCCTACTAATTTGACACTAATTTCCCATTCTGTATCTATCATTACATTGTTACATTTTACAAGCATTTAGTCATGGTTTTCATTTTAGGTCTCTCTAGACGAAATTATTTAAAGGACTTAACATACACTAAAATCCTTTTCTCATGCTTTTGACGATACTATCTTCAAGACAACTCTACAGGATGACGTGTGTAATTGTATATATTGGTCGCAAGCTGAGACATTGCTGAAAGCAGATTCACCCAAAAGTGACTTGTGGTTGAGATAAAATTATCTCTAGTAGGATATAATTCTACTACAATATCACGGCGGGGGACACCACAAATGGTTTTCACACATTGTACCCATGTGACGAGCGAAAGCCTTAACCCCTAGGCTACGGCACCACCCAAATTGCATCACAATTCTGTGTAGACCATTGTAATGACGTGTTAGTCTGACGTCACAATCGAATGACATCATTTAATACTGAATCTGCTTCTTAGTATTCTTTACACTTAAGACAATGGTGATGATTATGTGGGGTGATAAACGGAATCCCATGATTGTATTTCTAGATATGATATACGTCACTACGAGTCGATAAACTGTCGAAACCCCGCTGCTTAATGTGTCTACATTACGTACAGCCTAGGGTTCATTACAAAAGCGTCCTCACTATCTGTTCAGGTGATGACCCCTTTGTCATGTTACAGTGTGGCCGAGCATCCGTTTTACTGATAGGAAATAATTTACGCCTAAGAATAATCGTATATTTACATTTATGTTTCAACGTGTTTTTAAAGACATCATTCGTCTGTACTGACGGTTGCCCTCTATGGAAATGAGAAATTTCCTGAATGGCTGATTCATTTTTTTTTTTATTCGAGATGCCTGAAAGGTAGAAACGCTTCATTAATCCGAATGTGTGTATTGAAGTCAGGTGCAACTATGCATTTTAGAAACTAACAGCCCTGAGATGCTCCTTTTTAGATTGTTCTGCTGGAAAGACGAACGGCAAGACGTGGCATCCATTGATTGGAACGTATGGCCCCGACAAGTGTGTACTCTGTAAGTGTAAGGTAAGTGTTGCTTTTTGTAGAGCCTTCTACAACAGTTGCTGCAGGCCATTTTCATAGCGACAGTTACAGCAATCATATTTTCTGAAGTATACAACGTCCAAATTACAATTTTAAAACTTGAAATGGCTACAGTACACCTTGAAAGAAATCCACCACCATGCTGAATGCCAAGGTTCAGAACAGTGAAGTTGTTCAATAAGGCGGGAAGTAGAATACACTCACCACTCCCCTCTTCCGTCGGCGTTATTTTAGAAATCAAATGTGAAACGTAGATAATGGTGATGGTACGTAATGTACCCGTAATAGGTACAGTCCATTACAGTATTAAGCGCCTAATAAAGTCGGTAAAAGTTAGGACTTGAAAGTGTACAATCGCCGATTACATGTAATTACGTTTTACTGTCAACAGGAATATACTCTTAACATGGGGAGAACGCACAATGTTTTAGAATATCTTATGACAGCATATTTTTTTTAAATATGGAAACGTTACAGACTAACTGGTCACGTTTCTCAACCTTCAATCGACCAAGGGTCACACTGATTACGAACGTCCGAGACCAGTATCCTGTATGTGTCGGCAGCTAGGGATAGGGTGCTAGTTGAATTCTGTCGAACTTCACTCATTAACACCGACGTTTATCAAAATCATTATACAATCCCGTGAAGATAGAGTAACTTGAATGCACATTTTCTAAAACGTGTGTTTTCCCCATGTTAATAATACTGTGCTTAGAGTGAAGACACTCTGTCTAATGGCAGAAGGTATAGACACCAGCTTGAAGAAGTAGACCTATCTCAAGTACAGTATGTTCACGCAGTGGCGACCTAGTCAGATTGTATACATTGCTGATCAAAACTAAGTTCCCTAGAGAGCGAGAAGGCCTACATAGGTGTTCGCGATCCGGTCGAAAGACGATCACGACTAAGGGGAACATTATTCTGAATAGTAGTATACTGTATTCCGGGTGTAATAAACAGCCTTCGCCACTATTCATGGCAAATTGCTGATGCGATTGAAAATAGTAACTGACCCAAACTACAAAGTATACTTGGTTAAACACGCACCCGAAACAAGTAGTTCGAGACAAAAGAGGTTTATTATTGAATCCAAGGTGCAATCTTGCAGTGGCCCTCATAGTGAGTGTTGCTGCGACAGCTCGATTTCTATGTATTGGGTGGCACTGCTCTCGCTTGTTCTAGGAGGGGAATGTCAGTTGCAAGCGGAAGAAGTGTGTCCCAGACAACAAACTGCCATGCTCCTCGCCAGTTCAGAAGGAAGGGGAATGCTGCAAATCCTGCCCAAAACGATCACGAGTCACAGACAGAAGCAGGAACTGCAAGAGGCGGAAGGGAAAGGATGGTGGGTTGTCGTAGAGCTCTAGATCTAGATCGAGTTTAATAAAGGCTAAACAAAAGCTGTTGACGGTAAACCACCAACTAACGTTTCACGTTTCGGTATCATTTGGCGGTTTCCGTTTATATTTGACTGGTTTGTTATTTAACGCCGCACTCATCAATATTCCTGCTGTATGGTGGAGGTGTGTACATAATCGGGTCTGGGTCAGATAATACAGTGATCAGCCGCATGAGCATCGATCAGTGTGGGATATGATGACATGTGTCAACCAAGCGAACAAGTCTGACCACCCGATCCCGTTAGTTTTTTATTTGGGCAAACATGGTTTGTTGAAAATCAGTTTTAACCCAGATCCTCACAGGTCATCCGACAGTTGGAGATAGCGTAGAGACCTCCGATTGATCAATTAAAATGTATTCATTTTTGTCACAGACTTCATGGGCAGAGGGTATTCAGCGCTATGTTTCAGCTCTCTTCTGACAGTTTCATAGTCACTCACACCAATTTTTCTATTTTGCAGGCAAGCGACGGAGGCGGCGTTGTAATAAAAAGGGTGGCAGAAAACGCAAGAAGCACAAACAGTCGACACCTTCCACAACAACTACGGTCGTATCTACGTCACTTCCGCCCTCAACGCCACCACCATCTTTGTTCTCCACAATGTGCCTTCCAAAACGAGGCGACAGATACGTTTATCAGATCGAAGAGAAACATTCAATAACGTTAATGTTTGATGTTCCGACAGGGAGCTCAGTAGAAGTCCTGAAGTGGACCGTCAGAAAAGGTAACTTTTTAATTTAAGTATATAACATGAAAAATAGAAATACGGGACCTCGTGTACATATAATTGAAAAGAGCATTAAAGAAGAGCCTAAATCAAACCACAGGGCAAAAGAGGGTATATACTTGAAATAAACATTGCACTTCTATAACATGGTTGTCGTAAACAAGAGCCCACTAAAATGATCGGGTGGTCAGGCTCGCTAACTTGGTTGACACATGTCATTGTATCCCAGTTGTGTAGATTGATGCTCATGATGTCAATCACTGGATTGTCTTGTCTAGGTTCGATCATACACTGGCTTCCAACATATGGAGACTCTGGGAAATGGCATTAACCAGGAAACAAGATGTTACATGTTATCAAATACACCCAGGAAAGTCGTTATACACACGTTTTCCTGTCTTTTTAACATCCACATGCACTTAAGAAGGTCGTTACGCTAATGCTATATCGTATACACACTAAGGTTATTACTTCCTTAACGTATGCAATAACACAATGACCAGCGTTGACAAGTAACGCTAGTTTTCTCGTATATCATAGCAGATCCTGAACCACGTTTTACAAAGACATCGAAGGGCATAGATTCTGTGATTGACTCATTCTTGATATGGCTTTGAGAGAGGTGAGCCCCTACACGCTGATTCACTCGTGGTGTTACATTTTACGGTTTTCTTGCTTCCAGGGAGAGTGTCGGAGATGGTGACAGACAGCAGACCTGCAGCACCGGTTCGTGCCACGATAGCCGAATCCCAGGTGCTTGGGGCCACAAACAAGAGTAAGTGTTGAAAACGTAGCTTGTGTCCTAATGATGTCCCTTTCATGTGGTACGGCTTAGTGGTCCAGAATGTAAGTTATCGTAGATACAACCTTTATAAATTACGGCCCTAATGGGCTTCCGTAGGTACCTCTCTGTCATCTTGAGGGACATTATTTTCCTTTCCGACATACCCGATCTGTAATGCAAAGACCCACAGTGAAACAAGTTTACCTTTTCCACGGTTCGTAATTGTGAAGACAAAGTATGAATTTCCATCTGTTTAAGTCAGACGGAGTGTATACATTACTGAAAGGAAGACATTATCGATATATCATTGGAGGGTATAGGACGTTAAAGCAGAAAATAAGAACATATAAAATGCCGAGCTATAACAGGTATACACCTACAATAGGGAGTTACCAAAGCATTATAAACATTAGCTTGCCATAACAACCGACTTACTGGAACGTGTCTTCAGGCGCGTTTATCATGGTATCTCAGGTACGTAGGTATTCACAGTACAAGGTCATACAGCTTGTATATTGTTAAGTTCGGATTAAACAACAAAAACCATTTCAAAGACAATCAACGATGCAGTTTCATTACTTTTAAGTATGTACAACTAGTATTGTCAATGTGGTATCTGTTCACAGGAAACTTCAAGAAGTTCAAGCGGAAGTTGCGCAAGAAGATGCAACGCTGCGCGCCATCATGTCGGCGGAAAGTTATCACGAGTTGTTTGAAGAGACTGAAAGCCAAAAGTGCAAAATTTGGAAAGCAGTGTGATAAAAACTGAGAAGAGTTGAGTGCTCAAGCGACTTTAATCCATGAAATGACATTGGTCTGGTGACAGGAAGGATTTACATATCAGTCACGTGACTGGCAGACATTTTGCTTCGTTCGACAGGAAGTGGTAACAACTTGGCAGGAATGGCCCCCACCTGTGTGGATATTGAGTTCTGTTACATTGTCGCGTGACCGAAAGTGAGGTCAGGTTGTGATGTCAGTTTGTGTTTTCATGTGTCGTGATTGGACAAGTGGAACCAATCATTTTCAGGGCGATTGTCAGACAAAACCCCAGGGGTGCAGACTCGAATCGTATCGCTTTAACCGAAAATAAAAGTTTTAGATGTAGCCGCCATGTCTTTAAAAGACGCCTACAGCCTGTAGTGGCTTATGCACTTCATGCTCGTGCATCTATCAAAGTGCTTATACTTTTTGTATATATAGACGGTGTATAATATATATTTTGTAGGTGTATATGTCTCGCGGAATGGATGTGTAAAAATTCGTATTGAGATATATGATCTATTTATATGAATCCGTTACAGCTATTTTGTGAATATTTTTGTTTATACTAGAGTGTGCAGTTGATAAGCATATGCTTACTGTCGAGGTGACATATCTCAAATTGTGCCAGCCGTATATCTAGGACATAGGCGGAGATAATCAATCCGGAGTAGCCTAGTATCGAGTGTATAGGCAAGACATACTGTTGAGTGATTCAATGTGATCGGTTAAATTGTTTAGGATTCAAATTTTCTGAACGTCCAAATCAGATTTTCAAAATGGACGGTTCTCCAAATAGGTGGATGGTTGTCGTTGTAGAGGGAAGTCAGTGTACAATACCGAGTATGAATAGAAGTATACTTTTCATGTATCCTTTTCTTCATTAAAAAATTGGGTTGCTAAAATTCACATAAAATATCAAATTCAAGGCGGAACTAAAATTGATACTTATTATATAACAGCATTTAAGTCCGTGACATTAGATTGGCCAATCGAGCAATGTAAAGCAAATGCATATGCTAAAGCTAAAAATCTAGGCCACACCCACAAACGGACCATCCGTTTCTGACTCAAAATAGAATGGGCGGGGCGCGTGCTGTATTATTGCACTGGTCGATGTCCCAGATTTCGGACTATTGTTTAATATTATTGTTGATATATTGTATGAGGAATGGGAATATGCGTTTTTGAAATTGTAAACGTGTAAAACGGAGTGCACACGATGCACATGCGTGTTTTACAGCATAGACGGAAACATACAATGGCATTTGTTTTGAAGAGCTCTGAATCAAAACTAAATATTCAGCCGATAAAGCACATTACGTGTTTTATTAGTTGTGTTGCTCGTTACGGGAAAGTAATAGCGCATGCAAACATCTTGTAATTTATGTGATTGGTTGTATGTATTATATTTGAAAGTGTTACCTAATTTCGTCCGGTACTGTACTGAGACCAGCCTCTATGACTGCAACTACATAGTGAGGCCTCAGCACTAACTGTAGGCACGTGTAGTGTTTCGTTGTCATTGTTTTCATAAATGTAATAAACTTTCTAAAACAATCAAACAGTGCATTATTTAATATACTTTTGTAATGAAACCTGTTGTGACTATGGAAAGAGGTGAAGTAGCCTTATGGTTAAAGCGTCTGTACGTCACACTGAAGGCCCGGGTTCGATTCTCCACCTGGGAATGTGAGTAGTGAACAGCGTCTCTCTGGGGTCTTTTTCAAGATGGCGGCACGTCCGGTCACGTGACCCGCATGGTGACGTCATTCGATTGTTCTCGGATGACGTCATGAGTTGGTGTGTACGGGGGTGTGACGTCATGCGATTGTTCTAGGATGACGTCATGAGTTGGTGTGTACGGGGGTGTGACGTGGTCGTTAGCAACGGGGGTGTTGCTAAGCAACGGTGGTTTGTGCACGATCTCGCGTGATCTCGCGTGATCTCGCGAGAAGGAAACGTGTTTCAAGATGGCGGCAGACGGACGGCACGGGACGGGACGAGGGAAGGGAAGGGAAGGGAAGGAGAGGGGGAGGAGGGAAGAGTGAGTGGAACGACGGCGACGGCGATGGGATGGGATGCATCGTGTTTCAAGCAGTCTTTAGGGAGCATGTGGGTGGCCCTGAAAAGGGCCGTTGATATTATTTTGGGGTTGGTTTATGACTGTGGTCCACTGCTGCTGTCGCTGGAGACGTCATCGTCCATGGGTTCAACAAACTCCAAGATGCGTTGGATGAGAGTGTACATGGTGTCCATGCGTTCTTGAACGAGGGTGATCTTGTCGTGGAGACGAGTCAGTAGGCGATTGTCTTCCTGTTTACTCACTTTCTTCGGCGGTTCACTCGACCGGTTGGTGGGAGCCGAACGTTTCGAGGTCTTGTTAGGACAGTTCATGCTCTTGTGCTCTTCATGGCCACAGTGACGACAGGGATGTGGACAGTCGTAACTGCGATGACCTTCGTTTTTACCACAGTTGTAACACGTGTCGTTATCGTGTTTGTTGGTACTGCCGTTGTTGGTCTTCTTTGGACATATGTAATGGCGATGTCCTTGAACACCACACTCGGTACAGGTCACCTTGGGGCAGTGCAGATAACTGTGGTCATCTGTTTCGCACAGGCGGCAACGAAAGGACACAGAGGAGGCGGCGACGGCGGGAGACGTCTGCATGCTTCAAACTTCAGTCAACAACTGATGAGGAAAAGCTGGAACACCTCGAGTTTATATATAGAGTCGATGACGTCACGCTGATGCGAACCACCAATCAGCATCACCGGCCTCGTGTGACGCGACGTCATAGGGATGTGTGACGTCATGGGCCTGCCCCTCGGAAACAAAAAAAAGCACTTCACCAACTCCTGGTGCACTCCATGAACTCCTAGTGCACTCCACGAACTCCTGGTGCACTCCACGAACTCCTGGTTGACTGACACTGGCCGATAAAGACCAACACTGCCAGCACTGGCTCACTCTGTTCAGCCTACGATGACGTCATAGCGTGACGTCATAAACCGTCTATATAAAGCTGGCTCCGCGTGGGTCTTGTCAGTTCTCATCATGCCGTCAACGACCACGAACAGCGATGAACTTGAAGCAGAAGACCTTGAAGAGGATTCTGAGCCCTACCAGTTGGAGCCGGCGTCCAAACTAGTCACTAAAAAGTTCCGTACTGACAGTCATCGCTACAAGCTTAGGTTTAACCCAGCATGGCTGCAACGTCAACAACCTGAAGACTTACCCATCGTTCTCAGGGATCAATTTGATGCCATCTTGCAAGATCTCAGAAACGAAGTGAATGGTCATGATGGGGATCGAGTGGGACTGACCCTAGAACACCCTGCTTTGGATACACCCATTCGAATCACGTTTCGACGTATGGAGAAGCTCCAGGGGGAACACATCATGGCCAAAGTGGAAAACGTGCAACAGAGTAACCGTGACTTGAACATCGACGACACGATGGACATTTTCTTACTGCACGTAGATGATCCTGATCGTCTTGGCGAGGGACACGGTCGTCTCAAACACATTGTTGGTTTGAACGTTTTCCTGGAAAAGAAACAATGCATTGTCCAAATCAAGAATGAAAACGATCCACTCTGTTTTGCTCGCGCCCTCGTCGTGGCCAGCCATCATGTCCACCAACCGGATCCCGTGACGAAGGAATGGACCCAGCAATGGAGATACATCCGCGATCATCGTAGACCCGCTCAACTGAAAGCAGCCAAGGCCTTATTTCGACAACTGAAGATCCCCGAAGGACCGTGTACAGGGCATGCCACGTGGGACTTGTTCAGTCAACGTTTGGCTCCTTATTATCAACTCAAAATTTACTCTCAGGATGTCATGAATCGGCTCCTGTACAAGAGCGAAGTGTCTCAACCGACCAAGATCCTGCACTTGTATCATCACCATCACCACTACGATGTCATCACCTCCATGGCCGCTTTTACAGGTTATTCGTATTACTGCGACACCTGTGACCAAGGATACGATCACCCAGAAAATCATCGCTGCACTCGGGAATTTTGCTGCCATTGGTGCCTACATGCTGGGTACTGTGGTGACGTGGTCAACGAAGGACTCTCCTGCCTTCAATGTGGAGGATGGTTTCGCAACCCCACCTGTTTTCAGCGCCATCAAGCAGCTTCCCCCAAGCATCCCAGCACCTGCTCCACCATCCACACTTGTCACCGTTGCTATACCAAAGTCAACGTTCGACACATCCAGGGGATGACCAATCACAAGTGTGGCACGAATCGTGATTGCAAAATCTGCAAAGAGCCCTTGAAACCCAACCATCAGTGTTACATGACACCCATCGAACCACCCAAATGCAACGACGATGGCGAGAAAAGGAATGAAGACAAAGAACGGCAACAGCGTCAGTTTATCTTTTACGACTTTGAATGCACCCAAGATCAAGGCACGCACGTTACCAACTTGTGTGTGGTGCATCTGGGATGCGGTAAATGTATTTCCGAGGCCTCGAGCGAACTTTGCAAAAAGTGTCCCTGGCGTAAAGAAGGAGAAGGACCTAGCCGCATGAAAGTGTTTCGAGGGGCGACCACCTTGAAGGACATGGGCGACTGGTTGCTCAGTCTGGCAGAAAAGAAAACTGCAAAGAAACGGAAGGCACCATCACCAAACCGCCCACCCTCGAAACGCGCCAAACCATCCTCCCCAGTTGATGTGGAACAAGAAGAAGATGATGACGAAGAACAAGAAGAAAACGTTGCCATTGACGATGACGATGTGTTGGTCATGGCTCACAATTACCGTGGGTATGATGGACACTTACTCCAACAGTACTTCCACCGCCATCTCGTGAAAGCACCGCAGGTCACGCTACGAGGGAATCACATCTTGCAGATGACTGTGGGGCGTCTCGTCTTTAAGGATTCCCTCAATTTCCTCACCATGGCTCTCAAACAGTTTCCAAAAACGTTTGGATTGACGGAACGCAAGAAAGGATACTTTCCACACTTTTTCAACACTGACCATAACCAAGGCTATGTGGGTCCTTATCCTCCCGCCTCCACTTATGATCCTGACAGTATGTTTCCTGCAGAACGTCAAGCTTTCTTGACCTGGTACGATGCACGAGTGGCTGAAGGGGCCGCCTTTGATCTGGACTGTTGGCCTACTGTCAGAGTGATGTGGATATTTTGCGTCGAGGTTGTGCTGCCTTTCGTCACATCTTCATTCAGCAGAATGACGTGGACCCTTTCTACGAAGCAGTGACTCTCCCCATGGCTTGCATGCTCACTTTCAGAAAGCTGTTTTTGGAACCACGTACCATTGCCATCATACCTCCTCAAGGTTATCGTCCACAGCGTCGTTACTCTCTTCAGTGTCTGCACTGGTTGAACTGGATCATGCATCAACACCCTGGCCTCCACATTCAACATGCTCGTAATGGTGGGGAAGCTGGCTTTGATGGTGGTGATGGCAGTCGCTACACGGTGGACGGTTACGATGCCAACACGCGTACCGTGTACGAATACCTGGGTTGTTTCTGGCATGGCTGTACTCGATGTTACAAGACAGACCGATGTGAACCCCATGCCACCCTGGGCACAGCCCCTTGGGAACGATTCCATCACACCATGTACCGGCTCGGTGTGTTACGACAGCATCCTGACATCGACCAAGTAGTGACCCAGTGGGAATGTGATTTCTTGAAAGAACAGAAAGACAACGAGGATCTGAGAGCGTTCCTGACCACCCTGCAAGGACCTCATGCTTACCTGCCTGACCCATTGGATCCCAGAGAGGCTTTCTTTGGAGGACGCACCAACGCCACCAAACTCTACTATGAAGCGAAGGAAGAGGAAGAGATCAAATATGTGGACGTGTGTTCTCTCTACCCTTACATCTGCAAGTATGGTACGTACCCCTTGGGACATCCCGAGATCAAGGATCATCCTCCCGTGTCAGACTTGTTTGACCTACATGGACTCATTCAGTGTCGGGTCTTACCACCCACGGACCTCTACCATCCCGTGCTTCCTTACCGCGTCCATGGCAAGCTGCTGTTTCCTCTGTGTCGCACTTGTGCTGAAGAAGAGTTTGTTGGCTCCTGTCCCCACGGTGACGAAGACCGAGCATGGGTGGGCACCTATGTCAGCAAGGAGTTGCAGTATGCCGTTCAAGAGTGCGGCTATCAAGTCCTTGACATCTACGAGGCTTGGCATTTTGACAGTCTCACCACCTACGACCCTGACACGCAAGAGGGAGGATTGTTTGCCAAGTATGTGAACAATTTCTTCCAGATCAATCAAGAGGCCAGCGGATACCCTGAAGGTTGTACAGACCCCGAGGAGTACATCAGGGAGATTCAGCAAAAAGAAGGAGTCACGTTGGATCGTGCTCACATTCCCAAAAACCCTGGACTACGTGCCCTCGCGAAAGCCTGCCTAAACAACCACTGGGGCAAGTTTGGTCAACGTATCGGGTTCGACAGGACAGAGTACATCAGTTCTCCACAAAGGTACTTTGCCCTCCTTCGGGATGAACGGTGCCAAGTAAAGAATGTCAACATTATCAACGAAGACCTCCTCTGTGTCACGTATGAACCTCGCCCAGAATTTCACGACCCACATCCTGCTCACAACGTGGTGATTGCAGCCTGAGTCACAGCCCAAGCCCGTCTCAAGCTCTACTCCTACCTGAAACCTTTGGATCGCCGCGTCCTGTACTTTGATACAGACAGTATCATTTACATTCATCGTCCCCTACAGTACAACCCTCCCCTGGGAGATACCTTGGGAGAACTCACCGACGAGCTGGGAGGGGGCAATAGCATTCAGATCTTTGCCTCGGCAGGGCCCAAAAACTACACCTACAAGCTACGACATCCTCAACCCGACGGCAGTGTAGTAGCTGTCAGCAAAGTCCGAGGATTTACTCTCAATCACAGGGCAAGCCAATACGTTCACTTTGACAGCATGAAGAACCTCATCTGTAAGAGGGATCGAGTCAGCATCACAGTCCCCTATCCACGTCGGATCATACGGACAGGACTCCGCCAGAACAACACCTTGCTGTCCAAGGACACCAGCAAAGTGTACCACATGGTGTACACCAAGCGACGCGTGATTTACGATTCCGAAGGCATGCCCGTCGAAACACTACCTTATGGCTATAAGGGCGAGTGACTATGCCTGTGGACTCAACAAAGGGACTGTTGTTGTGGTTGCTGATCATGTCATGGACAAGAAAACTGGTGATACTGTATACATGGTTTGTTTCTTTGTATGTTTATCAAGAGTCATAAAAAACATCATGTGATGTATGGATATTCATGTGTCGTGTCATTTGTCTTCAGGGTTAGACCTGGTGGAGTCCATGGTCACCCTTTTTTATGATGATCTTGTTAAGCACAGACCTGGTGGAGTCCATGGTCGCACACCCTCCTAACACCTCATTGGTCAAACCCTGTTGTCACGTGTCATAAAGTCACGTGTCCTGACGTCACGCGTCATAAAGACCTCCTCAACGCAACTCCTCATTCCGACTTTAGTCGTCAGAGAGAGAGCACACACACACTCACCTCTTGGTTTTCGGTATGTTTCGGCACCCCCAAGCCAAAAAACACAAAAGGATGGAGTCCGTTCACTGTGATAAGCTCAGGACCACTCGCCTCAGTCTCGTCGTAGCCATCAAAGATATCGAAGCTGTGGTCGACAAATTGGTGGAGTTTAAACTCCTTACCCTCTTCATGAAGGCTGACATCATGGAGGTACCACAAACCTCTTACAATTGGATCAGAGCTTTATTAGATGTTCTGCCCCGGCGAGGACCCCAAGCTTACACCCTCTTTTGCAAAGCGTTGAAAGAATGTGGCGAGACAGACGCCATGAGAGTGTTGGGAGTAGAGACTCCCACAGAGACTCCCACAGAGACTCCCACAGAGACTCCCAGAGAGGCTCCACCCAGTGACAGACGACAACTGACTCTGCAGGATGTTTGGGATGATCGTAGAAGGCTGATCTTATGGAGGGACGGAGTCACGGAGTCACTTCTTAGAACAGGACAGAGAAGCGATGCAGAACCAGTCACAGTGACAGAGACGACCGAGTGATGTCATCCAAGGTCATGACGTCATCGCATGTGTGTGTATATATAAAGAAGAGTTTGTGTGTGAGACTTGTCATTCATCATCATGTTGTTCACGTTGCTGTTTGTGATCGCCACGTATCTGGAAGAGAGACACTTCTTAGAACAGATCAGACAAGCGGTGCAAGAGGCGGTGCAGAAGCAACAGGCTCGTGACGCCATGCGTGACGTCAATGCGTGACGTCAATGCGTGACGTCATAGCACGTGCAGCTGCTGTATAAAAAACTCGGGATCCATCGAGACGTCTTCAGTCGTACCAGTTCAGTCAGCATGGCAGCATCTCCACGTCAGCACAGTAAGTATGGTTTTCACTTACTTAACTCAACAAAGTACACGACCGCACAGAGCATTTGTAGGCCCGAGGGCATCATGCTTGCACAATGCAACCGTCGAAACGTTGATGTTAATATTCTTTTTCCATTTCATGTTATAGGTACTAGAGATTGTTCACTGCTCCCTTCTTCCAACATGGACCACATCATGAGGGCTGAATACATCCAATCCCCTTCGAGGTACTTTGCTCTTCTCCAGGATGAACATTATCATGTGAAGGATGTACTCATCATCCATGAGGACCTCATCTGTGTCACTTATACCGTTCGTAAGTCGGAATCCTCCAAAGAGACAAAAGTCAAGACACCCAAGGCCGTCCCTCCTAAATGGGTGGTGATACCACCACCAGGGACAACCCCTGCCGCCACAATGACGAGGAAGACACAGAAGGAGGAGGAGGTGGTGGTGGTGGTCAGCAAGAAGAAGAAGAAGAAAACACCCACCAAGAAGACCCTGGTTAATCCTATGGATACCCCGGCCACGGCTCCTCCAAAACAAAAGAAACAGAAGTTGGAGGAGAAGGTTCCCGTCAAGACATCCCCTAAGAAGGTGTCCAAGAGTATCTCTCACAAGGGTCCCTCTCCCAAGAGTGTCTCTCCCAAGAGTACTTGTCTCAAGAGTACCCTTCCCAAAGCTACCCCTCCCAAAGGTACCCCTCTCAAGGGTACCCCTCCCAAAGGTACCCCTACCACGAAGAAGACGAAGAAGAAGGAAGCCCCTACCACCCACACCACCACCAAGGCAGCAGACCCACAGAGTGTCAAGAAACAGATGACGTCTGATGTGCTGTGGAACAATGATCAGCAAACTGTTGATGTCAGCCCCGACAAGTTAGCCTCTCCTGCTAGCCCCGACGCAACACCCCACGATGAGTTGCCTCCTGATCTACAAGACTTGTATGATCTACTACCGATGCTGTCACCAGAGATGCCACCGTCGACTGTCCCCATGACTGATACAAAGCAGACAACAACAACAACAGTGTCAGGGGAGACTTCCGCTGACACGTCTGCTCATTCAGGTCTGATGACGACGGATCCCATGATGACATCCGTGATGGCTCCAGAGACGACTTCATCCGGGACGACTGCATCCGAGATGACTTCATCCGAGATGGCTTCAACCGAGATGACTGCATCAGAGATGATGCCTCCCGAGGACTATCCAGACATTCCCATGTTTAACGATGAAAATCATTTTCATCCTGGACAAATGGACTTTCTACGTTGTTCGACTTGTAATCCCCACGACCATTTGAACTGGTGGTGATCTGTTGTTGTTGTTGTTGTTGTGGTTCACAAGTTGTTGGTGTTGTTCCAATAAAATTCAACGTGAATGGTTTGAATGTGTTGTATATATCTTCAAGGTTCATCGATCCTTGAGGTCATTTCTGGTGTCACCTGCAGGGCGATAAGACGTATGTCAGGGACACTGTCAGGGACACTGTCAGGGACCATGTCAGGGACACTGTTAAGGGGCGACGACCTGGTGGATGCCATGGTCACCCCACTCACATTACGTCATCCTTTTACCATGTTGATTGCAGGCCCTACAGGGTCGGGTAAAACGTCGTTCGTCAAAGCGTTGCTGGAACACATGTTTCAACCAGGGATTCTCGATCTACCCCCTCAGGGGATCGTTTGGGTGTACAGTGAATGGCAACCCATGCACGAAGATTTGGAAGTGTTGACATCAAAGTTATACCTTCCCCTGACCTTTGTGCAAACCATGAGCGAAGCCAACACGCAGTTACCTGCAGCAGGGTCTGTTGGGGCTGGGGGTGGGGGTGGTTTGCCTGCACCCCACTGGTTGATCATTGACGATTTGCTGGGCGATCATAGCAAAGAGGAAGAGGCAGACGTGTTGCGATGGTTTACCAAGAAAAGTCATCATCGCAACACGTCCGTGTTGTACCTGACTCAAAACCTCTTTGCCTCAACACCTCATCATCGCACCATTAGTTTAAATGCTCACTATCTGGTGCTGTTTAAAAACCCGAGAGATGCCTCTCAAATGGATCACTTGACTCGACAAATCTTTCCAGGACAGACGGCTTTCCTTCGAGAAGCCTACGAGGATGCCACCTTGGCTCCTTATTCCTATCTGTTTCTGGACTTGAAACCCACCACGGCCAAAGAGCATCGTGTGCATACCCATCTCTTTCGCAACCCCACCACCCTTTACGTTCCCAAGTGATAAATAGCGCTGACTGTCGACCTGACCCATCAGTTGAGTCTGACCTGCCATGGGAAACAGACGAAAACAGACCCAGCCCCGCAAACGTGCTGTTGTTGCCACAGGCTTGTTTAAACCCGCTCATAAAACCCTCCCCACCACCTTGGGACGTGATCCCACCGAACGTCATCGCTCGGGTGTACAACGGTTGTACGAAAGTCTCAGAACACCTCTTCTTCCTGCTTCCACCTCCTCCTCTGCCAAACCCAGAAGACCTTCCTTAAAAGAGTTGTACCCCGCCACTCCCACCATGGCGGCAGCAGCAAACACGTTTGTCCCTGTCTATACGCATCGTGCTTCACCTGCCGTCACCTTGTCGCCTCCTTCTTCTTCTTTTGATGCCACCCCTTTGTTCTCGTCGTCGCCGTCTCCTACCATGATTCAACCCTTTCAACCCTTGACGTCTCCGGCCATGATTCAACGACCTCGTGCTCCTAGCTCCACCAAACCGACACGCTCCAAACCGACGACACGCAGAAGAGTCAAACCCATCCGCCTTGTGAAACGCTTGCCTTTGGCAGAGAGTGTGGCTATCAAAGGACGTCATCGGCTGTTGCAATGGTTTGCCATCGCCGTGAGAAATATGCGAGCAGGGCGTGTTCCTTTGAAAACGCAACACAAGACCTGGCTGTTGAGACACCAAGACGTCTTGACCAAGATCACTAATCCACGTTTGCCTGTGGATGAACGTCTGAATTACCTGATGAAACGCAGTGGCAGTGGAACGTTGGCAGGCGTGTTGACACGCATCTTGTTGAACTGGCAGTCCTACCTGCAGGAGGAACAACAGAAGCGACAGCATCCAACTCGTCGCCAAAGGAAACCTCAAGGGAAACCTCAAAGGCAGCCTCAAAGGTCACCTCAAAGGCCACCTCAAAGGCAGCCTCAAAGGAAACCTCAGGGGCGTCGTCACTCCAGGAAACAGACCAAGAAGGGCAACAACAAGAAAACAGACCCAGGGGCAGCCTTGACCCGCATGGTGTTACGAATCCAGAAGAAAAAGAAGAACAAGAAGACAATGGCATTACTCCCACTTCCTCCACCAACGCTACCCTAAATAAATAGAGGTATTCCATCCTTATCCTCGTCAGTTCCATGGTAGCAGCAGCAGCAGCAGGAACATCATGTCTGCCCGTTTGAAACGTCATAAAGAAGCGCTCTGTCATGTGTGTAGTCCTACAGCAACACCAGCCATGCAACAGGCTATTTTGAAACATGCTCCGTCTGAACTGATTCAAGCCATCTGCGAATGTGTGGTGAATTTGTATGGAGGTAACATTCCCATGACAGCACAGCAACGCCATCGTTTACAAAAGCATGGACCCCTCATGCATACGTTGATGAAAAAGAAAGTGTCTGTGGCCAAGAAACGCAAACTGTTACAACAGAAAGGCAGGGGATTGGGTCTCTTGTCTGCCTTGGCCTCGGTGGTGGGTCCTTTGGTGTCTGGTGTGTTGGGGCGATGATCATAAATACAGGGATCCTCTCGGATTGGGGTTAGTTGTCTCTGCACCATGATGAAGCATGCACGGAAAATGGTGATGGTCCCCGAAGAGGTATGGCAAAGTCTGCAAGACGAAAAACGACAACGTCATTTGCTCAAGTCCAACCTGTTGGAACAGAAACGGTTACACACGCTTCACGATATGGATACCCTCGTGCGTGATGACACGATTCCCTTCAGGGACAGAGAGCAGCAGTATAACACCTTGTTGCAACAGATGTTGGCGTTTCAAGACAAAGCAGCAGCAGCTGCAGCAACAACAACAACAGCACAACGCACCAGCCACACGCAACCATGGAACGGAATCCCTGCCAGCACCAGTCAGGAAGGAACAACACCCCTCGGGAAAGGAGGGACTCCCCCTTTCCTAGCTGCTCCCTGTAAGTACGGTTTTACTTACTGAATTACACTCTGGCCTGTGTAGAGGTCGCCTAGAAGTCTTAGGTCTACAAGTCTTAAGACTAAGAGAGCTGTCATCCTAAGCATGGAGAGCGCGAAGCCGGTTACAGAGTCACTGACTCATGTTGTTCTTTGATTCTTTTGTTTCAGAACACTCCTCCTCCTCCTCTGACCTCATTCTGAATGACGTGGTGCAAACGATTCCTAAAACGCTGCAAGCCAAGGCCAAACAGTTGATGGCACGGATACAAGCCCATCCTGACTTGGGTTGGAATGAAAACGGCCAATTCGTGGTGGAAGGGGAACCCATGCCTGGGACTCACATGGTGGATCTCATCAATGATCTGGTGCGACAACGTACCAAAGCAGATCCTCCACGGGGTTGGAACGTTCTGGCTGAGTATCTCGCTTCCAGCAACGTCCCTCATGAACTGATTGGCAACCCTCTCCGTTGGTCCTGGATGATGAAAACAAAAGGATCATCATCCACCACCCAGCAACCTGGCACACGACAGGCAACACCACCTGACACCCCTGTTAAACGTCCAGGAGGAGAAGCCTTGTTTTTAACACCACCTCAATCGAATCTTGCTGGCGTCAAGAAGAAGAAGAAGAAGACAGAGACTCCCTCTTCCCCTCTGAACCGAGTGCGTCAATGGATTGACTTTTAATCATAAAAGAGAGCAGAGGGTGACATCTACAACAGTGTTAGCATGAGACGTCCCAAGAGAAACAACAACAACAGCAGCAAGTCCTCCTCCTCCTCTTTGTCGCCTGCCTGGGCACGATGGCTTCACCATACTTATTACGATCCCAAACATCCGGCAGGCTATGGAGGGTGGCATGGTTTGTGGCAAGCAACAGTCAAAAGCAAGCCGTGGGATCCCAGAAAGGGAAATCCCAGAAGGGAAAACGACAGAAGGGGAAACCCCCACTCACGCAACATCAGGTTCGACAATGGTTGAAAACCCAGGACACGTACACCTTGCACAAACCTGCCCGACGATCCTTTTCCAGGGATCATTACCGTGTGAGCGGCGTGGACGAATTGTGGCAAGCCGATTTGAGCGACCTCCTCGCCTATCAGAAAGAGAACCAAGGTTACCGGTATCTGCTGTGTGTCATCGATGTCTTCTCCAAAATGGCTTGGGTGCAACCCATGAAGTCCAAGACCGGCACCACGTTGATCGAAGCCTTTCAACGAATCCTGAAACAAGCTGAAGGACGTGTGCCCTCCATGTTGCAGACGGACAAAGGGACCGAATTTGTCAATAAACCTTTCCAAGCCTTCCTCAAGAAACAGGACATTCATTTCTACACCAGCCAAAACCCAGAAACCAAAGCCTCGGTGGTGGAACGTTTTCAAAGAACGTTGAAAAACCGTATGTGGCGTTATTTCACCCAACATGGAACACGTCACTACCTCAAGGCTTTACCCCAGCTGATGCATGCCTACAATCATCGCATTCATCGCACGATCGGACAGCGACCCGTGGATGTGCATCCCCACAACCCTTACGACGAAATTCGGGTGTTGGATCACATGGAGCGTCAGAAGGAGGAACGGCAGAAGCAACGTCAGCAGAAGCACCATCAACACCAGCATTCTCTCTTGTTACCTGGGACCCGTGTTCGCTTGAACAAGACCAAAGGGAACTTTGACAAAGGGTATCTTCCCAACTGGACCAGCGAATTGTTCACCGTGGAACGCGTCGTGAAAGGGCGTGTGCCTCCTGTCTACCGAGTGAAAGATGATCATGGAGAAGTGCTCCAAGGCACCTTTTACCCCGAGGAACTACAACCCATTCAGAAAACGGATGACGTGTACAAAGTCGATCAGGTCTTGAAACGTCGACGGCGTCAAAAGAAGGACGAAGTGTTAGTGAGGTGGTCAGGTTACCCGGCCAGCTTCGATTCATGGATCCCTGCGGCTCATTTGGTCTTTTAAATAAGGGTGGCATCCCTCTGTCACCGTCATTTGGGTCATACTCCCTGCCCAATCATGCAGAGCGAACCCAGGCTCAGGTGCAAGGAGAACAACAACAAGGCTTCCTCCTCCTCCTCCTCCTCACGTTGGTGTTGTTTTGGCATGGACTTGCCACGCAGTGAAGTGGTGTTTTTCTCCCAAGTGTTGCTGATATATGGCGTGGTCGTCATGAGCATGGTTCAGTTGGCATTGGACCACGGTGAGAAACAGTTGTGGACAGCGTTGTTGGCCAGTTCGTTGGGATACTTGCTCCCACAACCCACGTTGGTATCATCGTCGCCGTCATCGTTGACTTCTTCTTCTGCTCCTGCTCCTGCTGCCGCTACCGCATCTTCGACTCCCTCCGTGTCCAGTCTGGTTCCCTAAGCGCAAGGATGGCCATGTCCTTGTTTTCCTCCAAGCGGGACTTTTACGTCACCTTACCCAGCGATGCGTCCATGGATGTTCATCCCGACAACAAGGTGAACCATTACGAAGTCAAACTCCCCTTTCCCATTCAAGTGAATCGTCAAGAGTGGGAAGTGGGCGTCAGTGAACTTCATTTTCCCATGACGTGGTACAACGTGTCGTACCCCTTCAACTGGTTTGTGCTTCGCGTGAACTTGGAACGCTTGACCAGGATTTACAGTTCAGGAGCACCGGATGAGACCGTGATCGAAGAGAACCCAGGCATCATACGAGCCGTCAGCGAAAAGGTGATCATTCCCGAAGGCGTGTATTCCGCTCGAGAACTGGTCCAGAGACTGAACATCCTGCTTCA
The DNA here is from genome assembly GCF_037392515.1 of Haliotis asinina. NCBI lineage: Eukaryota > Metazoa > Mollusca > Gastropoda > Lepetellida > Haliotidae > Haliotis > Haliotis asinina. The sequence continues at coordinate 11,315,302 of NC_090283.1, read as the reverse complement.
GCGTGCCTGTGCACGATTGTTGGAAAAGCATACAGCTAATGTGTACCAGGCGGATGCCAGAGGTCGTTACACCGTCACCGTGAACTACCCCAAGGAAGAACTCCGATTTGAAATGCGCGGCCCAACGCACGTCAACTTTTATGCTCCCACACCGAAAGACATGTGCAGGGCCATCTCGGGTTCTTCCTGCAAAACAGCCACCCAACCAGACCACGATGCCATTAGGTCTGCCTACACCACGCAACTGGTGTTGCCTGTTTCCTTGGTACGCATGCTCGGATTCATGCAACTCCCCGTGGTCGACGAAGCAGAGGAAATAAGTCAAGTCTCCACTTACCCTGTCCAAGTGAGTGTGTTTGACCGTCCTCTTGTGGTGGGGGAACAGGAAGCCGACCATCTGGCTGGCTTTGATACGGTGTACGTCTACTCGGATGTGGTAGAAGATCAAATTGTTGGGGATACCATGGCTCCCTTACTGATGTATGTTCCCGTATCTCGTCGAATGATGGAAGACAGCGTCGTGATGAAAACTCCCCAGCATGTACGCTACATGGGATTGCGTCAGGGAACCACAGATGCCATTCAAATCTATTTAATGGATGACATAGGACGACCCGTGCCATTCCAGAGTGGGAAGACCATCGTGACACTCCATTTCCGTCCCCGTCGTCTGGGCACGTACTGACATGGTAGGACATCAGTGTATCCGACACCGGTGCAGCACCTGCTTGGGTGGCCTACAACAACAAGGACGAGGTTTAGCCGCGTACCGAGGTCGCATTCATCAACGCGGGAGAGGTCTCGGAAACATCTTGGGAAGCTTGGGCCATTCAGCCCTCTCCATGCTGAAGACGGTGGAAAAATCGGCTCTCAAAACCGGTGTGAAGATGCTGCCAGGCTTAGTGCAAGATATTCGTTCTGGACGTCGTAGTGTACGGGACAGTTTGAAACATCATGGAAAACAGGCCTTACTGACCACCTTGCAGTCACAGTCATCACCGGCACACAAAAGAAAACGAAATCCGTCATCTGGTCCCATAAAGAAGAAGAAGAAGAAGAAACAACAACAAAAACGTCAAGCTTTGTTTTGAGTCGTCATGGAACTTTGTGACATTGGACTTGACATAAAAAAGGATCATTCCCATGAACAAGGGTCAGTTCAACACCAGACACGAACCTGTCAAGACCTGTTGGGCAGACCTGTTGGGCAGACCTGTTGGGCAGACCTGTCAATATGATGCGCCGGGATGCTTGTGAATGTGTCAAGTCACAGTTGGATCTCTTTTCGGTTCCCCCTGTGGTGACGTCAGTTCAAGAGGGTCAGTGGATTCGATACAGTCCTCTGGCACCCCCTTCGGTGGCGGGTCCCCTCCAGTTTAACATTGCCAACCCTGTGAATGCGTACATCCATTTGAATCAGTGTTACCTTCGCATCTGCCTCAAAATCAAGAATACCGATGGCACGGATGCCACTCATGATGGGGATGACCAACTCGTCATGTCCACGGTGAACAACATGATGCATTCCCTCTTTCGAGAAGTGCGTGTGCAAGTGGGACACAACCAGTTGGAAATCACCCCCTCCATGGGAACCTATCCCTACCGAGCCTATTTGGAAACGTTACTGAGTTATGGGAAGGCAGCCAAAGGGACGCATCTCCAGTGCCCAGGATGGTACACCGATGAAGCTGGAAAAATGGATGACTTCAATGCCGTCGCTCAGAATGTCAATGCAGGACTCGTCGCACGACGGCGGGTCATTTTACCCACCCGAGAAGTGGAACTGACAGGACGTCTCCACTGTGACCAGTTTCTCCAAGACCGGTACCTGGTGGATGGCGTCCCCATGAAACTAGAACTGATTCGGAGCCCGAGTGATTTCTACTTGATGAGTGCTGGAGATGTGGAATGTCGATTTGAACTGACCAAAGCCGAGTTTTACGTACGCCAAGTCAACATCGATCCTGCCATACGGGAACAGCACGTGAAACACATGTCACCAGGAGTCACGGCCAAATATCCTTTGACCCGAGTCCAAGTCACGGCTCACGACATTCCAGGAGGAGGGCGCGATTTCCACAAAGATCAACTGGTGGGAGGACAACTGCCCAAACGCGTGGTGTTGGGACTGGTGGACAACGATGCTTTTGTCGGTAGCAAGGAAAAGAACCCCTTCCATTTCAAACACAACAACGTGACCAGTCTCAAACTGAAACTCAATGGCCAGGAAGTGCATGGCACAGAAATCAAAAGTGACTTTCAGAACAACAGTGGTTCGCTCAAACAGTTGTACATGAACCTGTTTCGCAACACGGGACACCTGTGGCAAGAACATCCCTGCAACCTCACCCTAGACGAGTTCAGGAACGGATTCACCCTGTGGGTGGTGGACTTGACGGCAGATCTGGGAGCAGACGAAGGTCATAACTACCCACGACACACGGGCAAGTTGGGACTCGAACTCCAGTTTGCAGAACCCTTACCACGTCCGGTCACCCTCGTCTGCTACGAGGAATACGAAAGCGTGTTGGAAATTGATCGGTTCCGCAACGCTCTGATGGTCTAAGGATGGATGGACTGACGACCAAGGACTTGAACGCCTACGTCCAACAGGACCCCCTGCTGCGACCCCTTTACCAAGGGACTTTTGCCCGAGATCACTTTGCCATCACCGTGCTAAGTGAACGACACGGACCTTATCCTAAAGCTTACATCGTCAACACGGACCCCAGTCATCTCCCGGGACAACACTGGGTGTGCGTGTATCGTCCAGCACCGGGTGTCTTTGAGTACTTTGACAGTTATGGCGTCCCTACCCACTACTATGGACCAAGGTATTCTATAAGTGATCCCTACCAACTGCATCCGGACGTTCGGCATGTCATGGCCTACACAGGATGGCTCGCACAGCGGTGGAATGTGAATTCACTTCAACCCTGGTTCAGTAGCTCTTGCGGAATGTACTGCCTGTTTGTCCTGGCTCATCGTGCCCGTGGATGGACTTTCGACGACGTGATGGAACAGTTTGATCCCTTCAACACCCTCGTCAATGAAGAACGTGTGAAACGCTGGTTTCAACTCACACGCCTACCAGACAACAACAACAACGACGTCCAGGATCCACAGCCCTGTCAAACATGTTGTTCTTATGGTTCTGATGTTATGATGTTCTCTTCATGTTCGAGTTCCTACCGTTTGTAAACAAAAGATCAGGGACGCCCCTAATCCTGACTCTTTTGTCACCATGGTTCTTGTTAGCGGGGGAAATAAAACGTTGAAAAAACCAACACACATGCCTTGTTATGATTGTCATAGCATGAAAGCATTCTTTAGAGAAAGTTGGATGGCCCTGAAAAGGGCCGGTTTTTTTTTCGTTGTGGTGATCACAACGACCACAGGGGCGGCATCATGCACTGGCACGGGTGAATGGTTATCTTGGTTTTCACGGGGCACTTGGCCCCGTGAGTCAGCCGGCGATGATAAGTATCTTTCAACACCATGCCGCAATACACGCATTGAAAAGTCCCGCTGTAGTCATCTGTGCCCTTGCAATACACGGGCAACCCTCCCTGGCATTGGCAACACTGCCAAGCTGGCAAGTGTCGCCATGATGGAAAAGCCGGTGGTGGTGGAGGGATGGGCGCTCGCGATGGTGGGGGTGTCTCCACGGAGATCAGTTCTAGATCCCAGTTTTCTTCCATGGTTGTCCGCTGTCGTCCTTCTCCTCATCTTATATAACAGAACTCAACCAATCACAAGACAACACCTCACGACCATGACGTCATGACCTCACGCGCCATGATGACGTCACGATCTCACGTGCAAGCACGACGTCACGGCTGTGACGTCGTCGAGGTTATATAAACGTGGCCATGACTAGTCACCCTCACATATCGCCGACTCCGTGTGTGACGAAGATATGGATACACGTAAAGTGAAAATGGATCGACCAACCCCTTACCGAAGAAACTGTGGACGAAAACAGTGTCTCCGGTGCAGCCCGAAGAAGGAAGAAGAAGAGAAAGAAGGGACAACGCCCCTCATTCCTACCACCACCACCACACCCTCACCACCACTAGAACCGACCATCAAGATTGAAGACGGTGGCGACGACAACGACGACGGAACGACGGGAGCTGGCACGACAGCGCGACCACCACCACCAACAACAACAACAACCACCGCGAGAACAGGCACTACAGCCAAGAAAACAGCCAACACGGAAATGGTGCCATTACAAGAATTAGCAGACCAATGGCGATTCATCATGTGCCCTACCTGTCTGAAAGCCCGTCCATCCGATCGATTCGATGTCGTCCCCACAGCCAAGTTTTACGTATGTCTCTATTGTGGTGGGGGTGTCCCCAAAGGAACACAATCCCTCCACGATGACATTTGTCCCGGCAAATATGTTTTCCGAGGACTCCAACTCATCTGCCGATGCTGACTGTGAAGCATCCACACCTCACGGCCCTTTTCAGGGCCACCCACATGCTCCCTAAAGACTGCATGAAACACGATGCATCCCATCCCATCGCCGTCGCCGTCGTTCCACTCACTCTTCCCTCCTCCCCCTCTCTCCCACCTCTCTCCCCCTCTCCTTCCCTTCCCTTCCCTTCCCTTCCCTCGTCCCGTCCCGTGCCGTCCGTCTGCCGCCATCTTGAAACACGTTTCCTTCTCGCGAGATCACGCGAGATCACGCGAGATCGTGCACAAACCACCGTTGCTTAGCAACACCCCCGTTGCTAACGACCACGTCACACCCCCGTACACACCAACTCATGACGTCATCCGAGAACAATCGAATGACGTCACCATGCGGGTCACGTGACCGGAAGTGCCGCCATCTTGAAAAAGACCCCAGAGAGACGCTGTTCACTACTAATGTGTTAAGCCCATTTCTAGTTCCCCGGTGTGATGCAGTCTAAGTAAACTTATCCTCAGTACTTTTCGTTACACTTCACTACTGAGTCTAACAAAACCTTATGGGAGGTCGCGTCAGGTAACCTTTGAGATTGACCAATGAAAACACAGCTTACCAAATCGCGAAAGTGGACATTCGCACATACCTTATGAACTTTTTATCTCGAAAAGATTCGTACCCGAACGATTCCGAATGCTATTTAGCGTACGCTAGCTTCCAGGAGATGCACACTGCGTACGTACAACCATGACAACGGTGAGTAAACAGTCGCTGAAAATGGTGTTTTGGGCAATATTCAAGGATGTCACCCTACGGAAATATTAGCTAATGGTAACCATGTCAACAGAAACCCCAAACCCTATATACTGCAGATTTTTGTTTGTAGAGAGATCTGTGTCAGTGACCTGAATATTTTGAAAGTCCCTCCGATCCCTAAATACACTGTCCCAAAAAAGAAACGCATAGGTGAAAATCCAATGTTATGAGAGATGATTTATTAACTTAAATTGCACAAAAAGTAATGGAACTTGAGCAATGATAATTCACACGGTTATTAACAAATGTGTGTCAAGACATATACAATCATTCACAGTGGTATTAAGCGTCTCTATTTTCCATGGCATAGTGAGAAAGTCAGTATCTGGTGTGACCACCACGGGCATCAATCACTGCTCTGCATCGCCTGGGCATTGACTGTATAACACGTCGTATCCGCCTTTGTGGGATTCTTCTCCACTCATCTCGCAAAGCATTCACCAACTGTAGACGTGTCTGTGGCTGCGGCTGTCGACGTCGTAAACGTTTACCCAATTGGTCCCATAAATGTTCAATTGGGTTCAAATCCGGCGATTTTGAGGGCCATGGAAGAACTGTAATGTTGTTGTTGGCAAGGAAATCCGTGGTAATGCGTGCTGTGTGCGGTCTTGCATTGTCGTGCTGGAAAATTTCCCTTCTAGCGTCAATTGTAGGAACAACATGACGGTTCAGAATTTCATCCCGGTAGCGTACAGCATTGAGATTGCCTTGCACATGCACCAACTGTGTCCTGCCGTTCATAGATATGCCTCCCCACATCATTACACCTTACCACCGTGTCTGTTGACCTCACGAACGCACTGTCGAGCATATCTCTCATTTCGACGTCTGTAAACACGCATCCTTCCATCATGTCTGTACAGCAGAAAACGTGACTCATCGCTGAACCAGATCCTCCTCCAATTCAAGAGGTTCCATGCCCGAACGTTCCTGCACGAAGACGTGCACGACGGTGATGGGGATGCAGAACAGGTCCTGCATGAGGTCGCATAGGTCGAATTCCATGCTCTCTTAGGCGATTCCTGATGGTTTGTGGAGAGACTCTACGCAGCCCAGGAACGTGATCAGCGGTATACGTAGCAGTGACGGCCCGATTACGCAGATGAAGCACCCGGATGTAGCGGTCTTGTGCTGGAGTTGTCGCCCTTGGTCTCCCACTCCTTGGACGGTCTCTGGTCGAGTTGTGTTGCGTGTATCGTTGCCAGAGACGGGAAATCGTGCTCTGCCTCACATTCAGACGTCTGGCAACTGATGACTGACTTTCCCCAGCTTCCAGACGTCCAATGGCTCTATTTCTGTTTTCTTCATTTAACCTTGGCATTTTTCGCGTTGCATAGAAAGAAATTCGAAGAATGAATCGCAACAGGACCTGTCCCCTTTTATAGCCATCATAATCAAGATTGAGATCCTGCATTTGCACGTGCATAATGCTTTCAGATTTTCCCACGTGCAGATTATACAAAGCGTTTTCAAGGTGCTGTGGTGTGGCGAATAATCACCAGAGGTTGTGTTTGTTTGTCTGTTTTGGTTGTATTGACTATAAAAACACTTAATATTTACATTAATTGTCATTCCATTCCATATTTTCCGAAAAAATCTACTTTAAAAATGAGATTTCAGCTATGCGTTTCTTTTTTGGGTCAGTGTAGTAGCCCTTGTCTGATTGGTTAAATCTATTTAACCGTCTCGCCTTTGATTGGACCTGACGCGACCTAGGTTTGTTAGACTCAGTGGTGGAGTGTAACGAAATACACTGAGACTAAGTTTACTTAGACTGGGCGTGATATTGCTGCGGTATTGCTAAAATCGGCGTAAAGCTAAACCCAGTCACTGTTATCTCCATAGTCACCAATACAACCACAGGAAGCTGCGGTCATGACAACGACATCATTCCTTTCTGTTTTATTGCTAAACCCCACTCACTCACTCACTCACTTCTAGTATTCTACAGAAATGAGGGTTAAAACAGCTTCATTCTAATTTTCTGTTACATAAAATAACAAACTTGGTGTATTTACATTTCCGTCAATTTATATCTCCATGTAATATTGAACACACTATTAACAGTTTACATTACCAAACGAAGACCCGCTTCCAGCTCCCATTTCCCTGACACGGCACTAAAACTAACCGTGAAAAAACTGGACCTACATGTTCGAAGCTCTCTTATCGCCAAAATATAACGCATGACACTTATGACTATCTTAGTGCTAAGAGAGCTTAGAAAATCTAAGCCCTGGTGCAAAATTCAATAGACTCGAGATAGGGCTAAATAGTGATGAGACACAAGTAGAGGGACGACATTGTTATGCCGTCGGCTATAAAGGCAAGTACATGATGCAAGCACATTCTGTGTTGTTCTCAATCGTTGCTAGGAAACATCCGGGATGTTTCATATTGTTATAAAACTCTTAACATGCAGCCAAAATAGCGATATCTTTGACAATATCATTTCTAATCAACTTGTAAAAGATAGAATAGAAAACCCATATCTGAAACGGAATCAGATTCGCAGAAACAAAATCGGTTCCAGATGTGATGGAAATGGTGAGACTGTGTAAAGTGCGCCCTTGAGATTGGTTTGTCGTAAGCATAGTGGGTCTAGCTTTGCGCCGCACTCAGCAATATCTCGGCTGTATGGCGGAGGTCTGTGAATGATCGAGTCTGGACCAGACAATCCAATGATCAACAGCATGAGCATCAGTCTACGGAGATGGGATACGATGACATGTGTCAACCAAGTCAGCGAGTCTCACCACCCGGTCCCGTTAGTCGCCTCTTACGACAAACATTGGTTACTGAAGACCAGTTCTAACCCGGATCTTCACTGCTCTGACTTAAGCATAAGAAAGGATACTAATCAGAGATTGGTGGGCTTGAAGACGGTACAAGTAGGGCATCGCCCCTTGCGAAGTAGAGAGTGTGATCGTGCAAACTGTGTCCTTGACCTTGTCTCAACTGGGAATAGCAATGGATTCGCAGCACCATCGATGTGGTGGTGGACTTCGGTATAAGCACACACAGTATCGATGCACAAGTGATGAACGTGTTGTCAAGAAAGTGCCTAGCTTTTAAGTATAATGACGTATAAGAAAAATGTGTTCTTGACCTTGACCTTGACCTTGACTTGGAAATAACTGGTTTCGAGGCACATCGAGGTGGTGATAGTATATTGGTGGGGTATGTGCTACTGACCCATGTGTAACGTCAGCACAAGTATATATACATTATCGTTACAAAACTGGTGATCATGCTGTCAAGCGTGTTTTGCCTTGTAGTCATTCTTACAGTTTCAAGTCACAACAAACGAGCTGAAATGTTTTAACAAAACCTCACTTCCATCACAGTCATCACAAGCCATGTGAATGGCCCCTATCAAAAAAGAATAAACGCTCTTCAACTATAAACACTCATAAATCATATTCAAACACATAAATCAGATTTTATGCACTCTAGTGGTCGTGAAAGCATTTAACGTTACTTCAAGTGAATTATCACTGTCTTAATGATTTTAAAATAACATGGGGGTTTAAGGGCAGTCATGGCAGACTGCCGGGCCTTTAACAATAAGTCATCTGCTCCGACCCTGCCATAAATAATCCCACGACAAGGGACGGATACACAGGTACTTAGTTTTCAATTAGCCTGTCTCTCCACAGCGTTGCCGACTCATCGGAGTGAGTCTCTATCTGTGATAAGAAACCGCGAGGGTCTCCCCTGTCGCTGATCGCCCATTGAGGGAGCGTTCATTTCGTCGAGGAGTCTCGGGGAGCAATCATTGTGATATATCGCACAATATCTGGTTTCAGAGATAGGGCTACTTAATGACGTGTTATCAGAAAGGATCGTATTTGTCAACCTCCTCCTTTGTCCCGTGAACCTGGCGGATCAAACAATTTGTCCCCTCTGCTTCAATGACTTTTCCCGCCGTATATCACGCAGGCTCGCCATTTCGTCGCCAATCAGAAACATCGTTTCAGGTTACCTGGCCAACGTGAGGATAACAAGCTCCCAACAGCGATGTTACTTACCTGTGAGATAGGAGCCGCGTGATTACAGTGCAGGGAGTAGTGATTATGATGATAAATAGCTCTTGCGATAGGGAAATGACAAGAAAAAACAACCAGTGTCGATCTCTTGTAGTACATGAGTCTATCGGCTGCTGATAGTGTTGCAGATTTGCGGCTGTCAAGAATAAATCAAGATGAGATCCTGGGGCAAATGTCTGACGAGTGCGTTAGATTAAAGCAGCCATTGGAAGTGTATGTCTCCACGAAAATGGCTCCATAATGACAAAACATTTCAACTAATGTGCATCACGTACATACCTTGCAGCATAAATAGCAGCAGCTTTTAGACCCAGATACTGCAATAGACACAGGTCTTTATATAAACTTTTGCGTTGTTCCGTCTTGGAGATCAAATTCAGACTTTTTCGACAATATTTGGCCTGGATTGGGTTCACATTAGAACATCATGCGCCAGATCCAACTCTCAGAACGAACAGCTGTAGCTATATCAGCCGAAACAAATGACATCTGTTTAAGACAAAATGCTGCACTGTGGTTTCGATGTTCACACTATCGACCCGTAATTTGACTGGTCCTGACCTTATACCTGTTCGCCATAGTTACAACTGCAATGTTCCTGTTAATATTTCTTAACTCGCCACAGTTACTGGGCTCATCCCGTTTTCTTAACGCATCTCCAACCTATTCAGTGAACAAGGGTCTAACACATGCAAAGGTGGTGGGGTAGCCTAGGGGTTAAAACGTTCGCTGATCCTGACGAAGACTTGGGTTCGACTTCCTACATGGGTTTAATGTAAACCCATTCCCGGTGTCCCCTGCCGTGGTACTGTTGGAATATTGAGAAAAGCCTCTTAAAACTAAACTCACTCACCCAACACATTCTCGTTGCCAGAACGGAATGAAGAGGTCAATCACAGTGGGTTAGCTGATTATAATGTAATATTTTCATGACATGCTTACGCTTTGACTCACTGATCAAAGTGACCCAGACTAGATTAGTTATTAGGCGACGGTGTATATCTGGAATATAACTGTTTATGATAAGTAATCCCGTTAATTAACGCACTGCCAAACCGTCAGGAGAAGGATGGCGATTTCGTGAACGAGGTAAGAGTTTGTTATAAGGCGAGTACCAGGGCCAGAATCACGCTCGTCATCGTATCCTGATTACGTGCATCGTTGCTCATGTCAATCACAGGATGGTGTGGTGCAGACTCGGTTATTTGAATCACTCCGTCACATCATTAGAGTATTGCTTAAAGACGCGTTAAAGGGTTTTAATCTGCCTGCATTCTAGCTTTGGGCGTTAAAAGGTTTTAATCTGCCTGCATTCTAGCTTTGGGCGTTAAAGGGTTTTAATCTGCCTGCATTCTATCTTTGGGCGTTAAAGGGTTTTAATCTGCCTGTATTCTAGCTTTGGGCGTTAAAGGGTTTTAATCTGCCTGTATTCTAGCTTTGGGCGTTAAAGGGTTTTAATCTGCCTGCATTCTAGCTTTGGGCGTTAAAGGGTTTTAATCTGCCTGCATTCTATCTTTGGGCGTTAAAGGGTTTTAATCTGCCTGTATTCTAGCTTTGGGCGTTAAAGGGTTTTAATCTGCCTGTATTCTATCTTTGGGCGCTAAAGGGTCACATCTGCTTCTATTGTACCTTCTGAACATTAAAGGATCATATTTGCCTCTTTCCTATCTTTGGAAGTTAAAGGCTCATATCTGCCTCTAGTCTATCTTTGGACGTTATAGGCTCATATCTGCCTTTTTCTATCTTTGGGCGTTAAAGGGTCATGTCTGACTTTTTTCTGTCTTTGGAGGTTAAAGGCTCATGTCTGCCTCTATTCTAATTTTGGGCGGTAAAGGCTCATATCTGCCTCTAGTCTATCTTTGGGCGTTAAGGGGTCATATCTGCCTCTATTCTATCCTTTGGAGGTAAAAGGCTCATACCAGCTTTTATTCTGCTTTCTGAACGGTGTTTGCTTGTTGTTTAACACTACATTCAGCAATACCCAAGCTATACTATGACAATATTATTATGTACAGTGTCGATCGGGAATAAGCAATCCAGTGATCGACATCATGGCCATCGCAGTGGAAAACGATGACAAATGTGAGCCAGGTGAACGAGTCTGACCACCCGATCCCGCCACTTGCCTGCCACCAGCAAGGACTGTTTCAGCAGCTCGGATCATGATCGATCTACCTCTCGGTAATACATAGTACCGCCTGCAGTTTAAAATGACAAATTTGTCTACATTCTGTCTCTTGGGGGTGAAAGGGTAACACATACATATACTCTAATCCTTGGTGTTTAAGATCACATATACTACTTTCTGTCACGAGGGTGTAAAAAGCTTCCATCAGCCCACGCCTTACCGTGTAAGATTACATGAACAATCCTCCTTCATTCAAACTCTTAGATGTTAAAGGATCATTCTCCCTACTGAGGGACAAAGACCCATATCTGCCTATATTCTACAAGTGGCTATTATAAGTCCATTCTCAGTCCACGTAACGTCTATCTCTTGGAAACTGAATGGACACATTTACCTCTTGCCAACATCTGGAGGTTACGGGGCAATATCTTCTTACATTCTAAGGGCGTTAACTGGTCATATTTACAGTCATTCTACCTTTCACGTGTTAACTGGTCATATTTACCCACATTCTACCTTCCGGGCGTTTACTGGTCAGATTTATCCTCATTCTACCTTTCACGTGTTAACTGGTCATATTTACCCGCATTCTACCTTCCGGGCGTTTACTGGTCATATTTACCCTCATTCTACCTTTCACGTGTTAACTGGTCACGTTTACCTACATTCTACCTCCCGGAGGTCAGCTGATCATATTTACCCTCATTCTACCTTTCACGTGTTAACTGGTCACATTTACCTACATTCTACCTCCCGGGCGTCAACTGGTCATACTTACCCTCATTCTACCTTCTGGGAGTTAACTGATCATATTTACCTACATTCTACCTTTCCTGGCGTTAACTGATAATATTTACCTACATTCTACCGCCCAGTTGTCAACTGATCATATCTACCTACATATGTTTACCTGGAATAAATGAAATTGGTTTTACGTCGCTTTAAGTAATATTCCAGCAATATCACGACGGAGAATACCAGAAATACGCTTTACACATTGTAACCATATGCGGAATTGAACTTGCGTTTTCGGCGTGACGACCGATCTCTTTACCCACTAGGCTACCCGGGAGGTTAGAGGGTATATCCGCCTACGTGTTACCGATTTGGGTTTAAAGCCTCGAATCGACCCATATTCCATAACTTGTGGTAAAGCTACCTTATGTTTACCTCCTTGGGTTTGGGATCACGTTTGTCATACTACTAGAAGATAACAAAACCATCTCCACAGTAATTCTACGTCATTGATTCCACAAAGCCATATCTACCAACATTATACCTCCCAGTGATTGCAGAGTATTGTCTACAGAAACCTAACTACATTCTATCATACCTCGATCCTGTAAGCAAGAAGTGTCTGCTCGTGATAAGATGATAAAATACCGAGTTTGAAACAACTGACTGTTAAGCAATCACAAAAAAACGATCAGAGAATATGCGACGGATTCTTATCCGGCGGCACCTTTAGCACCTGAGGCGTTGGTTTAATTAGGATGTTCAGCATATTTGTTTGTGTTGGAGAAGAATCTGTCTTACTATTGCGACGACGCTGCTAACATGTCGGGGCGCGGAGCCATGAGGCGAACGGTCACGTCGAGACGAAATATAAATCAAAGCGAAGAGATTTCATTATTGGAGTCATTGTGTTGGCACAAAACCATTGAGCTAGGGTCGCTCAGTGGACGTTATAGACTGAAACCGTCTCGTTGAAGTGCTGGCACCGTCTACAAGAACTGAAGTTAATGTGCCGTCGTCTCTCCTATAAGTTGAGTTCATTAAAATACCTGTTCCCTTTTTGTGACGTGAGAGGGATTTGATTGGCTCAAGCGCGCGGACCTCAGAGACGACAAAGAAGTGATACGCATGTTAATTGGTAATAACTGCCTGTGAGAGTATGAGTGTATGTGTCGATGTGGGTCGTAGACTACAAAGAGTACTTTTGCGACGACATAAGTTAGAAAAACAAGCAGTTTGCTGTTTCAACTCTGAGTACCACACTGTTGAATTTGGAGTAAACATCAATTACCAGTTACTTATGAACTTTCATAACTACATGTGCTCAAAGAATGTTATGGCCTTCTCAGTTAGATAATATCAAACTGTCATTCCCTAACAGACATCAGTCTAACTATGGGAATCCGAGATGTCTCGTAAATTGTCTAATAAAATTCCACCCAATGACTCACGGGAAATGTCAAGGTCGCAGGCGAACCAAGACGTTGTGTGAACGAATGTTCCAAAACACGTTTCCGTCAAGGGAATACTCGGTCCCACTTGCGGTACTAGGTCTTTAACTGGGTCCTCATAAACATGGGAGGATAACGGAATAGCCATACTCTGGGCCATGCCGCCACGAAATAAACAATATTACAGAAACCAGCAAAAAAAAAGATCTTTACATATGTATATATCATCCATGTAATTAAGTCTCTCTGGAGTAAATGCTTGGCATTTAGTTCTGCAAGAACAGTATATATACCACTGCTGGTTTATGGGTATGTAGCAAATTCGTGATTTCGTTAACATGGAACATATGCCATGGTTTGTTGGTAAGTTTACGAAACGATGTATTCAGACAAACGAATAGCTTCGCCTTCGGGACTTATTCGAATAAAAAGCGAGAACAACGGTTTGGCGTCAGTTTGATAACTGCGGAGCCGGGGCGATGCTTTTAGATTACGGGCAAGGTAAATATTGGATCTAATGGTTCGCAATAAACCTGCAGCGCCAGTTTGGGAAAAACTCATGCTTAAGACGGAATACTCTCTGACACACGGGGCATACAAGCACCACTTCCGAAGTGGCCATGGCGGGGGTCTCTTAAAGGGGCAGTGTCTGTCTTCGGGAGACTATATTCAAAATTTTCTTATGTCAATCACTCGATAATGTCTGCCATAAGGGCGAGGTATTTCAATGGCATATTCATCGAATGTTGGCTGAGGTTGATACATGTCATCGTATCCCAGTGCTTTGATCAATGTTCATGCTCCGACCCACTCTGCACTCTACCAGGCGATGCTGACTGTGGCGGAGAGGGGTACGTATGCGGAAGTCATCTGAGGCGTAGATGTCATCGGCCGGGGTGTTCAAGGGACGCAACTCAACACAACAATTTCGTTCCTTGAGCATATCAGGAAACCTAATTTGTTCGTTCGTTAATCTTATATTTCTACGATTATTACACCATACCCGTGATTGTGGGTTTGAACAGGATCTTAAACATCTGAGGCCTGCGTTATGTCGGGTTTTCCTCCCCATTAAGCTCTATTGAACCGATATTTTGCAGACATCGATCCTCGGCAAAACTTCGCTGACACTGATTGATAATTTCTATATATGATACGTTTATCAGTAAATAAACCGTTGGTACGTATTGTGTATTATACCACATGTCTGTGTATTTATGCATCATTACACGCCTCCATCCCTCCATAGGCCCGTCCATCCATCCATACGCCCATCCATTCATATGCTCATCCGTCCATACCTACATATGCATACATGCACGCACCCACGCACGTACATACATACACAATCTCTCACACGCGCATAACCGCAAATACAGGCACACACACAAGCATACAGATATGCGTCCAGGTAAAAACAGTTGAAAGCACTCACACACTCACCTACCCATACGCTTTGTCACCCTCTCTCTCCCTTTCTCTCTCTCTTTCTCTCTCTCTCTCACTCTCTCTCTCTCTCACACACACACACACACACATACACACATGCCTTAAAGTCTTTGAAGTTGCTGTCTCTCACATCGACTTAGATAAACAAATACCTAAATCGAAACAACTTTTCTAATTACTCATTTGGCAGCAAAACAACTAAATTAACTTCTCGGATATGAGAAATAGAGAAATCAAGATTTTACCAATCAAGCGCCGGAATGCGCTTTGATGTTTAACCGTCCATGTCAAAGTTGAAATCAGAGGTTCTATTTTAAAATTGGCGTCGCTGTGAACACTGCCGCCGAGACTTTCTTTCATCGTATAGAGTCGAAGCCAAACTACGGCGACAAGTCGTCTCACTACAACACATTATAAACCTATCCTTTCTTGAATTAGAATAAAACGCTATTTGATTTCCTCGTGTTTCTGGGACCTCTTTTGATGTGCGCAATCACTGGTCATGGGCAATTAGCAAAATGTTGATACCACGTGACCCGCGTGACCTTCTCACTTTCGCCTGTATTATTGCGCCGTATTCTTGGCGGCGGACAGGCTCAAGCTAATTGGCCTTATCATTGGACGATGGTTTTGAATCATCGGTCGAATTACTCGCGCCATCTTTAACGAATTTTTCATACAACAATTACAACCACGTTGAGTGAAAGTTGGGAGCAAACCTCATAGGCAGTAATTATCTAACTAAAACATAATTTATTTTTTAAACATTTTTTAATCAAAACTTAAAGCACGTATTGCGTCGATACAATGATATCACCCAGGACATAGTCATCCAACAGTGAAAAACAGTCCCTTAACAGTAAAAAGTTTTCAAATATTTCCGCTTCCAGAATATCGACTGCGATCACGGCGAAATAAACGGCGTAGTTTGTTTTCGACATTTTTACGTTAATAACACTTGTACAGATTTGATAAATGTCGAGATGGAAAAGTCAGAAAAGTCATTTTGTGAGTTGAAACACTAACTTAGAAACAAGAAGTTTGTTCTCGGTGGGCCATTGCTTTAACAGGGAGAATATAAGATCCTGTAGATCAGCCTTGTTTGTGCCAAGTAGGAGTTAAGATTGGACACTATAAGATGAAGTACGTGGGGTTTTACCATTGACTGTCCATTTTCTAAAGATTTACGTTACACGTATATCCCAGAACATTGTCTGTCGAAACCATCACTGACAGATGGTATATTAACACCTAATCATGAATCCAACCTACGTAACCTAGATCTCTGTTTTAAAGATGCATTTATTCGTCGTAACGAGCACTTACAATTGATCATGTCCTAATGTGTATCCCTACAACATGTATTGTAACTCTCTTGTATAAGGTCCTATAAAATGTACTTCAACTCTGTATGTAACTCTCTTGTACCAGGGCCTACAACATGTATTACAACTCTGTATGTAACTCTCTTGTACCAGGGCCTACAGCATGTATTACAACTCTGTATGTAACTCTCTTGTACCAGGGCCTACAACATGTATTACAACTCTGTATGTAACTCTCTTGTACCAGGGCCTACAGCATGTATTACAACTCTGTATGTAACTCTCTTGTACCAGGGTCTACAACATGTATTACAACTCTGTATGTAACTCTCTTGTACCAGGGCCTACAGCATGTATTACAACTCTGTATGTAACTCTCTTGTACCAGGGCCTACAACATGTATTACAACTTTTCGTGTCTTGTCTTGATTGGAAACCTGTCCCCGACAACCTGCTTTAAGAGGGGGCACAAACTAGCGGGTTACCACGCCTCGTCACTTGGATGAATGTCAGCGTTGGCCTTTTCGTGTTCATTTTATCAATCACTGGATTGTCTGGTCCTGACTCGAGTGGTTAAAATGGTGCTGTGGTGTTGTGTTTCTGACTACATTGCTTCGGTTTCATGTGTGTTTGGTATGTTGGTTCAACTTTCGTTATTTGCAAATAGTATTGAATTATTTCCATGAACGCTATTCAAAATCGACCACTTTATCAACTGCTGGTTTCGAAATACGGGGATAAATCAATGCTCTCTGGGATTTCGAATTAAAGAAATCTCACTGTAATAATGCTCCTTGTTAATCATGCACATTCCAAAATGCACAGAATCTGGGGCATCATGAAAATATTACATCCTTTCCGTGAAGTGGTTGTATTTGTGCTATCAAACAGTATGACCAAAAACACCGACCCAGGTTTAACAATCCCACATGGCGGAACAGTAATTTGTCCCCGTGATGAAAGTGATAAATGTGAGGGTTTATATCGGCTTTAGCAGTTTGTTTAGAGCTGAACACAAGTCAATCTACTTCTATAAGACGTCGCGATATGTACGTGGTCTGAATCAGACGGTCCAGTTATTAGTGTCTTCATCAGCGTTCCACAACGCACGTACTTCCTCGTTCGATCTTCACTGGATGCAGTGATCACTTGAAACCCGGCCTCCCAGGCCCATCCCAGTTTATATCTAATATTCATGTCGAATGTCTGTCATGACACTCCCATTCCAACCCTAGACCCTAGCAACGCACACACACGCACACGCATGCAAGCACTCACGCACATTCTTATTCTCATGCTGCTATACCAATACATTTTCTTGTTTAACGACTTTTTCCATTTTCTTTCGAGAAAAGATGTCTCAAATCTTCTTCGTCAGTTTCCGACTTCCGGAAACACGTTTTCATGAACAAGGCGGTATTCACCTGGATTCTTTTCGGGACAGACCACTACATACAGCCGTGATGGGCAGAATCGGAGCAATCGGCTGGCTCGCGCTAGTATTTCTCCATTCCCCTAATACAAATTGACCGAAGAAGTGTGAAAACGGTGGTTTTGATTTACAGCTGTCTCCCGGAAGTCTACCATATGTCCTCGGGCGGAGGAAAGACGGACTCGTGATCGATAATGTCACTTGAATCTACCAAGTCCCAGACAATGTCTCACTATATCATCCTTGTCAGAACTGAGGTGTCTCAGGAGATCACCCATCTGTCACCCATTTATCGTCTAGAGAGCTACAGTGGTGGTACATCGGAGATGCCACACTGTAGGACCTTGGGCCATCCGTGAAGCTACACTCTTAGGGTCTTGGACCATTGGAGAAAACACGCTTTAGGGTGTTGGGCCATCGGAGAAGCCACATTCTAAGCTCTCGGGCTATCGGCGAAGCCACCCTTTTATAGTTTGGGCCATCGGAGATGCCACACTTTAAGGTCTTGTGCCATCAGAGAAGCCACATTCTAAGGCCGTGGACCATTGAGTGTGGCTTCACCGATGTTCAAATGACTTACAGCGTGGTTTCTCCGATGGCCCAAGACCATCACTGTAGCTCTCTAGACGATAAGTGGGTGACAGATGGGTTATGCCATAGGAGATGCCACACTTTAAGATCTTTGGCCATCAGAGAAGCCACATTCTAAGGCTTTGGGCCATTGGATATGATACACGTTAGGGTCTTGGACCATCGGAGAAGACACGCTTTAGGGTCTTTGGGTCATCAGAGAAGTAACGCGATAAACCTTCGACGTCTTGGGCACAAACATCAGTTTGTAATCTTGGGACAGATTACAGGAAGCACTTTGCTATCTTGGGACACAGTACAGGTAATACTTTACCGTTCTGGGACACAATATAGGTAACACAATACCACATTTGCCCATCCGACACACGACACCCGCAACCAACTGATCGAATCATTCGAAACTTCACGAACTTCATTTCTTTTTCAGCTGAACTGAGGGACATTTGTCGGCCGCCTCTAACACCACATATCTCGAGCTATGAATTAATAGGATTGTAAGAGTTACATCCCTTCATTTCAAACTTTTCATCGTTCAAAACCAAGTCATTTAACAGCTGAAATGTCCTTATATCAACGTGATAGCACAACTCGGAATGGTAAATCTTGCCACGCCGTCTAAAAATACTTTAAATACTTCCCCCGCATGGTTCGTTCATTTGAATCAATCACTGGCCTGGCTGTTCGTTCTAAACAGGGATCTTTTAAACTGATAACCTTGTTTTCATCGCTATATGACTGTTATACTGCCACTCACTCACTCACTCACTCACTCACTCACTCACTCTATACAGGGTGCTCTTATACAACAGAACTGGGTGCTGCTGGGTACAAAACAATCTGAGCGCTACGACTGTCGTGGTTCATGTTTAGGTTTGGTTGGTTTTTGTTTTTGAAGAGGCAAGTTACGGGATCAGGTGGTCAGGCTCGCTGATTTGGTTGATATATGTCATCGCATCCAAATTGCGTAAATCGATGCTCTTGATGTTGATCACTTGAATATCCGGACTGACGACTGGAATGTAGCTGAGTGTTACGTTAAACAACCACCCAACAACCTGTCTGTGTTTGTGACGATACAAGAACAATCATAGACTCAAGCACTGCTAAAAAAGTACATACACGTCTGTCTACTCTCAAACGGAAAGCGGAAGGATCAAGGCGAAAGGACAGCCCTTCAATAATTCACCAAACACTCCCTGCTGCTCCGTCGTAACTACAAAACAAAACCCAAGACAACTACCTAACAGGTGGACTTTACATATGGTCAAACCCTGGCATGCTGAGTATCCATATGGAGAATCAAACCTGGGTTTTCAAGTCAACACTCTATCCATTGGGCTACAACGCAACAGAGTGGTCTGCGTGTTCATTTGCTGAAGACAAAGTCGTGAAGACCAGGTTCTAACTGGTACTACCCCAGATGAAGATGAGTTGGGGGTTTGTTCAGTGAAGTGGAACATAATAAACGGACCGAAAAATAATAAAATGCCTATTCCACAGGACCCGGGTCATATGTTTGTTTTGTTTTGTTTTGTTCGGTTGGTGGGTTTTTTTTATTTTGTTTTTGTTTTTGTTGTTGTTGTTGTTATTATTGTTGCTGTCTTTGTTTCATGTTTTCTGATCTCAAGACTCAGTAATAAAGAGATCAGGTAGGCACAAAATCATAGATATATCCAAGAAGACAAAGGCATCAACATTCAAAACTACCAAAAGGCACCGATACAACAACAGACCAATCCATGTGCAAAGTTTGTGGAAGCAATATTGATCTTGTGCGGAAAGGACGAATGTGCACGGACGGAGGGACGGACGGAGTCCATTTTAATATGCCCGGAGATTTCTCGGCTCCTTTACGTGACTTTTCGGTCGCGTTCTGAAACTCACGCATCTAAACATGGCGTCACAGGGAGGAGCACCTGTCTCGGTGAGTTTTGTTTTTAGTTTCTGCTGTTTCATTTTGATTTCTATCCAGTTTTGTTTTAAGTTCCTACTGTTTCATTTTTATAATTATCCACCTTTGACCACCCGTGTTGAATGCGTCTAGGTATAAGGTGTTGTCGGGACTATAAATTGCTTTTTCAAGAAAAGATCGTCACAGCGAAAGAGCGTCATAAGTCATGTCCCTGGAGGTTGTTTATGTCTGAACATCGGAAGCCTCCAGGTGCATGACTTATGACACTCTTTTGCAGTGGAAATCCAGAAATACGCGAATCCAGAGCTACAAGCATCTTCCTGTGCGTGTAACCTCTGTTCTAACACGCACCCTTCATGGTGCGCATGTTCAGGATTCGTCATTGGTTGCAGTCAGATTCAGGCTAGTGCAATCAGCGACATTGCTTCCAAAGTGATCATTCGCAAAGCCTCGGTAGTTTCTGTATGCGTCAAGAAAACTGAAAGCTCCTCCCCTGCGCGATGCGCAAATTTTTCTGCTAGACGGAACTCAGTCATGTAATGGTACATCAATGGCATATACATCGAGAAAGGACAGGTTTGCCATATTTAATGTATTGTGTGTCACGTGGGAAGATATGACATGAGGAACCTCTATGGGAAGAGTATGATTCAAACACAACGTTCGCCTTTTCATAGGGACCGATATGTCACTTTTCGCTTTTACTTTCACGTGCAGTTTGTTTTGCGTGTTTTCTCGGTGACGTTTTCGCAAATATTTCTTCATACACTTCTAGAACAGTATATTTGTATTGTTCGTGCCGCAGGTACAGGAGCCTGATATTTTCAAAATCACCTGTGCGTTTCTATTTGGGTGTAATCAATATGGTGGCTCATTATAACAATCACGATCCTACCTGCACAGTATATGTCAACATCACCACAACCGTGACATCACATGAGATGCAAACTGACACATGGCACTTCCGACAGATATACATGGATCCCACGGTGTTCCGTTTGGGATAAAGGTTCTGGAATCGATCGTGTTGCGGACTCTTGTCAGTGCCACTAGTGTTTCGACGTGTGGTTGCGTAAACTAGACTTTTCCATCTCCGATATCGATCCATCTATTGACAGGTAACATTTGACACAGGAACGTCCTCCTTGAGGAGGATGCAGGTTGCATTCAGGCAAGCGTCACGTGAGGGACTCAGGTTATAATGTACAGTAGAAGAATGTGTCCATTTCGCTTTATCATTGCTTGAACTACCGGCAAACAAGGATAAGTTGGACCGTTGCAGAGAACGCGTTTGCGAGAAGTAGACAGTGCAGGCAATGAGCAAACCCATTTGTTTTGTTAAATGACGATGAAATTTATTCTGCGCGTATCTGCACACGCCACACTCATAAGACTCTCACTTGGTTCACCCATCGCATTCGGGGGCAACCTAGGGTCCCTACGCTCACAATGGCAAGCGCCAGTCGGCGGCACTCAAACATGCTAATACGGGTCAATTGTCAGGTCGGTGCTCAACTTATCCTTGTTTGCCAAATATGGTTTGGTTAAGGGTGGGGATTGGGTTGGTTTGGAGTGAGGGGTGACGTGTGAGGGGTGAATGATTATAACTTGTTCATTGTGGTAAGTAGCCTCTGTCACAGAGAAAGCTCTGGTTTATTGACACCTATATGTCTGCCTGCCTGTCTGCTAACGACAATATGCAATACACAGCTTCAATCATTTACCACACGGAATTTGAACTTAACACCTTTCAGGCTATACCTCGTGCACCCGAGTCCCGTCTCTGCCACATTATATAATTAGGCAGGTGTGAAACTTGTACACATGACATGTTTTTTTATGTCTGTGGGTTGCAAACAAACTACATCCATATTTCTCGGATGACTGGATCTGACGGAAACTGGTGCAAAGTCTTGTCAGTTTCAAGGCCTTTGTACTTGGACGAATGACAGTTTCCAGCTGCGCAGTAGTTCACAATCTCTACAGAGATGATTTTTGATTGGATCGGACACAAATTCAGAGAACATGTATTTACAACATCTGTATATACATTCTTTATGGATAACAACCTCTTCTGTTGCATATGATTTTGTTTGACAACGATATATGGATCCATACAGAAATGATGCATCAAGTACAATAAAAGAAGTTGTTACCCATAAAGAATCTTACTTTATTGTGACTCGCCATACTTCTAGAATGCTCATCAAACACATCATCTTTCTGTACACAAAATGTATCGGCGTATCAGCAAATGAACTGAAGCCGTCGTTACACTTGAGTGCTCCCCCACCCGCTATGACTGGTTTCGGTCTCCCGAATGCTTCGTTTCGAGGGAAGTAAGCCCAGGTACAAAATATTGCACTTTTGAATCGCGATTGTATTATTATTTTGTTTATTTGTTGTTTTTCACAAGCAGCAATGTATATTATATGTCATGAATAATTGATAATTGTATTTTAATTATGTTTTATTTTTTGGATGCATGTGACCTTTAAGGACTGGAGAGTTACGAGGATATTACCCAGCTTAAATTACATTCAAAATATTGGTGATTTTATAACCCAAATGGAATTCTAGGAGTACGAACTAGCGAGCTGGTACAATTGAAACTGGAACACATCGCTCCATTCCTGAAAAATAATGGAGCGAGCAGACAATGGAATGACGTCACGATGTAATTTATGTATTGCTATTGTTAGATTAAATGGTTATGTAACGAAACACTTTTATTCTGAAATTTCATAATTCATTCAGTAAGACTCTTGTCCAGGTTCAAACAACAGTGCGGACTTGAACGGCATGCCATCCAGTGAATGACATCTTATCTGTCTGACCGAGAGCAGTCTGTTGTCATTGGTAGGGAGGGATCGAAACGCAGTGGTCAGTCCTCGGTCCGGTTCTGTTTGTGTTGTACACTGGATATGTTGGAAACATTATTACAGACCACACAGTTTCACGCCATACCTATACTGATGACGCCCAGCTCCTGAAAGCATTGCATCTTTCAGATCTCTCCACATCTCTTCACTGCATAGCTGAATGTACAAGGGACATCAAATGCTGTATGACAACAAATATGCTTAAACGCAATGACACAAAGACAGAAGCAGTTCTCGTTGGTACAAAGCAACAACTCAACAAAGTCAAAACCGACTTCTTACATTTGCAGATGCAGACGTCAGTTTCTCCGACGTTGTTAAGGACTTCGGTGTCCACATCGACTCCTCCTTAACCCTGGATGCTCACGTCAAGCGTTTGAGCAGGATCTGCTACTTTCACCTGAGGTCCATTGGTAACATTCGGCAATATCTGACAGTTGCTGCAACTATGGCTTTTGTGCGAGCTCTTATTACATCGAAGCTTAACTACTGCAACAGCATCGTTGTAACCTCCTTGATAAGCTTCAAAAGATCCAAAACACCTCCACCCGGATCATCAGCAAGACCCATATAGCACCTGTGATGGAACACTGCACTGGTTACCTGTTAGGGCCAGAACTGACTTTCAGATCCTCTGATATACTGGTGCCTCCATGGTTTGGCTCCATCCTACTTAATTGTCTGAACTCCTACACCAGTATATCCCCTGCGCTCAATCACACAAGATCTACTGGTCATCCCATCCTACAAACTGAAATCCTTTGGATACCGATCGTTCTCGTACTCGCCTGTGCTTTGGAACTCTCTCCCTTGTGTCATTTAAAGCTGTGACACAACTGACATTTCTAAATCCAGACTTAAGACCCACTATGTCTCAGCTTGTAACCATAATTTCAGCTGTAAATACTCCAGTGTAAATATTCTGTAGCGCTGTGAGCACAACTTAGGGTGTGGAACAGGCGCATTATAAATATGCATTCATTTTTATCAGAAGGTGGTGATCGAGGGCGCACAATTTTGATGTTAGCGTGTGTATAAGTGGCAGGATATACCTACACGTCTTGAACACAAAGTGAAAGTCGCGGCTTGGTGAAAATCAGCGCCCATACAGAGTCTTTTTGCTGAAAGGAATGGCGCGAAAGGAAGCTGCATTTAAACATGCTAATACTCATCATCAAGGCACAATATGACTTCCTTGGAGGAGACACGGTCTACAGCAGGAAGTCCTCATGACATCGACGTGCAACGTCACCTCAACACGTCGACCATATTGGAT